>NC_090253.1:62029681-62059681 GCF_037325665.1 Littorina saxatilis | reverse complement strand
AAGCGACGGCGACACGCCTTCAGTGCTTTCTCCAAGCGATCATAGGCCGCCTCCATCTCTCTACAAGACAACAAAATACAATACAATACAATAGAATACAATGAAATGAAAAACAACGCAATGCTATGCAGCATCTTTACATTACACCACAACTTTTACATTACACCACAACTTTTACATTACACCACAACTTTTACATTACACCACAACTTTTACATTACACCACAACTTTTACATTACACCACAACTTTTACATTACACCACATCTTTTACATTACACCACAACTTTTACATTACACCACAACTTTTACAGTCTCAAAAGAGAATTTTGTATTGTGGTAATTGTGCACACATCACAGGCCGCCTCCATCTCTCTACAACACGTACAGTGGAACCCCCCTTTAAAGACCCCTCGGTTTAACACTTCCTCCTTGTTAAGACCTTGAATTACCAGATTTCTTGTTCACAACCTGTGTAAATGTGACCCTCCACCACGGAATGAGTCGCATGTCACCTTTGCATGATTTTTGACTCACATGCGAAGCAAAAGTGAGTCTATGTACTCACCCGAGTCGTCCGTCCGTCCGTCCGGCCGGCCGTCCGGAAAACTTTAACGTTGGATATTTCTTGGACACTATTCAGTCTATCAGTACCAAATTTGGCAAGATGGTGTATGATGACAAGGCCCCAAAAAACATACATAGCATTTTGACCTTGCTTCAAGGTCAAGGTCGCAGGGGCCATAAATGTTGTCTAAAAAACAGCTATTTTCCACATTTTTCCCATTTTCTCTGAAGTTTTTGAGATTTAATACCTCACCTATATATGATATATAGGGCAAAGTAAGCCCCATCTTTTGATACCAGTTTGGTTTACCTTGCTTCAAGGTCAAGGTCACAGGAGCTCTTCAAAGTTGGATTGTATACATATTTTGAAGTGACCTTGACCCTGAACTATGGAAGATAACTGTTTCAAACTTAAAAATTATGTGGAGCACATGTTATGCTTTCATCATGAGACACATTTGGTCACATATGATCAAGGTCAAGGTCACTTTGACCCTTATGAAATGTGACCAAAATAAGGTAGTGAACCACTAAAAGTGACCATATCTCATGGTAGAAAGAGCCAATAAGCACCATTGTACTTCCTATGTCTTGAATTAACAGCTTTGTGTTGCATGACCTTGGATGACCTTGACCTTGGGTCAAGGTCACATGTATTTTGGTAGGAAAAATGTGTAAAGCAGTTCTTAGTGTATGATGTCATTGCTAGGTTTAGTTATTTGACCTTGACTCGGGTGTAAAGGTCATGGTCAAGCAAGTGAGTCGTATGGGCTTTGCCCTTCTTGTTATATTTTTACATTTTCTTAAAGAGTTGATTATGCTCTATCCAGTGGTATAACCCGTTTTAGAAAAGAGCGAAAACTTTTCCAATTATAAGCCTGTGACTAAGGTGACCCTCACACTGATACCTGCCACCCTGGACGTATATTAGGCCTAGCGCAAAACCGCGCGGTGTGACATCCGACTCATTTCGTGGTGGAGGATCACAAATGTTCCTCCGTATTAAGACTCCCTCCATTTTAAGGCCTGATTTTCTCAGATTTGTTGAGGTCTTAAAAGGGGGTTCCACTGTACAATACAATACAATGAAATACAGCAAAACTATGCTGCACAATGCTATACAATATAATAAAACAACACAGATTACACCACATTTTGTTTAAATTTGAAAGAGAATTTTATGTTGTGGTATTGTGCACAAATCAATGTGTAATAAAATACGAGGAATGTTAACAAAAATAGCACACAAACATTTCACGGATGTAGACATAACCATATAATACATATTTTTATCAACACCAGCGCTTGCACATCGACACACTTATAAATTAACAACAACAAAAAACAACAGACACAAAAACAATAAAAACAAACTAGTATAGGTCCTTGTAACACATGCCTGCATCCCATCTCCCCCACACCACCCCAACTCCAACACCAAACCACACACCAACACCCAACACAAAACCACAAACACAATACCAAACCACACACACACCCAACACCAAACCACACACAAAACCACACATACACACCCACACCAAACCAGACACCCAACACCAAACCACACACACACCCAACACAAAACCACACACCCAACACCAAACCACACACCCAACACCAAACCACACACCCACACCAAACCAAACACCCACACCAAACCACACACCCAACACCAAACCACACACCAACACCCAACACAAAACCACACACCCAACACCAAACTACACACCCACACCAAACCACACACCCACACCAAACCACACACCCAATACCAAACCACACACCCACACCAAACCACACACCCAACACCAAACCACACACCAACACCCAACACAACACCACACACCCAACACCAAACCACACACCCAACACCAAACCACACACCCACCCCAAACCACACACCCAACACCAAACCACACATCCACACCAAACCATACACCCAACACCAAACCACACACCAACACCCAACACACCACACACCCAACACCAAACCACACACCCAACACCAAACCACACACCCACACCAAACCACACACCCACACCAAACCACACACCCAACACCAAACCACACACCCACACCAAACCACACACCCAACACCAAACCACACACACCAACACCAAACCACACACACACCCAACACCAAACCACACACAAAACCACACATACACACCTAACACCAAACCACACACACACCCACACAAAACCACACACCCAACACCAAACCACACACACACACCCAACACCAAACCGCACACACCCAACACCAAACCACACACACCCAACACCAAACCACACACACCCAACACCAAATCACACACACCCAACACCAAACCACACACACACCCAACCCCAAGCCACACACACACACACCCAACACCCAACCACACACACCCAACACCCAACCACCCAACACCAAACCACACACACCCAACCCCAAACCACACACACACCCAACCCCAAACCACACACACACACACATACACACACACACCAACACCAAACCACACACACACCCAACACCAAACCACACACAAAACCACACATACACACCTAACACCAAACCACACACACACCCACACCAAACCACACACCCAACACCAAACCACACACACACCCAACACCAAACCACACACTCAACACCAAATCACACACACCCAACACAAAACCACACACACCCAAAACCAAACCACACACACCCCCAACCCCAAACCACACACACCCAACACCCAACCACACACACCCAACACCAAACTACACACACACCCAACACCAAACCACACACACACCCAACCCCAAACCACACACACCCAACAACCCAACCACACACACCCAACACAAAACCACACACACACCCACACCAAACCACACACAAAACCACACACACACCCAACACCAAACCACACACTCAACACCAAATCACACACACCCAACACCAAACCACACACACCCAAAACCAAACCACACACACACCCAACCCCAAACCACACACACCCAACACCCAACCACACACACCCAACACCAAACCACACACACACCCAACCCCAAACCACACACACCCAACACCAAACCACACACACCCAAAACCAAACCACACACACCCAACACCAAACCACACACACCCAAAACCAAACCACACACACCCAACACCAAACCACACACCCACACCCAACACTAAACCACACACACACACCCAACACTAAACCACACACCCACACCCAACACTAAACCACACCCACACCCAACCACACACACACACCCAACACCAAACCACACACCCACACCCAACACTAAACCACACACCCACACCCAACACTAAACCACACCCACACCCAACCACACACACACACCCAACACTAAACCACACCCACACCCAACCACACACACCCAACACCAAACCACACCCACACCCAACACTAAACTACACACACACAGCACCAACCACAAACACCCAACACCAAACCACACACACACCCAACACCAAACCACACACACACACCCAACACTAAACCACACACCCACACCCAACACTAAACCACACCCACACTCAACCACACACACACACCCAACACCAAACCACACCCACACCCAACACTAAACCACACCCACACCCAACCACACACACACACTCAACACCAAACCACACACACCCAACACCAAACCACACATACACCCAACACCAAACCACACACACACACACACCCAACACCAAACCACACACACACCTAACACCAAACCACACACACCCACCCAACATCAAACCACACACACACCCAACATCAAACCACACACACAACACCAAACCACACACACCCAACACCAAACCACACACATACCCAAAACAAAACCACACACCCACACCCCACACCAAACCACACCAAACCACACACACCCAACACCAAACCACACACACACCCAACACCAAACCACACACACCCAACACCAAACCACACACACACCCAACACCAAACCACACACACACCCCACACACACACCTACCTTTTGGCCTCTTGAGTGCATCGGTCAGTCTCCTTCAGATCATGCTCCACCTCACGGATGGCTCGAGCCACTCTCTGTTCCCCAGCGGTCAGCGAGGTGACCAGGTCTGCCAGCACCTTGCGAGCGTCTTCGGTCTTCTCCTCAAGGTCCTTCACGTCCGAGCACTCTCGGTGTTTGGAGGCAGCGCACAGGTGGCAGATGGAACGGCCATGGGTGGGGCAAAACAGCTCACACATTTTGTCACTGTCACCAGAAATACAAAGTAATATTAATAATAATAATAATAATAATAATAATTGTCAGTAAGTACTGGTGTCACATGACTGATGTGAACCAGTTGATTGGCTAATGGCGATGCGCTAAAACTGTTAGCGCACTCTTGGAGTGCGCTAACTTTTCCACAGAGCGTATTCTTCCGCCCTTGGCCTAAGCGAGACTGTACTCTCATCCTCAGAATTAATTAATGACATGTATAGCTTATATTCTCCACAGTACCAAATGACCATAAATTTCCTGCGGCTTAAAGCAGAAGTTTTTTTTTCTGACAGATTCCATGCGCCTGTGCCACAGTGAAGCACACTGATCTAAAAATAGAACCCGCTGTGTCTAATTTTTCAGTTTCGACTTGCAAATTCTTCTCATAATTATGCCGTGTTAGTGGCATGTAGCTCACATTACCAAATGATAAGTTAGTATACAATTCCCAGCGGCTAACAGAAAACACAAGTGTTATTCCGATAACCTACCAGCCAGACCAGCATTTGGAAGTCGACTGACTCGATCGACTCTGTCATACTACGTGGCAGACTACACTGAAATACGAATGCATCCGTTCAGTAAATGAATGGTTTCCGAATTATTAAATCAAGGCAAGAACAATCGGAATCGAAAACGTGTAGGGTTCAGAACGTTCTTACCATGTATAAGACTTATTACCAGCCTGCCTCATGCGTGCAGACTCAATGCAACGTGACGAGCAAATTTTGTTTTTGAAATGAGACTGCAGTGGTTCGATTGCCCTAGCCTAGCCGACGACATAAACCCCGCTCAGCAAATTAACATGTTGGGCAAAAGTGACCGAAAACACGATGGGGATATAATACGTGTAGGGTTCAGAGCATTCTTACCATTCATATTCAGTACCAGAATCCCCGATGAGTGAAGATACACGAGAAACATACCACATTTTTTTTGAAAATGTGCTAACCGTAAACCAGTCCTTGGAGTCAATTCAAGGGGCATCACTCTGCACAGTCAATCCGTCGAACTCGAAGCTCGACTGAAGGTTTCGAATCGCAAATAACTAAGAGCACAGTCCTTTCTCCGAGTTCGAGGTCTGTATGAAAGATCATCACTTTTTAGCTTAACCCTACTCTGGAATTTACCAACAGAAATGAAAACAAGAGTTTGCGTGTGACGAAAGCACAACACACTTGAGACAGCCCACACAAAAGTAGATCTTACACGACCTGACCACACAGTTACGCCTATCCAAATGCGCGTTGCAAAATGTGCGTTTTGAATCTTCTTTTTTCTCTGGCGGTACTGACAATATTGTTATTGAAACAATCCCAGTGCACTAAGAGATTTATAGAGCAAATCTCAAAAATAATTCTTGAACTCGGTGCTATGCGCTTTGTTCAATAATGAATTTTCTCGATTTGCTCTATAAATCCCTTAGTACACTGGGATGTCTCAATAACTTAAATAATAATAATGATAATAATAATGATATAATATAAAATACCCGTGTGACCTGGAATAATAGGCCGTGAAAGGTGGATGCAGCACCTAAAGGCAGTCGATCTACTGGCCGATGTGAATGCGTGATATATTGTGTAAAAAATTCCATCTCACACGGCATTAATAGGTAACATGCGCCTTGAGTCGCCTTGTGTGGTGAGATACGTGCGCGATATAAATCCTCGTAAATAAATAAAATAAATAAATAATTATATACTAACTTGATAATAATCTCTGTTTAGGGGCCTCAATTTTAAGACTACTTCCTGAATTTCTCAGATTTTTGGAGGTCTCATATTGTTATAAGAGGGAATAAGTGGGTTTTTGTAAACATCTACCCCAAAAAATGGAACGTTTAACACACTGTAACAGACAACACAAAAAACATCAATAGAACCTTGACCTATCCGACTTTACAGTGGACAAACAAGATGCACCACAGACAGATAAACGGTAGGGTGATCGCCAGGCTTTGGATGCTGAAAAACTGACAAACAAGATGCACCGCAGACAGATAAACGGCAGGGTGATCGCCAGGCTTTGGATGCTGAAAAACTGACACACAAGATATTCAAAGGGGAGTTCCACTGTACAGTTAAGCCCCCTTTTTAAGACCCCCCAAAATCTGAGAAAATCAGGTCCTAAAAGGTAGGGAGTCTTAAAAACACACAAACATGTCCGCACACACGCACACACACACACACACACACACACACACACACACACACACACACATATGCTCTACTTCACTCTTTGTTTTAACCTTTAAAGGTCCTTGTCTACATTTTTATACCGAAATCGCCATTTGACCATTAAAATGCAGAGTCTATTATCTACAATAATATCAACAATACACCCCCTTTCGATCAGGAAAGACGAAGCCAGTGTAGCCGTTTGAAAATTCATTGTAGTATTCCAGCGTAGTACTCATAGTAGGATATCCTTATTTGGAAAATGCCAAGCGCAAAACTCCTCTCAAATCCCGTGCATTTCGTGCGTTTAAAAAAAGCGTGGACAGCGCTCCAGTGTCAAACTGTTGCTGCACTTGTTTGGGCGTGGCTATAAGCATAGTGACATGAATTTGATTGGTCAGTATTTTTAGGCAAAGCACATGTTCTCAGCAAACAGAAAACAAAATATTGGAAGCGTGAGTCACGCTACCCAAAAATAAAATCTTTTTTTACATATATTTTTTTTTCTATAACTTTTTTCCCCATGGTTCATTCATTATTTGACATAATTTTGTATCGAAATCTAACCATAAGATTATTGAAAAAAAAAAAAAAATGTAGACGACCACCTTTAAAACCAGTCTTCAATTATTAAAACAATCAACATGCTAGGAACATAAAATGTGAAAAAGTAATGTCTGAAAAAGGAGGAAGTCTTAAATTGGGGGGGGGGGGGGGGGGGTATTAAAAGGGTGAGCTCCCCTGTACCTGTGGGTGTCACAGATGATGCGGCGCTTGGCGGCCAGCTTCTCCGCCGTGAGAGAATCGAGGTCCTCGACGTCGTGATGTTTGGACAGCGACTGCTTCTGATGCAGCCTGGTGCAGGGTCCACAGAACATGTCCCCGCACTGCAGACACAGTGACGCGGCTGCGATGTCAACACAGGCACAGCACACGTGCTGCTCGGACAGAGTGAGTGTGGCCTCTACCAGCGCCGCCATGCTCTCGTCTGTTGGGAACTGGTCGACTGCAGTTTGCACGTCTTCTTGAGAATCTAGGTGGTTACGGAAAGAAAGAAACAAAATACAGTCGAACCTGTCTAAAGAGACCACGCATGGGACTGAGCAAAAGTGGTATCTTAGACAGGTGGTCTTTATGGACAGGGTCGCCATTTGGCAAACACCCAACTTCCCACAAACACTGACTGGGCGATATGTCAAACATGCATAAGATCAAGCAAACAAATAAACAAACACACATACAAGCAAACAAAGAATTTGGATTCAGCTAAATACCACATTAAAAACGTGACTACTGACGAGAAGTACTGTGAACCTGTAGGTACCTAAATAAAGCTTTCTCTGATTAAAGGCATATGTACGCGCTCCCGTGTTTACAAAGTATAGTTTGCCCATAATCGATGTCAAACGCACCATAAGACCATATAATGACGATATGTCACCATGCGCGGACCATAATACATGCATTACAGCTTGTTCTAGCCTCTGAAAAAGTGAGGATGTCAACAAAGCCGCGGTGTTAGCTCCCTTGCATCAACGTTACATGTGTTGCCAAATCTATAAATAGGACGATCCAGATCAAAATGAAAATTAACATATCTCAACATTGAAGGGGTCCTAGACCACAATATTTTGCAGGGAACTTAATTTAGCATGTCTCCAGCTGTTGGTAAAGCAATTAGCGTGTATAGTCATCGAGTACATATGCCTTTAAATAATGATGCAAAACACACACACATCTTATAACGACATAGTCTGCTCACTATGTCACATCTACTCATTTTTACACCGGGTAAGACCTTCCCTCAACTCTTGACATATACAAGAAATGATCAGACTGATTGCTTTCTGTGCAGAGTGAGAGTTGTTCAGGGGCGGACCTAGTTGTGGATAAGTGGGGGGTTCCAAATTGGAGCAGGGGTCCAGGGGCCGCTCAGGCCCCGGTGGGGTCCATGGGCAAAGCCCTGGTGGGGGGTCTGGGGGGCCAAGCCAAGCCCCCCAGATGCTGAAGGAATTTTATTTTTTTAGGTCAATCGGAGGCCTCTCGTGGAAGATAACAAGGTAAAAAAAAACAACGGATGGGGGGTGGGGGGGGGGGGTTCCGGGCACCCAGGAACCCCCCCTAGGTCCGCCCCTGTTGTTTGATCAACAGGCACTAATTCTGCACTCTGTCAAATTCAATCATCAAACAAATGTTCACTCTGCACAGGAAGCAGTCATGGTGCTGATTTTTGGTATGCAACCAAGTAGAGGCATGTTCTTATCCTGTGTAATTTAAGCCTGTCCAGATCTGAGATGGATGTTTTGAACTGTTTTTACGACAGGGACTGTGCCTTTAAATCACACATAGCATGCACACACACACACACACACACACACACACACACACATGCACACACACACACACACACACACACACACACAGACACACACACATACACACACAGACACATACACACACACATGCACACACACACACACACACACACACAAGCATGCATGCACACACGCACACACACACGCCTGGGTAGTGCAACTCCTGTTGCCATGCACTATAGGTTTTCACCGGAAGGAAGCAATCCAAACTTCCGAGCAATGAAATAATAAAGTATGAAATGAAATTACAGTTGAATCTTCCCTGGCGACCACCTCGCGATAACGACCACCTACCCACAACGACCAGGCCGAACGACTCCGACGAGGGCGATGAGGGTGGGGTTTAGAGTTGACAAGAAGGACGACAGGTGTAAAATGAGTGGAAGACTCACCTTGATCATGCCCACGCCGGTTCTTCTTGCTCGGCTGTTGTAGAGCCGCGATAACGCACCGGCATAGAGGGCAGGCAGCACCCGTCTTCTGTTGCAGCAGTGACGTCAGGCACGACCGACACACAAGGTGAGCACAGGGCAGCAGTTTGGGGTCAGTGAAGTACTCGCTGCAAACTGGACACTCAAGGTCACTTGCTTCCATGGTAACGGCTTCGTCTGGCTTTGTGTCTGCTGTTGCCATGGTGATACGGATGAGTCTGGCTAGGAGAGAGCAACAGGCACAAAATATGGATCACTAGAACAACAGGTGTGTGTGTGTGTGTGTGTGTGTGTGTGTGTGTGTGTGTGTGTGTGTGTGTGTGTGTGTGTGTGTGTGTGTGTGTGTGTGTGTGTGCGTGCGTGCGTGCATGCACGGGTGACCTTTTCGAAACAACGTATTTCAATCACAGTCAAATTTAACGTAGTGAAGAACTGTGGACATTTTCATTTCAGAATCAGTCTTCTGGGAATCCACAGACACGTGCACTTGTTCCATAAAATCTTATATCACATAGTAGTGCTTTCGTAGGTCAGTCTTACACGAAGATTCTTACATATATATATATATATATATATATATATATATGTGTTGAATTGTCAAGATAAAGTCTTCATTCGACTTCCGCGACGAACCGAAAGTAGGTTCACGGAAGAAATGGCGAGACAAGCCACTGTTCATTCAAAGACACATTGCAAGAACAATCATGCCAGCTGCAGCCATTCTTTTAGAATAAATCAAGTGCGTACCTCAGTATACCACGGTTCGGGAGGAAAATGGAGAAAAAGCAGTGTGTCAGCCGCAGGGTTGATAAAACCAAAGCACGACTACGGCATAAACATCGCGAAGTGGAACTAAAACAGTCGGGAGTTATCTGCCGTACTTCCCCGAATGTGCAGTTCTCCTCACGTGACTAAGTGATCGGTGCATATGCACCCATCGATGCTCAAATATAGTGCATATGCACCTGAATAGTCTGGATCTGGATTTGAAGAGTTGCATCTTCGCTGTAGGAGTACGCAGCGCTCCCTATCAATAAAAACCTAACTACCTACTTTAAAGAGGGTTTAAAACGGATCCTAGGCGGGGGAAGTTCAGAACACCCCCGATTTGCCAAACGCCGTGGAGAAGGCGTTGGCTGTTCTCAGGTGTGTTGTGGTGTCATCGAGACTGTTGCACTCTCTCACTGTTTTGACGAAATAGGAGTTTCTGAACTGTTCTGGAGTCTGGGATCGGCTATTGTTTACTATCTGGCCCTATCTATGGGGTTTTCTGTGTGGCGTTTCTCTGGGTTGATCGGGGTGAGCAAGTGTTGTGGTGGGAGTGCAGGGACTCCTTCTGCGATCTCAATATAGGCCTACAGAAGGGCGAGACGTCGATGCTTCAGACCAATGGCGAAATGTATCGCTGTGCTACGTCTCCTAATAAGGGGATACTGTGCTCACTAACTGATGTTCTTTGTAGAAAATGTAGTTTCTCAAAATACTGTTTGATGCAAATCCTGTCACGTACTTTAACAAGCCCTGGTGGTGTTTTTTTTTTTAATGTGGTTTGAACACTTTGTTACCCATATCATGCTTTAAATGAGGAGGTCACCGTGTTTTATTTTCATCCTGTTTTCCAAGTATTTTGTTACTTGTAAAAAAAATGTGTGATTGTTAGGGTATTGTTGCAAAGGAAGACAAGTACAGAATCATTTCTGGATGTGCTATGTAAGTTTTCATCATCATTCTTTAGTATGTTGTTGCAAAATGAAAAAAAGGCTTGAGATCCATAGAATATGTGCTTGTGATAGGATGCATAATTATGTTGTTCACATGTTCTCAACGTTTGTTTGAATGTAGATATATTTTTTCTGTCGACACAACTGCAATCAGATGAGACAGACAAGGACTAACCTTTCAAAATTTAATACATTCCAGTCAGCAAAAAACAAATTTACATTTCATACACAGAGAACATTCCTCAAAAATGTGCACCCTTACATTTGCATTCACACATAAATAGTCCATCTTTCTTCAGGCATATAAAAAAAACCAAAGAGCAGCTTCTAATGAAAAAGCTGTACTAGTGATCCCTTTACGAAATTTAAAAAGCTGCAGGGCATAAGATTGAGCTAAAACATAAGAAAACAAAAATCATATTACCTGTTGTTACATACTTTTCATAATTTCAAGGAGCAAATACTCTCATATAAGTTATAACTGCTATTCTAAAGCACAGTTCAGTGAAACTTACTTGAATCGTGATAATTGACAGAAATGAAATGCATCCTTTGACCACTACCCTGTTAGAGACACTTACATCAAGACCTCATGAAACATACAATTCTGCAGAACTCACTCCATTCAAAATGCACACACAAAAGCAAAGTTATAACGGTGTGTTAACAGAAGATGCACGTTTTCCTTGCAGACACACAATCGCAACAACTACCATACACATTCAGTCAGTCCCAACGAGATAAGACAAAAACTCAACCATGGCAACATTTCAAAACACAACTAAATCTCTTTGGAAACAAAGACCAAAGAAAACAATCTGAACAGATTTGGGAAAAAACAGAGGAAGTTACAAGAAAAATCCGCATATTACAGTTACAAGAACATGTAAATCATCCCATTTACCACCTCAATTACCATAAGTTTCAGAAAAACTAAACAAGAAATGCATCAGTATCTGTGATGAGAGGACACCTCCCAGTAAATTGAGTAATCATAAATTACTTGTTCTATTGTGCAATGGTCAATTAACTAGACTACGGCAGGGATCACATTTTGGAATCTATGACCGCAGTATTTTTCCAGTGCAAACACAAAACTTAATCAGTAACTCACTAACTGGAAAGATCTTTTGACTGATAGTGATACTGTATTTTGACAGATTTTTCCACAAATATCACATAACTAAAGCGTGCTCTAACTTGCTTTGAATGTTTGCAATGACAGATTGGCTGGGACAATTCCTACATGTTCTGCTGAAGAACTAATTGCTTTGAAATGGGCTTTTGCCATCCCTCACTAAAATATTTGAGCTATTAAAAGACACCTGTAACATAGAGATAATGTAGTTTAGAGGGGGGTGGTATTTCACCACAGGTACCACTGTCACTAAAACAATTTATCTTTCCCATTTAACCTGAACACAAAGAGTCCTTAACAAAAATCAGAATGAAAGAACAAGTAATGTGGATGGAGACGAAACTGATGACAGAAACGGTGAGACGCTAAACAACTCGGCGGACCTCGAAGAATCGCTTGAGGTAGTAGACCTGTCCCAGAGACATGGCCACAAGCACCAAGGCCTCGAAGAACGCCCACAGCACCACTCGTGAATTGGTGTTATCGTTGACTGAAACAAAATTCACAATATTTATTGCACTCATTATCAGATTTCAACAGACCAACACAGTAACTGATGGTAACAGGTTTTCACGTGACCCCCCCCCCCCCCCCCCCCCATAGTTTTAGGCAGACATATTCTGCTTACTGTGGGATGCATACTGGGTACTTTTGTTTTTCTATACCCTACCAAAGTCGGACATGGAATTCAGGGTTGTTTTCAAATTTACCTATTTCATGTAACCCTAGGGTGGGGGGGGGGGGGGGGGGGGGGGGGGGGTTTAGCTACCGGAAAAACTTATTTTTATTTCTAGGCCTCACAGCCTTCAGATTAACTGAGAAACTCACTTGATCTGTGAATACGTTCTCTGACTTCCATGTACTCCTGTTCGTGCTTGGCTCCGGTCAGGGCGGTGGACAGCTCGTTCACCATCTCTGCCAGCTTCGTGTGGCTTGCTGTGTGGACAAAGAATGCATACAGAGATTACTACTACCACTGCACACACACCATTCTTTCTTTCTTTATTTCTTTGGTGTTTAACGTCGTTTTCAACCATTCAAGGTTATATCGCGACGGGCACACACCATTCAATAACATGATAAAAAATTTGAACGTAACGTTTTGTTATAAATATAAGATTCCAATAACATATATCTTTCTCCTTTTTTTATTCTTGATAACATGATACAATGGCAAATTCAAAGCTAAACAGCATATTGTACCATCTAGCTTTAGATAATGTCTTTTCTACCCTCTTTGATCATATGTTCCATCCGAATTTGGTTGAGGCGGTCAAATGACCCATAGTCTTTTCCTCCCCGACATGACCTTAAAATTGATGAGGGTCAACACGAATTTGAACATGTCTGAAGGTCATCAAACTGCAGAAGTGTGCGTAGTTTTAAAGCTCTAGCTTCAAATTCAATAGAATACAAGACAACATCAACATTTACATTAATATAATAGTGTTTGTCTATGGACACTGACACTGCACATTAAATTACTGAGACTCTCCTGATTGCTCAGGCGAGTCAAAAATACAGGTCCACACTTCTTGGTTAATGGGCTGAAACTCCCAGCTTTTACCCTGCCATACACCGCTTTCGGGGGAAGCATGTTGGGTAGTTTTGTGTTTCTATAAGGCAAAAAAAAAAAAAAAGGTCTGTTTACGGTAACCCGACCGACCCTAGTTTTTAGGCCCGACCCTAACCTTTTTTTGGATCGTCTGAAAAAAAGAAAAAAAATGCATCCAAAATAGAGCTGTTTGCGCTCAAACAGCAGACGACAGAAGGGAGGTAAGCTCAAAGTACTGTTTATATTATGTTGGGCAAAAACAGGGATTGATGAGAAGAAATGAACTGTGAAACATCATAGAGAGGGGAGAAGAAAAAAAAAGAAAAAAAAAAAGCCGACCTACCGACCCTATTTTTTCACCCTATGTTACCGTAAACAAACCTTTTTTTTTTTTGGCCTAACCCACCGAACTCTGACATGGGTTACACTTACAGCAGGGGCTCACATCCATGAATGGTGGCATAGGACAAATGTCCTGGACAATGCAAAAGGGATAGGACATTTGTCCTGAACAAAAATAAATCAATAGACTTTTTTTTCGCAACAAAACGTAAATTTAATTAAACTTGACTAGTTTCTTGTCGCAAAGGTAACTTTCTAGAGCGACGGTTTCATCTGGCTCTGGCTGCTCAGGGAGGGAGCTCAGTTTCAGTGGTACTAGCCGCTGATGAGGGCAGAGATTTGATGTACAAACGCTTCTGGTCTTTTTCTGGCAACATTTTTTGTTGCGACCCTTTGAAGCTCTTCTCTATAAAAAGCACACAAAGTCTCCCCAAGTTTCGTCTGCTTGGAGAGACACATCGCTTCGCAAAACATCGATAAAATAGCAAATTACATTTTTGTAAATTGGAAAGTACTGCCAATATCCGGATCAAATGAAAGCATAATCGGAAAATGACCACTTTGTGACAAAAACAAAAGGACATGTGTCCTCTTGCATGAAAAATGTATAGGACGTTTGGAAATAATATCCGTGTATGTCCTGATGTGGATGCGAGCCCCTGTTATAGGATCTTTTTCGTGTGCACTTGGTCTTGTGCTTGTGTGTACACACACAAAGGGGGATAAGGCACTAGCAGGTCTGCACATAAGCTGACCTGGGAGATCAGAAAAATCTCCACCCTTAACCAACCAGGCGGCCGGGATTTGAACCCACAACTTTCTGCTTAGGCCTAAAAAAAAAATAGGTGTGGTTACGGTAACCCGACCTACCCTATTTTTAGGGGCCGATCCTATAACTTTTTATTACATTTGTCAAAAAAACAAAAAAAAACAGTGCAAAAAACGCAATGAAAGCGAAAGCGCCCGAGTCGCACACTTATTTCCCTGTCAAATAGGTTTAATTTGTACACATTAGAAAAAAAAGTTAAAAAAAAAAAAAAAGTGATTGCCTACCTACCTACCCTATTTTTTTTTGGCTATGTTACCGTAACCACACCTTTTTTTTTTTTGGCCTTAGGAGGCCGGCATCTTATGCACAGCACACCAGCCCAGGATACTGACCATCACCGTCCATGTCTCCCTGCTGGTCCTTGGGTTTCTCCCCGATGTCCACGGTGAACATGACGATCTTGGGCGTCATGGTGGACATCTGGTTGCTGAAGCAGTACTTGTAAACGCCGTCCATGTGTGCTGCGAACGTGTACTTGCCATTGGACTCCCGGTCACCCTGGTGGATGATCTTTCCATCAGGACCATAAATCTGGAGATGGGAAAGAGTGGTGAATAAATGAGTTATTAAACTTAAGAAGTGCATTACATTTTTTACACACTAAAATAACACTTAAAACTCTGATGTTACAATGCAGTGGGCATAATAAAAGGAGATTTGAGGATGAAAGTTGCTTGTTCATTTCAATGATTCTCAATCTTATTCTCTCAGGTGCCAGGAGACTGTTTCCACATAATTTCATTAACTTGTCTCATTTACTGACTCTTGTACTTGTAACACATTTTTAATTGTAAAGAGATTAGGGTGCATACACATTCATGCCTAAGGGATTCTTAAATTAGATGCAAATGTACAGATGTAAATAATTAACAAAACATGTAAAAAAGAAAGTTCTTTAAAAGGAGGAGTCTTAAAGGGGGGGGGGGGGGGGGCAGTCTTTAACGCTGGGTTGCACAATCATTGTTTCTATCGATTAATATGACCAAACCAGTTGAGAAACAGGTATTTATCAATCTTTCCTTGGTGACTACTTCAAATTGAACTAGAGTATTATAATATTAAGCTTTCATATAGATCTGCAAGATTGTGACGCTGAACTCCCACGGCCACACAAGCAACAACATGCACAAACGGGGAAAGGGTAGCAGACAATATTTGTGGCACCTAAAGTACCGCTGCGAAAGGTGCAGTTGGTACTTCTGTATGGCTGAAAAGTAATTCTCATCTTAAAAACTCGCAAACTCACTTTAACGTCGATGTCCAAGAAACCCCCTTCTGCAACTTCGAACATCAAACTCATTTTTGTGCCAGACGTGACTTTGTCGAAGAAACATTCTTCGGCGTGGGCATCGATGTGAATGAAGTACGCCGAACAGTATCCAACACACAATAGTGATATTACAGCAGCGACTAAGCTTGACTGTATCGTCATTTTGATCATACTAGCAGACGGACACGTGAAAATCTACAAAGTTTGTCGGCAAGCGATGCCACGTAAGGGTAAAGTTGTAATGCGCATGCGCTGTGTAGGATCGCAGAAGTTTCCATGTTTAAAAAAGCTGGATAAGGTAAAGATATTGGTGCTCACCGCTGAAAGCATTTTTGGATTAAAATACAATTTTAAATGTGCTTACGTCGAGAATATGACTAAACATTTAATCTTGTTTGCCTTAATAAAGCACTGCAAAATTAAAAGGATGAAAAAAACCATATAGTTGATTCTGCTCTCTGCTTTTTGTCGAAGATCTGCCTAATGTCAAATCCATGTTTTATCCGTAATGACACAACCATTTGTTTCATCCGTAATGATGTGCACAGTAAATATTATTGTAGAAAAAAATCTTGAAAATAATTTAGCATTATCTGCTTCATTTGTCGTAAAATATTTGCACATTGACATCAGAGCTTTAACTGCATGTATTTTTTGGTGAGAATTTTTCATAATAAATTCTTTAGAGTACCGGAAGTTTACTCTGAGCTACGTTGTGACGTAAATATCACGAGTGGGAGTCCCCGTATGAGATCCAAAAACAGTCCATCGATCCGTCTCGCGACTGGAACTGATGATTCTGACTCACACGCGCAATCCTTTCCCTGACATGGAAGCTGCCAGACACTCCATTTTCAATGGATTCTCGACGTTGCCTTTATAATGCGCAAATCATGGCTACAGAAGTGTTTCAAGACGTCACAGTGACTGACGTCTATGATCAGGCAGCAGGGATCGCTCGAGAATTTGACAAACTGATCCACAATTATGGCAATGATGCCGTTACGGAGCTTATGCCCAAAGTTATTCGTGCTCTTGAGCAGTTGGAGTCCCTTGCGTCACGTTTTGAAAAGGACAATGAAGAGATTGCACAGTTGAGATCCACCGTTGAGAAGTTGGAATCTGAGAAAGCTGGCAAGGCTCAAGAGAGAGCAAAGTTCGAACAGGTAAAGAAAGAGTATAACCCAGGTTTCGTTTTGATCAATGGATTTTGATGTTTGTATCAGAACGTAAAGCCTGCAGTGACAGGAAGAGAACCATATTCTTGAGAGATAATCAGTTTCAGTGGTTATGGCTGAAAGCTGTCCGTATGGCGTGTTGTGTGACGTTTTGGTCAATGAAACTGAGACATTGACTGATTGAGTTTGACTGATTGAGGGCATTAAATGATTAATAGCCGTGATGACCAAGCAGCATGAGACCCTGTGACTTACCTTATGACTGATGATATGATATTTATCTTGCTGGATTTTAAGTATTGAGGTGTCTTGCTACTGCTAGTGTATATCAAACTATCAAACTATCATACTAGTACACCAACTGACCTATTCAATTTCAATGCTGAAACAGTGAAACAAAGTTTCTTTCACTGTGTTGACAAAGTGTGTAAACTGTGTAAGAATTTTATATTGACATTTTTTCAGCAAAACATACAGTGATAGTGATACACAGTGCATACAGACATATAGGGGACATTTTTTTATTGAAAGAATGCTCGTCTGCCCTAAAGATGAAAAAGAAGATCGTCTATTCATACATGTCTTGAATGTGGTTATTAATGACACGCACAGCATATTGCTTCCTTGAAATGACTGGTGGTAGGGTTAAGTGAGTGGATACTGGGGATTTCCTGTACAGTTTTAAAATACTGATAACTCTTCTTCTTGCTGGCTGGTTTTATTTTTTATTTTTAACTTTTAAAGTTTTCTTGTTAATACTTAAACAAGGAAGATGATATCTATATCTATATATACGGCTTGTGTGTGTCTGTCTGTCACTTCGCGATGCACGGCCAAAGTTCTCGATGGATCTGCTTCAAATTTGGTGGGCATATTCAGGTAGACCCCGGACACAATCTGGTTGATGAAAATTTTCAACACGTGCTCTAAGCGCGGCGCGGTGAACCGATTTTGGTTTTTCTGTAGATCCATTCCCAGTAACTCTTCCTTATCTTCTCCAGTGTTTTGCGCGTTTATCTCCCTTCCTTCGTGTGGCGTCAATCACGTCAACACGTGCTCTAAGCCGGCGAACCGCCACGCTGCATACTCCGTCTCGCGATCCACCCGGTGAAGCGGGTAATCATCTAGTGTATCATATGCTAAGCGCAATGTGTTTGGAATTTCTGAAGCTGACACATCTGGTAGTGCAGAGATACATACAGTTGCTATATATATATAGAAGTAGACTAGTTTTTTTTCCGCAGAAACAGCCACAAAAGCTATGGCAAATTTTGTGGTGTTTGGGGCAAATGTTAGTGTTACTTTTCTCCCAGGATGAAAAACATCAACAGTTCCAGTAGAGTAGTAGCAGTACTACGAGAGTAGTGCTGACGTCAAACAACATTCCTGTAGGGAAAACTGATAGTGATATCACTGATATAGTGTTACTTCCCACCATTGAGACAGTAATCATGAGTAATGTCACAGCTGAGAGCCAGACTATCTGTCATATGACCAGTTATTGATTCTCCAGTCAGAATGTAATCAAGTTTCAGGTATGTCTGCTTGTTTTGTCTTGTGTCGCTGTCGGTGTCAGTGAATGGGCCATAATACATGATGTATGACTATGAATGTGTTTGTGACATTGTATGCCAGTTGTCACTTTCTCTTAGGTGTGTGAGCGTAACTGTCAATGTGTGTGGGTGTGTGTGTTCCTGTACCACCGTTGTCCAAGAAAAATTAGTTGGACGGCATACTATGCATCTCTGTAGAAAATTTATCAAATAACCAAAGGAAAGTAATCGCTCTTTATGCATACGACATTTTTTTTTGAGGATGAAAGTCGCTTGTTCATTTCAATGCTTGTTATTCTCTCAGGTGCCAGGAGAAAAGGTTCCGTACAACTCTCGCTTACTCTATTACACATGTCGTATGCATAAAGAGTGATTACTTCCCTTCGGTTATTTGATATCTTAACATCGCTCTGCCTCATTCTGTTTAAGATTGTAGCAAATTTAGTCACATTCGACAATAGAGAAATTCTGGAATTAATAACTCTGTCAGTGTCAGGTTTGTATGGGTTGTACCGTTGGTACTAATAGTGTGAATACTCTTGCTTTTATTTTAGTGAGGCAAGCTTTGTACACATGCTCTCTCAGTCTCTGTCCATATGTTTCTGAAACATCCCTCGCTTAAGTTACTGGTCTATAACAGTATAAGTATAATGTCACGTGGGAAAGTTTGACTCACTAAAAGCAAGAGTATTCACCTTTTCACAACCCACACAAGCCCGACAGACTTATTTCTGAAACAGCATCTATTCTGTTGATAGAAGGCTCATGCTGGAACTGGAAGCAGAAAGTAGTATAACTATAAGGGGGATAATCCTGGTTGCAATAACCTGACTGCCTTTTTTATGTGCTACTCACTCTATGGAGAAGAAGCAAACAACTACATTAGGGTTGGAGGGGTTACTGAAAAAGAAAAACAATGCAACTAACATCATTGGATGGGGGACATTTAGTTTTTTTTCTTAGTATGATTTTTCTTAAACAACTGCTGTCTTGTTCTTTCTTTTTTTTTCCCCTTCCTTACTTAATTGAAATAAATATGGCGGAGACCAGACAAACAAACATAACTTTTCTGTTTGTTATTCACGCAAGTTATTGTGTACTCAGACCTTTTATTCCTCTTCATGTAAGACCATTGGAAAATAAACAAGAAAATGAAGAATTTAATTTTCCTCTCATTTGTGCATTGTAAACAACTTTCAGAAGTTTCTCCTCACTGCCATAATGCACAATTGCGGCAGTCCTGTGACGGGAGGAATTTTTTTTTCTTGACTGATTGGTTTGCAAAATAACTGATTGATTCATGGCTGAGTCAGTCAATGGACCTCTAGCGAACAAAATCCAAGCCAATCCCTGTAGTGGAACGCGATATAGGGGCATTCCCCTAAAATATCACCGGTCCATATTTCAGGAACTAGAGGTGATCGAGGACAACTGGCAGTCGGAAGTGAAGGAGCTGCTGGGCGTGGTGAGCAAGCTGCAGGATGAGAACAAGCGACTCAGGGAATCCCTGCAGAACGAGAAGCATGAGGTGGAGGAGAAAGTGTCCGCCAAGTACAGGGGTAAGACTAAGAGCTAGCAAAGACTTTTTTGGGGTGTATTTTTCCATTTTTACCAGGTTCATCATTGTGGGGAGTTTTTTCTCCAGTGGTACCTGCTTTGACCATTGGGATCAGTTAAAAGTGTCGAGGGGACCCCAGAAAGTGTCCTTTCATTGGAGGTGTCCACTCCTGAGAGGAGCCTCACATCGCAGGTACCACTGTGATAACAATTTAACATGCATCCATCCACTCATGATTTCCTTCAGGCTTTACTCTCTCACCACATGTCCAGTGGACCCCCCTTCAGGCCCCCGAAATGTGATTGTGAGAGAATCGAGTCTCAAAAAAGAGGGAGTCTTTAAATGGGGGTCATTTTATAGAGGTTACTGAAAGACTGAAAAACAACGGTCTTGAAAAGAAGAGGGTCTTAAATGGGGGGGGGGGGGGGGGGGTCCACTGTGGTACTTTTTATCATTCGCAGCATATTACATGTACTCTATAAGTTAGTGTCTTCCATCTTATCTTGCACTGTTGTGTCGGGTCGTTGTGTTCAAAGTGAAGACAAGTCTTCTTGGGGGGGGGGGGGGGGGGGGGGGGGAGAGATTATTGATCATATTGTCTGTCAGATGAGCTTGTTAATGTCCATGCATGGTATTATATTATTCATGTTTCTGACATTGCTTGGTCTTGAGCGTTCGTGTGAGGGAGTAAAGGGGTTGGACAGAAGACACAGGATTGATTAAAAGTGGAAGATGTATACCTTCTTTGCGAATTAGTCTGTGATGGTCAGGAGAAAATTAGTCTTTAAAAAGAGGGGTCTGGAAATGGGGGTGACTTGACGGAGGTTATGAAAAGAAAGGCAGAGAACGCATGGTTTATGGGGGGAGGGGAGGAGGGACTTGAATGAACGGGTCTTGACAGATGAGTTCCATTGTAATATCGGTTGATGTTTGTGTGTGCAGAGAGTGAGGAGCAGGAAATCAGATGAGTTCCATTGTAATATCGGTTGATGTTTGTGTGTGCAGAGAGTGAGGAGCAGGAAATCAGATGAGTTCCATTGTAATATCGGTTGATGTTTATGTGTGCAGAGAGTGAGGAGCAGGAAATCAGATGAGTTCCATTGTAATATCGGTTGATGTTTATGTGTGCAGAGAGTGAGGAGCAGGAAATCAGATGAGTTCCATTGTAATATCGGTTGATGTTTGTGTGTGCAGAGAGTGAGGAGCAGGAAATCAAAGTGCTGACCAAGCTGAAAGAGACGGTGGACAAACAGAGGGAGGATCTGCGTTCAGTCAAGCGTGAATTCACCCAGAAAACTGTCGACTGTGAAGCAGTGAGTCCTTGTTTTCTTTTTGTCTGTATGTGTTCGTTTTGTAAACAATTTGAAATACTTATAGGCATGAGCCTTTTTTTTCCGGTTGGCATATTTTTGCCATTTTCAAAGCTCAAATGATTCTTCCAGAGACCTGGTTGTACGATTTTCTGTCATTGTTTCAAACAATTATCCAAGATGGCATACTTTCATGTTTCTTTACAATCATGCCTGAACTATTGTGGGTTGAAAGGTGAAAGAGTGACACAAACATTGAAACATGTTAGGGCGTCAGTGATAATTTATAAGTATAATTGAAATGCTATGTACACCCGATCCATTTACCCTGTAGTGGGACGACAGCCCTAGTAATTAGTCCCACGGTGCAGGAGTAAAGACACCAGAAGACTTTTGAGTTGAAATGTCTGTTGTCTGTTTGTGAGACTGTACCTCTGCTTACTCTTCAAACTGAACTTTGTTGTTATGTTTATGCATTCATGGGCTAGTTCAAAAGTGAAAATCGGTAGCATCAATCTGTGACTGTTAGTGTTACAGACTGCTACTGATTTTCAGTTTTGAACCAAACACACCCCAGCGCTCCCTTAACGCATTCCTCAGTTCTCATGTCTAGTAACATCACTGTGTTCTTTGCAGCTTCAAGCACAGCTGGAGCAGATAGCCAAAGTGAACGGTGATCTTCGGCGTAAGAACAACACCCACAAGAAGCAGGCCAGAGTCTTGCTGGACGAAAAAGCCGAACTGGAGATCGCGCTGCGAGA
Source organism: Littorina saxatilis (assembly GCF_037325665.1). Lineage (NCBI taxonomy): Eukaryota > Metazoa > Mollusca > Gastropoda > Littorinimorpha > Littorinidae > Littorina > Littorina saxatilis. Next base: position 62,036,659 of record NC_090253.1, on the reverse strand, counting down.
CAAGGACGTGCAGGTGGAGAAGGTCAAGGTCATGATCGATGAACAGGAGAAGTTCGAGGAGCAGCGGGCGGCAGTCAGGGCGGCCATTGCCGAGCAGAGAAAGAGTGAAGATGTAAGATTACCTGCTCTGACATATCTTACTATTACGGTGGAACACCCCCCTTTTAAGATCTTGCATTTTTAGCTTGTCTGTTTATAATGTCTGTAAATGTATCTCCATTTGGAGACTCCCTCCTTTTCTAAGGTTTTTGATAGGTCTTGAAAAGGGGTTCCCACTGTATCACTATTCGTTAGAGTCGTTTTTTGTTATTGACTTTTTTAATTTATTTAATGTACTGTTTGTTTTGAAACATTTTAGCTGCTTGTCATTTTTATATTTAGTCAAGTTTTGACTAAATATTTTAACATCGAGGGGGAATCGAAACGAGGGTCGTGGTGTATGTGCGTGTGTCTGTCTGTCTGTGTGTGTGTGTGTGTAGAGCGATTCAGACTAAACTACTGGACCGATCTTTATGAAATTTGACATGAGAGTTCCTGGGTATGAAATCCCCGAACGTTTTTTTCATTTTTTTGATAAATGTCTTTGATGACGTCATATCCGGCTTTTCGTGAAAGTTGAGGCGGCACTGTCACGCCCTCATTTTTCAACCAAATTGGTTGAAATTTTGGTCAAGTAATCTTCGACGAAGCCCGGGGTTCGGTATTGCATTTCAGCTTGGTGGCTTAAAAATTAATTAATGACTTTGGTCATTAAAAATCGGAAAATTGTAAAAAAAAAATAAAAATTTATAAAACGATCCAAATTTACGTTTATCTTATTCTCCATCATTTGCTGATTCCAAAAACATATAAATATGTTATATTCGGATTAAAAACAAGCTCTGAAAATTAAATATATAAAAATTATTATCAAAATTAAATGTTCCAAATCAATTTAAAAACACTTTCATCTTATTCCTTGTCGGTTCCTGATTCCAAAAACATATAGATATGATATGTTTGGATTAAAAACACGCTCAGAAACTTAAAACAAAGAGAGGTACAGAAAAGCGTGCTATCCTTCTTAGCGCAACTACTACCCCGCTCTTCTTGTCAATTTCACTGCCTTTGCCATGAGCGGTGGACTGACGATGCTACGAGTATACGGTCTTGCTGAAAAATGGCAGCTACTTGACTAAATATTGTATTTTCGCCTTACGCGACTTGTTATTCATTTTAGTCTCCTGGGCCAGTATGCAGGAGTGGAATTAAGACGGGTTTAGTCCGAGATAAACTGCATTGAGGGTACAGTGTATCCCAGTCTTATTTCTCTAACCTCAACTCTTACATACAGCCTCTGAGCTCTACAGTCCCACATGGATGATGGAGGATTAGTTTATTAAAATAGCATACAAACAATAAACTACTCGATGTATTTTTCTATTTTTATAAATATTTATTTCTCTGTCTACTTCTGCACATTCTAAGTTTATCTGTTCTGATCTGTGATTGCAGCATCCAGAGGAAGACGAGCAGTCAGCGCAGGACGGCGTTGCCACGGAAACACCCACGGTGGCGGCAGAGACGGGGACGGAAGATGGACCGAGGCCAGAGAACGACAGCAGTTCAGACACCGCCAGCACCCCCACTTCCCCAGGTGGGTTTTGCTCTCAATCCTGCTGGCTATTTTCACACACAGGCACATTGAACATGTCTTTGAAGACCTCTCCAGATTTGAGAGAACATTGCGCTTTTAAAATGGAGGGAGTCCTCAAATGAAGATAAATGTACTTAGGTTATGAACAGAAAATCTGAAGAAAAAAAGCAGTGTCTAAAAAGGGGAGGAGCAACTTAAAATGGGGGGGGGGGGGGGGGGGGTCCCCCACTTTATGGTTTTGACAGGTCCTGGCTTGCACTGAAGAAAGGAACTTGTCATTCTCATGATAAAGGGGTCCTGTTGACCAGTAATTTACCAAAAAGGTTCTGAAAATAAAAAGTGCAATTGGTCATAAATTTTTTTGGTGTGGTATAGTTTTTTGTATACTAAAACAGTCGGGAGTTTTCTGCCCTACTTCCCCGAATTTGCTGTTCCCCTCACGTGACTAAAGTTATTTCTGAAAATCATCTATTGATTGGTTGCCTCATTAAGCTTTGGCGCTGGGGATAGAAAGTAAAGAGTGTGTTGAGATGAGTGTAAAGAGTGTGTTGAGATGAGTGTAAAGAGTGTGTTGAGATGAGTGTAAAGAGTGTGTTGAGATGAGTGTAAAGAGTGTGTTGAGTTGAGTGTAAAGAGTGTTGAGATGAGTGTAAAGAGTGTGTAGAGATGAGTGTAAAGAGTGTGTTGAGATGAGTGTAAAGAGTGTGTTGAGATGAGTGTAAAGAGTGTGTTGAGATGAGTGTAAAGAGTGTGTTGAGATGAGTGTAAAGAGTGTGTTGAGATGAGTGTAAAGAGTGTGTTGAGTTGAGTGTAAAGAGTGTGTTGATATGAGTGTAAAGAGTGTGTTGAGATGAGTGTAAAGAGTGTGTTGAGTTGAGTGTAAAGAGTGTGTTGAGATGAGTGTAAAGAGTGTGTTGAGATGAGTGTAAAGAGTGTGTTGAGTGTAAAGAGTGTGTTGAGTTGAGTGTAAAGAGTGTGTTGAGATGAGTGTAAAGAGTGTGTTGAGATGAGTGTAAAGAGTGTGTTGAGTTGAGTGTAAAGAGTGTGTTGAGTTGAGTGTAAAGAGTGTGTTGAGATGAGTGTAAAGAGTGTCTTGAGATCAGTGGTGTGTATGTCCAGGTCTGCAACTGGAGGGGAAGATGATCATCGACCTGAAGGACCCAAACCGGCCACGCTTCACGCTTCAGGAGTTGCGGCAGGTGTTGATGGAGCGTAACGAGCTCAAGACACGCTTGATCGAGGTGGAGGATGAGCTGAACCATTACCGCCCCCGGTGAGTGCACTCAGGCGTGGCGTCGTGGTTTTCAAACCCACACTTCTTGTTGTTACAGTTCTACTAACAAACTGTTGGGAGGGTGGAATAACAGACATAGTGCATTTATATAGAGCTAACCTGAAGGGTGGAATAACAGAAATAGTGCATTTCTATAGAGCTTACCTTTCAGCACTAAGCGCTTTACAATCAAGTACAGTGTTTGATTTCATTTTCATTTGAAAGGTGTCAGAGTTTTGGGACATATTGTTAGAGCTGGGAAGCTTGCGCAATCTTTTTTTTTCAAGAGGACAAATAGTGTCTGATATTATGAAAACAGAAATTGCTTTTATCAAGTAGAAGTAATCAGTTTAAGAGAAATAGCATTTTTTTGCCAAGGTGCAGCCATTTTAATTTCAATGCTTTGTGAATGAGCATTCTGCTTTGCAATGAGTCGCTTGCTACTCATTCTTGTAGATGAAGAGAAATAAGATGAGCATTTTGTGAGGAATGCTGCAATCACGGCGCACATCTCTACTTTTTGTACGTCTATTTTGTCTAATTTATGTTCAGTTTCTTGTTACACTTTTTTTCTCTCTCCTTTCGTAATCTTTTTTCATGCTTTGTAAACTTTTCATTCTTACTACTCTCATTCTAAAAATATCGATATTTTGTACATTTGGATTTAGGCAGGTGAAAATGAATGTTAGAGAGGGTGTGTGTGGGTGGGCTTGGAGAAAGGAATATGAAGGAGAAGAATTATTTGCCCGCCTTTGTATTTCTAACCAATAAAAGTTAAAACCCCTGAAGTTTGACACTGATCGATAGTCTAAGTGAACTAGTGTATCACATATCTTTTTACACAACATCGGGGGCGGCGGTCAAAAGGAAACCCAAGATCAAAATTTCAAAAACAATGTATAGCTTTGTGTCAGGAAGAATGCGATGGGGGGGGGGGGGGGGGGGGGGGGGATGACCTCTTTCTTGATGACAAGAGGAGCTAACTTTCTCTACATTCAGGGTTGCTTCCCTTCTGCATGAAAAAGCTTTGTGAAAAGATCTTTGGATATTTTCATTTGCATTTTGGATGGCATAGGAGGGAGAGCTAACACTAACAGTAAATTTACACACAAAAACAAACAAACAATTGTTTGATGATTCTCTTGTTACTTCCTCTGCTATTGCCATTCCTGCACAAAATAAGACTTTTGGATTGTGAGTGTGACCAAAGAGTGTATCCCTACGGAAAGAGGGGGCACTTCGGCCTGGAAGCGATGCCAGACCTTCCCGCATTCCAGCTAGCCGCTCCCCCTTTGACCGAGTGACTTTCTCACGCTCAGTTTTATTGCAATGGCGAGCAAGGGAAGAGGGACCTGGTGTTCAGCACCAAATTGCCAGAATTCTCGCAAAAAAAGGATTTCGTTCGTTCAAATACTGCATGAACGCCTGTGAAATAGTTTTCAGATGCTGGTAACTGTACGACCAGTGCGTTTTCTTTACAAAAACTAAATAAAACAGTCTTTTCGATAGTTATATAAGTAGCCAAAAACAAAAACAATCCGTCACTCTTCTATTCCTCCTTGCTCGGTGGGAACGTTTTCCTCGGTCAAGCCGTAACGCTGTTGTAGATTCGGCGCCGGATCTTCGCATCACTTTTGCAAGTGGCGTGAAGAAGGGAGTGCCCCCTCTTTCCGTAGGGATACACTCTTTGGTGTGACACAAATTGGCATGTTCTGAATCAGCCTATTCTCCGTAATGCTGTTACAATCCTTTGTGCATCTCAATACACTTCATGAACTAATCAGCATGTTTAACATAAACTAAAGGCTTATACTGCCAGTTGGAACTTGCTTGATTGTTGAGAAACTAAAAGCATGCCAATATTTGTCCTGTAAGCTTGAAATCATTTTGTAAAATTGAAGCAGTGGCATTTTGGCATTTGTGCATTGTCCAGAGATTATGAACTAAATATTATGAGAGGGCAGGGTCTTAATATGGAGGAAGTGTGAAATTGGGGGGTACCGGGTATTGGGGGGTGCCGGGTATTGGGGGGTACCGGGTATTGGGGAGTGCCGGGTATTGGGGAGTGCCGGGTATTGGGGGGTGCCGGGTATTGGGGGGTGCCGGGTATTGGGGGGTGCCGGGTATTGGGGGGTGCCGGGTATTGGGGGGTGCCGGGTATTGGGGGGTGCCGGGTATTGGGGGATACCGGGTATTGGGGGGTGCCGAGTATTGGGGGGTACCGGGTATTGGGGGGTGCCGGGTATTGGGGGGGTGCCGGGTATTGGGGGGTGCCGGGTATAGGGGGGTACCGGGTATTGGGGGGTGCCGGGTATTGGGGGTGCCGGGTATTGGGGGATACCGGGTATTGGGGGGTACCGGTTATTGGGGGGTGCCGGGTATTGGGGGGTGCCGGGTATTGGGGGGTGCCGGGTATTGGGGGGGTGCCGGGTATTGGGGGGTACCGGGTATTGGGGGATACCGGGTATTGGGGCTGTTCTGTCTAATTCGCGGGGTCGCTTCGAAATTTCTTTTGGTCGAATTAAACGGTAATAAAACCGTTATTTCTAATATGCTGACTGTTAGCAAATGATAACAGACATGTCTCACAAACGATATCAGCATTCGCCTAAAAGGCTCATGCTTGATATATTTTTTCTCGACATGTCTGTTATCATTTGCTAACAGTCAGCATATTGGAAATAACTCATAATATTACTTTAGCTAGCACTGGGCTCACGTTTAAGTTTGTTTTAGCTTGAGCCTTGGTTTTTGCGTTGTTGTGTGTTACGCTTGTTTGTTGTTGGTTTCTTGTTGCATATCTTTTTTTCCTTCTTTTTCAAGCGAGTCTGGGGATGAAGGCGATGAAGATGAAGACGAGTAAGTGTCATCATGTTTATTAATCAAATATGTGTGTCGTGCAATTTGTGGCAGGTAAACATAAGTGTTATCGTGTTTGTTAATTAAATATGTGTGTCGTGTTATTTGTGGCAGCATCATTGTGTGTATTTTTTTACTTATTAGTGGAAATGAAGGTAGAATTAGTAGTGTGTGTGTGTGTGTGTATATGAGAGAGAGTGTATGAGAGAGAGTGTGTGTGAGAGAGTGTGTGTGAGAGAGAGAGTGTGTGTGAGAGAGAGTGTGTGTGTGTGTGTGAGACTGAGAGAGAGTGTGTGTGTGTGCGTGCATGCTTGTATCAAGTTGGTGAGTAAGACGTAAATTTAGTGATCTACAGAGCCGACTGTATTTTGTGTCTTCAAAGGTCACCATTTTCATTCTTTTCCCGCCGGTAAGAGTTCAAGAAAAGATGTATTAGATAGAATGGAGGAAGGGCTTTCTTGCTTGTCTTAGGCAAAGCACAGCAAGGCCTAGGCTCTTCAATCGTGGCCGCCTGTTGCACTGATTTAGGCTTATCTGCTTTTGTTTGCTTTAAAGCCATATTAAAATTAAACAGATTTTTTCTTTTCTTTGTTTTCTTTGTTCATGAGTGCTCTACCTGACTTGCTTATTATGTTGTGTCTATTTTGAGGAGTAGGGTTTTGGTGCTCCCATGGGGTCGCCTTCACGCGGCGGGAGCGTTTAAACAGAGCTACCCCACCCCTTTACTTCTCTTCTTTTGTCTTATTTCTGCCTTACCAGTCCTCTCACCTATATTTCCTTCCAAGAAAACTCTCCCTACTATTCCCTGCAGTTTTCCAATTCTTTTCTTGTTGTCTTATTTCTACCTGACTGGATCCATCACCTTTATTTCACTTACCAAAAGTCTTCTTTTCCACATCCTTATTTCTCTGCACCCCGCATGTCGTAAGAGGCGACTAACGGATTCTGTTTCTCCTTTTACCCTTGTTAAGTGGTTCTTGTATAGAATATAGTCAATGTTTGTAAAGATTTTAGTCAAGCAGTATGTAAGAAATGTTTAGTCCTTTGTACTGGAAACTTGCATTCTCCCAGTAAGGTCATATATTGTACTACGTTGCAAGCCCCTGGAGCAATTTTTTGATTAGTGCTTTTGTGAACAAGAAACACTTAACAAGTGGCTCTATCCCATCTCCCCCCTTTCCCCTATCCCATCTCCCCTCTTTCCCTCGTC
>NC_090253.1:62014681-62024681 GCF_037325665.1 Littorina saxatilis | reverse complement strand
GTGCGTATCCCTTACACGCCTCACAACACCGTTCGTTGAAATGTTCAAATTTGGTGCAGATTTGTGTTTACACTGGACGTTCTTTGTTGTTGGACTAGTTTTTGGTGTGGTTTACTTGTGTTCGCAGACTGTTTCATTTTTGGGCTTCTTATTTTTATGCTTGGTTTTTGATTGATATCTTCTTTTAATAGATTTGTCAAAATCTTTGTGCTGTGCTTTTCTCTTAAATTTTAACATTCAGTACTTGGTTACTGTCAGCATGTCTAGTTGATATCATTTGTCGTCAGTTAGCGCTAACAGTCACAGTGTCTGTGCCAAACCAGCCGACCTTGTACTAGTCATAGGCAGAAAAGGAATACTGTGTAGAATTTATTTCTCAATGGTGATATCGTGATATCTCTGTGTCTGTTGTCACAGCTTCAGTGCTGTGTTTCGATCCAAGAAGAGAAACCCCAGGGAGAGGAACGTAGTGGTAGACTCTGCTGCAGAGTTAAAAGACTTGTTTGTCTAGCTGAGTGTCCCAAGGTATTCTGTTGAAAGTTGAATTGCTTCAAATGCAGGAGCTTTACTTATACAGTGGAAGCCCCCCTATTAACCCCCCACCCCAATTTAGAACTCCCTCCATTTTATGACCCTGTTTTCTAAAAAAATGTGTTCATCACCTCTCTAAATTTACCCCCATTTTAAGACTCCCACCTTTTTAAGACCTCAGATTGGTGGATGTCTTGAAGGGCCACTGTACAAACATGCTTTCAGCAAGAGTTCTGGTTTGCGTTTTTGTTCTTGAGTTCACTTCAGAATTGTGTGGACTAAAACTACCAAGTTATGATAATGTTATCTTGCAAGTCCAGGTGAATAAGGATAACAAACTGATAGGGAATGGGGTGATGGATGCTTAGCATTTGTTGCACTGATTATCAGCACGAAAACAGTCAAGGCGCGCTTAATAAAACCACAATTATAAAATCGTGATATGTAATAATGCTGTTTTAAAGTCGAGGTGAGATCAAGTTTATTTGATATTGTAGGAACAACTTGTAATTTGTTCTTATTATTTGTGATTGTATTGTTTGAAGTTTGTTCGACACTGCTATATTTTGCTTGCTTCATTATTTTTTGTTTAATTTTTTTTACTGTTGTTGGTTTTCATTTATTATGGACAATTGAATCCTTATTTCAAAGGATACACTTGCACTTTCATGGCAGCGAGCAAACATGATTTTGTTCCAACTTCATATCTGACAAAGTTCATAATGCTCAAGGGGATGCGTGCTCAAATTGTAATTCGAATATTAACCCCTTCACTGCCCACCCTGTATGTAATACGTGGTCATTTTTGGTTTGTCGTACGCCCATAACCGTATCTCGTACGTGGGATTTGTGTCGCCAACATTTCGGGACATTTCTGAAAACTAAATGGGAGGTAACCACTGTCCAAGTACTTGTAGGGGTTCTAAACACAGTTCTTTCCCATAGACCGTTCGGATAAGCTACTATACCACGTGTTGACAACTCACCACTTTGCCAAGACATGTCGAACCGATCTTAGTATTCAAAATGGCGGCCGAAAGTCCGACCTCAACTCGTAGACCTGTTTTCAAGCGATACAGTGTTCTGGACGCTCTACAAGAAGTGATTTATGGATTACCACACAGAAGAATACTTTTATGGGCTGTAATGTGAGTACCTGATGTTTGACACCAGTTTTAGCAGTGTTTTGTGTGGTTTTATGTGCTGCAATGTCACGCAAGGGTCGTAGCAGACGACGGTTTATGCATATCGCCGTTCCTCTCAACAGTCAAAAGCCATCGCTAGAGTTCTTGTGAACCACAGCCGTTTGTTTCGTGCATAAAAAACGTGCTATTGTAGATAAGCTGACATCGAGTCGTATTCAAATGACTAACTGACGACTACATTGTGAAAAAGGGAAACTCGATCACACGGGTTCACGATGGCTCAGGGGTAAGATAAACCACGCAAAAATAAATTCTTTGAAAATTGTTCGCTCTTTACGGAGGGCACCTAGGATGTTCTCAATCGTTGAGTGTTTAAATGAAAGGGTGTTATACTGTGTGTAAAAGCCTGACCGTATCTGTGATGGTTTACGGGAGGCTTACTGTGCCTTTAAATCTTGCAGGACCCAAACATACTTCTGCACGCTTTCTTTTCTTTTCATTATTCAGTTGCTTTGCAAAAATAAAATGTCGTTGCTTTTCTCAACTTGTCAAGTCAGTCAAAACGACCGCAGAAGGCAGAACTGGGAGGGAAATGACACTGATTGGAATACGAAAAGATCTGAGATGACGACAGCTGAAATGGCGTCATGTGGTCACACCTATCTCGAGAAATAAGTGTCACACAGAACTAGCGCCCTTCCATTATCAGCAACTGTGTCAGACGCACGCGCAGAGCGACTGGCAATGTGGAATTAATCCTCCCGCTAGCTATGGGTGAGGCTGTCAGATGCCTGTGAATATGACAAGTTTTTGAACCACAACACTCGTACAGCTCTGCTATCCAACAATGTTACAACCTAACGATAGTGAATGAAGGTACCTGGTGCATGTAGTGATCAAAGATGCAGGACATGAAGCATAACTAATGCACTTACAGTGGAACCTAATTCAAGACATAATAAAATCAAGTTTTAAAAAGGGTGGAATCTTAAAATGGAGGTAGATTTACAAACGTTTGTGAACAGAAACCCTGAAAAGCAAGATCTTGAAAGTGGGGGAGGGGGGAGGAGTCTTCGGATTTAGGGACTCGTAAAAGAGGGGGGGGGGGGGGGGGAGGAGGGGGCAACTGTGTAAACCAGCGATGCAGGGTAAAGTACATGACAGTGATCTGGTTTACAATGGTAATCCTCAGTGTCCTCTTCTCAGCCACTGAAATCTTGGAGTGTGTGCGTCACCAAGCGTTGAAGTTGGAGACTCTTAGGTTTCACGTGTTGTACTGCACAGCTTGTTAGTCATCTTCATGTTCGTCCAGTTTCATATCGTCTCCTGTCCTTATTTGTTAAAGCAACATGGAATGATCTTGCCTTGAAGAAAGTGGCCATATGCACATCATTTCCATACCTGTACTATCATATTTCTGTCACATTACCATCTCTCTCTGTACATAGACGTTTCATCAAAAACTATGATTCACAGAGAAAACACGGGGATATAACTTTGGCATGTGTGATCATGTCAGATTCATCAAACGTTCCTTTAACTAGCCTTTTCTTTTCTTTTTTTCATTTTGTTTCCTTTTTTTTTTAATTCTTGATTTATAGCAGAATCAGAACTGGTCAGTATTAGATGTTATATCAACAGATGGTTCTTTTTTTTCTGATGCTAAATGAACAAAGTGTCTGTTGTTGTTTTTTGTCCAGCTTTCTGCAGCTTTTGGACAATCTGGACCTCCCACCTCTCAACTTCTAGTCTCCCGGTTTTAAACTCGGTATGGGCATTGAACCTGCAGTTGATGATCCCCTGTTCAACGCTTCCTTTCTCTCAGTGGTCTTTGTCACTTTTAGCTGCTTCCTGTGATGCTCAGTGGTCTTTGTCACTTTCAGTTGCTACCTGTGATGCTCAGTCTGTGCTTGTCATGCTGAGTAAATCTGGCTGTGATTCTTCCTTGTAGCCTGTGATGCTGAGTTTTAATTTGGCTGTGATATTTTGTTTTTAGCCTGTGATGCTGAGTTTTTGGCTGTGATTCTTCGTTGTAGCTTGTGATGCTGAGTTTCTGCCTGTGTTTTCGAGTTTTGTTGTCCTGTAGTGTATTTATTCTTGTAGTCTTTGATTGATGTTCATGATGTGCTGGCTTCAGTTTTCTGTGGTGACTCTTGTTGAAGTTTGGTTGCTCCGTGTGATCACTGCTTTCAGTTCCTGGCAGCTCTCTTTGAGTGGTACAGCTTCATTTTGCTGTTCTGTTGCTGTAGAAGCTATCTTTGAGTAGTACAGCTTCATTTTGCTGTTCTGTTGCTGTAGAAGCTATCTTTGCAATTGCATTGAGCTTTTTGCCTTGCACCTGAAATTGATATCTTACCGGTGTATCTTTCGATTTTTTTAAAATGTTGTGTACACAGGAAATAAGTGGCCTGCTTTGTGTTTTATTTTGTCATTGTGTGTGTTAGTTGTGCAGTGTTCAGTGCCTCTGTTCCTTCATAGTGTGTAAATGGTGGTTAGTGTTTGTTAAACAGGGATTTAATGCAGTCTGCACCAAACGTTTGAAAACTGCTGAGTATTTGATTAAAACACACTTTTTTGAGTGTAGCGGAAAAAACTCCCCCTCCCCTTTCCTTATCCTGTGTATATTCCCAAACCTGTTATCGTTCTGTGTGTCTGTTTAGTTGTTTTCTGGGTGGAGGGGGCAGAAGTGGATTTGCAAGGCATTACAAAGTGATCACTGACGGCTACCTCTAGATTTGCTTTGGACTCACTGGTGCTTGAAATGCGCTGTGGGTAAATTTGAAGATAAAGCCATAAAAGTTCAAATATACGAAGATCTTGGGTCACTGGTAAGGTCAAGAAAGACTGTGTCTGGTTATCTGTCTTTTAGCTATTTGCTCTGTTGATGCACATGGCAAAGTGACCACAGCAATTTGGAACAAACATTCATTGTTTTCAAATTGGTTATCCAGAACAGGGAGACAAAAACCCTGCTGTTGTTCTATTATTGACCGATCTGTCTCCCCAGCCTTCCCTCTCTCTTGCCTGGCTTAAGGCGGTCCTTGATTTAACCCAAAGTCCACTTCGCCAAGACTACGCAAAACTCAGCGTTAAAGCTTAGTGCATCCAGCTTTGTGAAGTATACTTGGTATAGTCGACTTGGCCCAGTGAAGGACGGGCTTTACATTGCAGTGCTAATTACTCTTCATCTTCTTCTTCTTCTGTGTTCGTGGGCTGAAACTCCCACGTACACTCGTGTTTTTTGCACGAGTGGAATTTTACGTGTATGACCGTTTTTTTCCCCGCCATTTAGGCAGCCATACGCCGTTTTCGCAGGAAGCATGCTGGGTATTTTCGTGTTTCTATAACCCACCGAACTCTGACATGGATTGCAGGATCTTTTTTGTGCGCACTTGGTCTTGTGCTTGCGTGTACACACGAGGGTGTTCGGACACCGAGGAGAGTCTGCACACAAAGTTGACTTCGAGAAATCTCTCGCCGAACGTGGGGACGAACTCACGCTGACAGCGGCCAACTGGATTCAAATCCAGCGCGCTACCGACTGAGCTACATCCCCGCCCCATTACTGTTCAATCAGATAGATGCAACATTCAGTGTGGTTGTCTGCAGAATAGGAGGCTTCAGAAGTATGGGGCAGATCTGATAAAGATGTATGCACATTTGCGTCCCCAACACATACCCCCCCTTACCTCTCCAACACATACCCCCAAAAAATGTGCAGTTTGTTCCCAGCACTGTAACCCAAGCCTCCCTTTCTCCTCTCTTGTTTTCAATGCAGACAGTTGAATAAATAGGACTTAAATCTGTAAGAAAAATCCTTCTGGACCTACCACTGCTATCGTTTGGTGATCAAGTTTCAGAGTCAGAGTTTGAGTTCTCTCCCCTGTTAACGAGGAACTTATTGCTTGCAGGTTCGTGTCCCTACTGGAGGCAGGGCTAGATTTGTTAGGGGACAGCTCGGAAGATCAGGCCCCCGCGAGAAAACCGCGGGCTGTGTCCCTTACCATGAAAACCATTAAAACCACTAGGCAGCCAAAGACCGTCACCCCTCTGCAAGAGTCGAAAGAAAGCGAAACTGTCTTATGAGGTGGGAAGAGGTAGGGAGGTTTGTGTTGCATCATACTGCTATCCCAGCATACTACTCTTTGTTGTTCACCGTCCAATAGCTGAGGCATGTACTCTCCCTGCTTCCTGGATTGGGCGTTGACTGTGGGTCTAAGTGTTTGGTAGTGGCTTGTCTTCCCTGTGTACAGGACTGTTGCCTGGCATGCAATATTGTCTCTTTTGTTGCCAACATTTCTGACGTGACTCAGTCTTGGTGTAGAATGTGGATTGACGTACGTTATTTAATTGAATTGACAAAGTAACTTCTATCAGTTTGAGGGACTTAGCGGCGAGTCCTTTTTTTCATGCGTTTGACAAAGTAGCATCTATAAGTTGTACTTTGAGGAAGTATAACTGGGGTTTCTGGGTTCTCACTCTGAACAAGACATCGTATTTATTGCTGACTGAAACTTTTGTTGTTTTGTAATTTCAAAATTAGACAGAAATATATTTTAGTCTTTGTGCAATCAAGTAGGGGTAAGGTTAGTGTCTGATGGTGGTGTATCATGGTTTAACAAGTATAAATGTTGTTGACTTGTCTTTGCTGTGCTTATTTTGCGTTGTGAAGCACGCACTATTCCCTCTCTCGCTTGTGCACTTGCTGCTGATATACTGACCTGTTATTCTGTTGCCTGCACTTTGATTGGAAGGACGTTTTACGTTCATGCCTGCCAACTGCTGTGTAACAATTTTCTCATGGAAAAAATTCATGTTTATGTTTACTGTTAATGTATGGACAATATTGTATTGTCACTTCTGTGTTTAGCATGACAGAGTTAAACTTAATACAGGAATAAGCATTCATTCTTACCTGAATGGATGACAGAGTTAAACTTAATACAGGAATAAGCATTCATTCTTACCTGAATGGATGACATTGGTCCAAGGTACAGTCGGGGCGGGGACGTAGCTCAGTTGGTAGCGCGCTGGCTTTGTAGCCAGTTGGTCGCTATCAGCGTGGGTTCGATCCCCACGTTCGGCGAGAGATTTATTTCTCGGAGTCAACTTTGTGCAGACTCTCTTCGGTGTCCGAACACCCCCGTGTGCACACATGCGCACGAAAAAGATCCCACGTTCACAGCGAAAGTCTCAGGGCTTGGAAAACACGAAGACACGCATGCATCATCTCTCGTCTCTGATTATCATGATCGTATTTCGATACTTTGACGAGACAAACCCAATGCTGGTGTGTCGAAGAAGACAGCCACAGCGGGCTTGTTCGAATCAAAGTATCACACCATATCTTCAGCGTATTACCAATACCTGCCCCAATATAGACCAGTTGGTCTAAGAGGACGTTAAACCCAAATAGTCAGTCAGTCAAGTTACAGTTGAAAGAAACTATGCTACACCTTGGTACTATAACTTGGGTAAATAGTTTACAGTAATTGTACATGTAAAGGAATAAAGTAATGCAATAGTTCAACAAATGCTACACCCATGGTGCAAATTCAGCTGAAATGTTAGACCATGGGTGTAGCATTTATTGAACTATTGCATGTGACGACTTCCTGACAATCTTTTTGTGAATTTTATGGAGTCTTATAACTTTTCCATTTATTCTGGTGACAGATTGCTGGTCCTATTTTTGTCCAGTTATCATTATTATGACTTTGAAATTCTAGGTTAGTCAGTGTGTCGTATTTAACAGGAGGCAGAGCTGAGGCTCGTTCTGAAAGAGACCTCTTAACAGGCAGCATGCAGTCACTACAGACAAGACTTAAGCACGTATTGTACTCCCATCACTGATTTTCATGAGAACATCTCCAGTGCAGTGGACTAATGTGTATTATGAAGAGTCGGTTGTGGCAGGGTACTGAGTAATAAGCACCACTCAGTCAATTCTTACAACATTTGCGGCACTGTTCTTGCACTTTTCTTTCCCATGCTGCACTTACAACAGATCTCTTTTGTGTAGACACAACGTCTGAGTCTGTGCCAAGAGGGCTGCTTCACTGTCGGTCAGTCCCCACTGCTTTTGCCTTGAAATTCCTCGCGCCCCCTAATTGGCGTAGAGGCGCGTCCCCCGGGTGGTGGATGGGGGAGCCTTCTCTACTAACTTCTGAGAGAAGGTCGCATCACTCTCGATGCCATGAACCTAATTAGGATCTTTTTCTTGTTTCTTTATTTCTGCCTCCCCAAAGTCCTTTTACTTTCCTTTTCTCACCCATAAAATTCTTCACTTATTACCCTTGTTAAGTGGTTCTTGTATAGAATATAGTCAATGTTTGTAAAGATTTTAGTCAAGCAGTATGTTATATGTAAGAAATGTTTAGTCCTTTGTGCTGGAAACTTGCATTCTCCCAGTAAGGTCATATATTGTACCATGTTGCAAGCCCCTGGAGCAATTTTTTGATTAGTGCTTTTGTGAACAAGAAACACTTAACAAGTGGCTCTATCCCATCTCCCCCCTTTCCCCTATCCCAT
Organism: Littorina saxatilis; assembly: GCF_037325665.1. Lineage (NCBI taxonomy): Eukaryota > Metazoa > Mollusca > Gastropoda > Littorinimorpha > Littorinidae > Littorina > Littorina saxatilis. The sequence goes on along the minus strand of NC_090253.1, from coordinate 62,016,474 downwards.
CTCCCCCCTTTCCTTCGTCGCGATATAACCTTCGTGGTTGAAAACGACGTTAAACACCAAATAAAGAAGCCTTGAAATTATTTTCCTATTGCTTAACTTATAAAACCTTGCATGGGTCACTGAGTTTGTAATCTCTCCTTTTGTATGTCCATACCATACCTCCTGATATATATTTGCATGTAATAGAATATATAAGGAAGTTAAGATTTTGCGTAACTACGGGATCTGTTTTCATCTCTTGATACTCTCTTTTTTGGTCACTGCTGTCACTGAACACTTTCACAATTTGTTTTTGTCATTCTTGCATGTCTTTGAGTCCAAAGTTGAAGACACTTTTCTGTCCATAACAAAATATCGTTTTCGAAACAGACTTTTGCTTACAAAATCAGTTGTGGATTTGTAAAGAGGATATTTTTGATTTAATGAACTGGTTCTACTTCTAGAATCTGTGGAAATGAACTCCAAGTCTGTGAGGGGGGGGGGGGGACAATATGAGTCTGCCCCTGTGTATTTGTTGGCTATGCTTTTGAACATATATGACGGGCACAATAGTACTGTTGTTGAGATGTCGATCAGCCTTGAAGATTCGGGGTTCAGGGTAGGGATTTTTTACATCTCCCAGGTCAAATTATGTGCCGACCTGCTAGTGACTTATTCCCCTCTGTGTGTAAGCTCAAACAATAGACCACATACGCATGTAAAAGATCCTGTAATCCATGTCAGAGTTTGGTGGGTTACACAAACAAGGAAATACCCAGCATACATACTCCTATAAAATGAATGGCAGGGGAAAAACAGTCAAAAGCCCTGGCACTCATGCAAAAAAAACCAAGTGTGCTTGTGTCGGGATTTGCAGCAAAAGAAGAAGAATGTGGAGAAGCCTTAATGTCAATGTTGACTGGTGTAGTGTGGAAATGGGATGTGAGGATTTGTGTTGAAAGGGGGTGAGGGGAGCCCATAGTGTTGTTCAACATTCAATGGACACTGACCCGTATACAAAGGATGTGCGGCAGAAGGTCAACTTTTAACCCTTGTCATAATAATACCCCATCACTCAAACGTCTGCCCTTGTCTGTTTCAGCTTCAGTTTTTTGTTTGGGGATGGTCCCTCTCCGCCCAGGTCGACGAGAGTGATGAAGCGCTCCAACAGCGCCGTCAGCCCCAAGTAGCCCCCACCCTCTCCGCCGCCACAGGGTCATGTCATCTTTGTCGCCATGGCAACCACTCCCATCATTCCCTGTCAAGTGCCTCCAGCGACGACCTTGATGACGATGCATCTTCCTCGGGCTTCCTGCCTCCTGTGGCATTGTGGGAAAGCAACAACCTTTGAACTCTTACCATTTTCTAATTTTTAATTTTGATTTTAATGGGAAAATTTTATTTGAATTCAATTTGACAGCTTGGTTTTAGGGAATTAGTTTTAGTATGGATAATTTAGAATTTGAATGAAAAAAGAAAACTGCTATTCACTAGGACTGGTGAGAGAAAAGGGTTAGTTTTGGTTTTGTTTCCGGCAAGAATAGAACTTTGTTACTTTTCGTTGTGTTGAATGTTTAAAACAATCCAGACTACCTTTTGGAAACAAGCATGGGCATAAATTAGTGCATACAAGTATAGCAGCTATGTTTTGAATACTAGGGCTGCTTTGTGTAGCATGAGGCATACAATTTATTTTGTTTTTTAACTTTAGAGCTTTTTTTCGGTGGGGGGGGGGAGGTTATACCCAAAGCTACCGATACTGATCACTTTTGTACAATCTTTTTTAAATTTGATATTGTTTATTTTATCGTGGG
>NC_090253.1:61882435-62014481 GCF_037325665.1 Littorina saxatilis | reverse complement strand
TTTATCGTGGGGAATAAACAGCATTATGCAGGCCTGGGAATGATACACCTTTCGTCGTAAATACGACGAAATCCTTTTCTAATTGTGTAAGAAAAGAGCCTCCGTGTGCCCTGAAAAATGCTTAAAACGCAAAAATGTTCCCGTCAGTACGCCCAAACCACTTTTACTCATTCCCAGGCCTGATGATGATTATACTTTTATAGAGCTAGAGTGAGTGTTCAGTAGAAGCCAGTACCCACAATTGGTAGTGTTGGTTGTTCCATCAACAAAGGTTGTTGGCTTTCCACTTGTGAGAGGGACCAGACCGCAAACAGAAACTGTGATACTTTCATCAGAACTTCATCACATTTTTATCATCTACAGAACCATTTTAGTTGGGTCTTTGTGAAAGCAGTGATTGTAGCAGTGTGTGTGTGTGTTTGTGTGTGTGTGTGTGTGTGTGTGTGTGTGTGTGTGTGTGTGTGTTTAGGTGTGTGTGTTTGCGATTGTTGTTCAACAATGCTAGCACGTCTTTGGCAATACTTGTTTTTCAACTAGTGCTGTTCAGCCATTATAAATCGGAACAGATTGCAGAATTTTGTTAAAAGGAGAAAATGTCACCTCCATTGTCAATAATTGTTTTATTCATACAATAGACAAAGTTGTGTACCCAATTTGATGAAACACCTGCATTTAAAACAAAAGAACAATTCATTTAAGCTCTCACAAAATTTAGCAACACTGCAAAGGCTGTGTAGATTTCTAAAGCTAGATTCACCATATTTCTGGAAAAAAATGGATTATCTGGTCACTTTCTTGTCTCACCTTCCCTCTCGCCCAAAATGTTTTCTTTTTCATCTGTGATCTGAAGATACATCTCTGCGTCTGTTATAGTTACACTTGTTCTCATTTTCACACTTACTGTAGTTGTCTGAACACAGTTACCATGACAACTCAGCAGGTTGTGTTGGAAACGCTAGTAAAATGTGAAGTACCTTCAGAATGCTATTTATCACCAGAATTAATTGTGAATCGTTGGTTCTCTTTTCCATGGTTATATTTTAGGTGTCCTTTGTGAATGAGATCATTTGATTGGATTTCCTTCAATGGCAGATAAGCGCAACTGTAAATACATGATGATATTATAAAGTGAAAAACATTAATTTCTTGGTTCTGTGTGGCAAGATGTGACCTGTATAAGGCTGTGGTTGTGAGCTTGGCATGATTGTGTCCAATGCTAAGTGTGAATCATTGTATCTCTACGACGTGTCATTTGTATAAAGGCGCTGGCTTATGTTGCACAAATCTGTCCAGATGTTCATAAGGATTAAATCGTTATGATACCATGAAGAAAGGCGGACATTTAAAGTTGTAACTGTTTGCATTGAGAAATGGGGAATGAAAATGATTTGTCCATTGGACGTTTTCATAAATATAGAACCTCAAGAAAAGGTTAGATGGGTTAATCATATTCATAGTCCTGGGTCAAACTTGGGACCTGTTAATAACAGATGATTCTGTCTTTTATCAGCAATATAATCTGGGTCAGGTCTCGAGTCATAAGAAATGTGAAGCATCTGAACGTTTGCTCTCTTCATCAAGATTTAAAGTCAATATGAAGGCGAGTCCTTTGAGCAAGGCTGTTCTGGCACAGTGTAAGGAACCTTGTGCACCATGGAAAAACTTTTGAGCTTTAATGTTCACAGGTTTCTGAATAAAATCTTTAATATATAAGAACTGCAAAACATTGGATCTGTCTGTGAACTTTGGATTGTGACAGAATTCTGTAATGACTCAACGGGTGTTTTTTTTTTCAGAAAACATTCTGTTGTTTGCCTAAAATTTGTATACATGCACAAAATGCGAATTATATATATGTACTCTGATACTAGCTAACACATGTATCTCGAGGGTTTGGATCAACATGCTCATAAGTGCTAGCATACCAGTATATTGTAGACACATCATTGCATAATTGCTGCTCTACATTTGAAAAAGGAGACGTATATCAAAGAACTGTACTTAATAATCTTACTCTTGACAATTCTAATCAGAAATGATACGTTACCGGCATTGATACATCATTATTGCATAATTTGTAACAGATTTGGGAAAGGCTGTGCATACAAATATCTGTAATTGTTCTTTTATCTTGACTCTTCTTGCAATCTGTACAGATCGTTATTCTAGCCGTTTTACTGTAGATGTGTTGGTGTGTTTACGTTAATGTAAGTTTGTGAATTTATGAGTGAATAGTTTGGAGGAATCGTTGCACCATTCATGTACATACCATACCACATACGTTAGCTTAATTTTGTATGAAATGATTGTACAGCAAAGTCTATTTTATTTTGAGCAGATAGCCAAGATTATTTTTAACGATCAGGGAATCAGCATTATTCCTTGTTACGTGTTTGGAGGAAACTGGTTAATAATTGTTGTTTTGTTTGCGCTTTCCACAGCATGTAAGTTCGTTACAGTTTCCTACTGTCCCTTTAACTTAGATTTCAGATTTAAAGGGTTGTATTGTTGACCCACCCCTGCCTTTTGAGACCTCTATAAATCTTGTTAACAAATAATCAGGTCATAAAAGGGAGGTAAATGTACAGATGTTATCAAAAGAGCATCTTAAAAGATATGGTCAGAGAGGGGGGGGGGGGGGGGGGGGGGGGTCTGGATACGGGAAATCTTAAGGATTTAGGTTTGACAGTACTGCAAGTTTTTTGAAAGCTCAGTGCAGCTCTAGAACAATCGATCAGATGATCAGAGAAGTAGTGGGAGGCAACTTAGAGTGAATTTATTGACCAAAGTGCAGGGAACCACCTGGGCTTCTTGTTGAAGAATTTATACTGCTCGTTCCTAAATACCCCTTATCCCCAACTCACCAGGAAACTCTGCAGGAAATCTGCTTACAGCTGGTAAGAAGTTGAAAAAGAAAGTCAGTGCTTTTTTTTGTTATAACTTTGCTTCCTGCACAGAATCTTCTGAGCAGTTCTCATGAAGTTTAACTGAACCCTCTAATGAAGCATTAGGCTCGTTCTCATCTGGTCAAGGCAAACTGTTTCTCACCACAACAGGGGGAAGCGACTCTACAGAGGATTCATGCTGCCGTTACGGGATCTGTGTATGGATTATCTAGCGGGCGATGTTAGGTTCTCTTAAAGGCATTGGGTTTAAAGTTGTGAAAGGAATAACCTGAACGTCTTTTTTTTTCTTTTCTTTTCTTTTGCGTTAGGGGTTGAGCCAAACATTCCACTGCTGTGATCCTCATTCTCACTGAGTTATTTGTGCACTGCATACATTGTGTCAACGTCATAGCGTTTCTCGTTATCCATCTATGCTCATCTTGTCAACACTCTCGATCTCTGTCTTCTCCTTCTTACTTTTTTTGTGAAGAGTTTTCCACCATTTTTTGCCTACCTTTCTGTGTCAATAAATGTTCCATTCTGTGTGTATATGTGATACACGATCCGGACGATTTTGTTTTAGACATTGAAACTTTGCATAATGACAGTTACACCAAATTTGATTAAATTAAGGGCAACAAAACACCGAACTTGGACATGTGTATAATTCAGAAGCAAACTTGAGGTCGTTTTGCTGCCTTCCCCTTCTGACATAATCTTACGGGAAAAAAATGTTGTAGGCTAGACTGTCACTGTAAATTAATCCTCAGTTTAAGCACATTCCTGTTCCTCGTCTGAGCGTGCAGTGTAGTTTTAACGCAATGCTTTATTCCAGATGCATGTAGACTTGTTGCACTTGTCTGAATTGCACTGTTTGTAACCATCATCATGTGCGTGCATTCTCCCAGTAAGGTAATACATTGTACTACGATGCAAGCCCCTGGAGCAAATTTTTGATTAGTGCTTTTGTGAACAAGAAACAATTGACAAGTGGCTCTATCCCATCTCCCCCCTTTCCCCGTCGCGATATAACCTTCGTGGTTGAAAACGACGTTAAACACCAAATAAAGAAAGAAAGAAAGTGCGTGTAAGATAATGTCATGCACTGTTTGTAACCATCATCATGTGTGTGTAAGATAATGTCATGCACTGTTTGTAACTATCATCATGTGCGTGTAAGATAATGTCATGCACTGTTTGTAACTATCATCATGTGCATGTAAGATAATGTCATGCACTGTTTGTAACCATCATCATGTGCGTGTAAGATAATGTCATGCACTGTTTGTAACTATCATCATGTGCGTGTAAGATAATGTCATGCACTGTTTGTAACCATCATCATGTGCGTGTAAGATAATGTCAGCAGTAAGTCTTTGTTCCCCCAAAGCCAGACTTGTACACTTCCCTGTAGTGTGTGATTGATTGATAAGTGAATGCTCCGCTGAATTTGTTTTGTCTCGGGACACCTTTTGTGATTGAAAAAGTGTACAAGAGAAGTAGAAACGTATTGTAACAAGCAAAGAAAAGAATCATGAAAAATGTGAGCAGCACAATTCAAAAGTAAAAATTTCATTGCTAGTACATTGTACTCTGAGAAGTCTTGGTGACAACCACAGAAACAGTTAAAACATCGTTTCTTCTTTTTGTATCAAGAATGTAAATGCATCACAAAAGAGAGTTGTCTATTGAATGTCTTGATAATTACAAACAAAATAAACAAAAGCTGCTCACAATCGATGAGAACAAACTACACATATTTAATGGGGATGGGATTTGTATGCGGATCTGCATAAGTTCGCTTTGTCTGTGAATCTGAAGTTTTGTCTGTGAATCTAAAACACGTGAAATAGTTCATTTTTCATGTCCAAATTAAAGAACTTTCTCAGCTTAGGATGCTTCTCAGTAGAGGAGTACGCGTAAGCTTTGTCGTTTTTTCACCAGTTCTTTTCACGTAGTTGTCAGAGTCCTGTTCAAAAACCAGTCAGTGCCAATGAATCAGGAAAGCAATCGGCACACTCGGAGAAATCTTAAAATTATCTGTTCAGTGTTTTGTTTTTCTTCTAGTCTATGAGTTTATGACAGTTATTGTTATTGTTATTGTTGTTGTTTGCTACAAGTTGTGTTTTAGTTCTGATTATTGACGCAAAAGGGTGCATTATGCTTTCTGTGATTTATTGTTACTGACTTTAGTTTGAGATTATATGTGTTGTTTGTATGAAATGTGTGTCTTCTGATCGCAATGCTTTTATGGGTAATGATGACAATGTCCCACCAATTAAGGATAAAAAAAAGGTTACATTTACATACGGAACATTTAATTCAGGACAAAACAAACAATTCTAAATTGTTTTGTTTATCCTTGAAAATTTTATAATTATGTACGTTTGAGAAACAAGTTGTCAGTACATTCTTGAAACACAGGTTTTAATCATCAGGGTAAGTGCTGAGGCACAGTTAATGTTTTCGTTTGTTTTTGACAAATCTTGAAACCTGTCTGACCCAAGAAAAGAAAGGCTTAGTGCCAAATTCAAGCAAAATTATGTTCAGTTGTTGTCATGGTATTTTGGTAAATGTGACCCTCCACCACGAAATGAGTCGCATGTCACCTTGCGCGGTTCTGCGCTAGGCTAAATATAAGTCCGGGGAGTGTCTGGTAACAGTGTGATGGTCACCTTAGTCACAGGCTTATAACTCAAACAGTTTTTGCTCTTTTCTAAAACGGTTTTCACCACTGGATAGAGCATACAAAACTCTTTATGAAAATGTAAAAATATGAAAATCATGCAAAAGTGACATGTGACTCATTCCGTGGTGGAGGGTCGCATATGTGCTTGCACTGTGTGATTATCTGATACGCTTGGGAGGCTAAAAAGAAAACATTTTCCTTGGCATTTTATCCTCCGGCTGCCCCTTGAACGCTTATGTATGTGCAATATTTTTGACGGGTTAGTGTTGTGCGAAGAGTTCATGTGTGTACATGTACTTGTTGGCTTGCATGTGCATTTTAATGATATTACATGAATGATAGATTCCTGTTCCCTTGTTACGGAGGATTATGCAACAGAATTGATTTGTTCTAATAACATAGATAAAGAGTAGCCTGATCATTTCAAGTACATGTATTTAGAAATTTGACTTTAGCTGTGTAAACATAGTCGCACATTCTGAAAGTAAATTTGTCACATTTTTTAGTCATGTCAGTAAATAATAAATGCTCACATACACAGACACTGATACACACAAACACACAACACAACACAACACAACACACATGTGTCAAACTTCAATAAAGTACCCTGCACATATGTTGTGGTATATTACACATTTTGCACTGTTTAGAACCAAAAGATGAAAGTGAGTCTTGCTCATTTCTTCATTTGAATACATGTACATCTACCCCCCCCCCCCCCCCCCCCCCCCCCCCAGGTTAGGGGGAGTCCCATATTGGTTGGGACGAGAAAGAATTTACCCGATGCTACCCAGCATGTCGTAAGAGGCGACTAACGGTTCTGTTTCTCCTTTTACCCTTGTTAAGTGTTTCTTGTATAGAATATACATGTAGTCAATTTTTGTAAAGATTTTAGTCAAGCAGTATGTAAGAAATGTTAAGTCCTTTGTACTGGAAACTTGCATTCTCCCAGTAAGGTCATATATTGTACTACGTTGCAAGCCCCCCTGGAGCAATTTTTTGATTAGTGCTTTTGTGAACAAGAAACAATTAACAAGTGGCTCTATCCCATCTCCCCCCTTTCCCCTATCCCATCTCCCCCCTTTCCCCGTCGCGATATAACCTTGAATGGTTGAAAACGACGTTAAACACCAAATAAAGAAAGAAAAGAAATACATGTACATCTGTGTAAGCGTGTATGGACAAGAAACAAACGCCACAACTTGCATTTCTTGTACATACGTAACACTGCATTCAGTTTAGTAAATGTGTATGTGTATATGCCCATATACTCACATTCTTAAAATGTTCCGTTACATGTGGAAGATGAAAAGATATTTCATCTCAACCTGTGTAAATACGTTTCAAATTTAATTTATAGTGCAAAACAATTAAAGGTACCTAATATAATTGGTAGGTTGAAGTCTCTGGGAAAGGGATTCTTTAACAGATTATTTCTTTCTGTATTGTATTACTTGTATATTTAAGGCACGGTGGCCTAGTGGTAAGGCGTCCGCCCCGTGATCGGGAGGTCGTGGGTTCGAACCCCGGCCGGGTCATACCTAAGACTTTAAAATTGGCAATCTAGTGGCTGCTCCGCCTGGCGTCTGGCATTATGGGGTTAGTGCTAGGACTGGTTGGTCCGGTGTCAGAATAATGTGACTGGGTGAGACATGAAGCCTGTGCTGCGACTTCTGTCTTGTGTGTGGCGCAGGTTATAATTATGTCAAAGCAGCACCGCCCTGATATGGCTGGGCGTTAAGCAAACAAACAAACAAAATAAGGCACAGTCCTTCCAGTGAAAATGTTGGTTTACTATTTCAGATCTGGCTAGGCATAACGTGAGATTTAAAAACAGCTTCATCAGACCATCCCGTCTGCTAGCTGTGGTAGGCGCACAAAGTTCTGCATTACGTGAGATTTAAAAACAGCTTGACCAGAAGCCGAGTCATCAGACCATCCCTCCAGTTAGACACATACCAAACAGCAACATCTTGACAGATTCCTGTATAAAGAGCACTTTTTTTATGAGTTAATTTTATAGATTGACACTTAGGTGTCTGTTAAGTAATTAATTCAAGGTAAAGTTTGCTGCTCTGCTTGGATCAGTCCCAATTCAGGGGTGATAGCTCGATCAGTAGAAGCGCTGGTTGGAAACCAGTTGTCACTGTCTGCGTGGGTTCGACCCCCACGTCCGGTGTCACGTTTCAATATATCACTTAAGGTGATTATGAACCGGTTAATTACTACTAATTAACTAACCACACCACGATCCACTCTCGCAGGCATACAATTAAATAGAGTCAACAAAAGTATAAGTTTCAGACGCCTGTTTATGTATAAACTCTCCACCTCCCTCGAGCCTTCACTCAAAATATGTTCCTTTTACGTTCTCAACACGTAAAAAAACCAGTGTTCACTGACAAAATGCCAGTAGTATATAGAAAATTATAGTAACACGCTGAACCCGTGTAAATATAGTTAAATGCGAATGTTCTGTTCGAAAAGCTCTAGTTCGTGCAGGTGTCACACACCCCACGTTGTCACTACTCCAATGAAATCACAGATACGAAAAGACAACGGTGGTCAACGGGGTGCGTACGACATGGTGCACTTAGCTTTATCTCTGCTGCTGCTGCTTAGCCGGTATGCTGGTTAGTCGGTTCGCTGGTTAGCCGGTTCGCTGGTTAGCCGGTTCGCTGGTTAGCCGGTCCGCTGGTTAGCCGGTCCGCTGGTTAGCCGGTCTCCTGGTTAGCCGGTCTCCTGGTTAGCGTAGCTTCAACAGGTCCCGCCAAAGTCAGCCGTGCAGATGTTACAGGAACGTAACGAAACGAAATGAAACGAAACGAAGGCTGCAAACAGAAAGCATCGGTGCACTAAACATGTCAGCTACCCCTCACCCACCACCTTTAAACATGTCATCTTTAAATATCTCATCGAGCACGTGGGCCTGCACAAAACGGACTTTTTACAACAACAAAACAGTCATTTTCCGTCCTTCTCTCCCTATCTGCAAAAACCATATACAGATTAGTATTTTAGCGTCACAGAGAGTAAATTATGCGCTAACCTGGAAAGAACAACAGAGAGTATTTCATTCCACAACACAGACTCATCAACAGCGTTAAATAATGATTTATTACCTCAAAAGCCTATGATTGTACTCTCAATGGAAGCAAAGTCCGCCTCCTCCCTGGAACAGCCTCTGTTCGTCAACAGTGACCAAAAACCTCCAGAACCCCTTGTCGAATCCTTATGCGAAAGCCATCGCCGACGAAGGAAAGTTGACGACTTGTCCTCAGCAAAGTACTGGCAGTGAGACAGGAAAAACTAGTGGAAGCTCCCCTAGAGTGCCGAATACAATATTCGGTGAAAAACCATCATACTCTAGAAACTGTGTATTAGATCCTTCCCCTTCTGCCGCTGGGTGTCAAGTGCGCCGCCCTTGTGTCTCTCCCAGACAACCTAGCCAATAACACGTGACTGACCTTGTCACAAAACCAGTCCAGCTATACACAATTCTGCCTCCCAAGCAGAAAAAAGACACGAGAAACTCAATCCGTGAAAATCCCGTGCGCGCTGTCAGCGAAAAACCGTCAGCCCTATGACAGCAGAAACCCTCACTGTGAAACTCGTGCACTACAAAACATCCGTGCTAGTTGAGCACTGTCAGCAAACTCTGCTGTAGCCCAATATCACGTACAGGCGCTTTCTATCATACTCGACCAAGAACAGGCACTCCACTGAGTGACACTTTCTTGGTCTCTGTCACCCGATCGTGACATCCGGCCAGGGATTTATTTCCCAGAGACAACTTTGTGCAGACTCTCTTCTGTTTACCAAACACCCCCGTGTGCATGCATGCGCGCGATAAAGATCCCAAGTTCACAACAAAAGTCTCAGGGATTAGAAACATGAATGTACGCATGCAGGAATTAAGAGAAAAAAGACGAGTAGTGCCGTACTGTATGGCAGCTTGCTTTCCCCAGTGCAAGAGCAGCCCAAATGTCAATGAGGGTAACCTCACAGGATTACAATATGCCTCAGCTTAGAGTGTCAGCCAAATTTCAATGAGGGTAACCTCACAGGATTACAATATGCCTCAGCTTAGAGTGTCAGCCAAATTTCAATGAGGGTAACCTCACAGGATTACAATATGCCTCAGCTTAGAGTGTCAGCCAAATTTCAATGAGGGTAACCTCACAGGATTACAATATGCCTCAGCTTAGAGTGTAACCTCACAGGATTACAAAATGCCTCAGCTTAGAGTGTAACCTCACAGGATTACAATATGCCTCAGCTTAGAGTGTAACCTCACAGGATTACAAAATGCCTCAGCTTAGAGTGTAACCTCACAGGATTACAAAATGCCTCAGCTTGGAGTGTAACCTCACAGGATTACAGTATGCCTCAGCTTAGAGTGTCAGCCAAATCATTTACACAGGAAGGACTGTGCCTTTAAGGTTTTGTTTTAAGATCACTCTAATCAGGCAAACAGGTTAATGTCAAAACCTAATATTGTATAAGATGAAGGGAACCCATTCCATTGATAATGTTTCAAGCAGAGTGAAGAGACTCGAGTTTGTTTCTGTTTCAGTAAACAGTGGTTGTTGCATTTTTAGCTTATGTTTGTTGCTGAGTTCAGTTGAGAATCTTGTGTTTTGTGACGTGTTTGTGGTTGCCAATGTTCTCTTACCAGTAATGCTCCCTGATTAAAGTCAAAACCTAATGACAGTTTTGTTGCTTTAGTCTTTTCTGTAAGTGTGTTTGTGCATTTGTATCTTTGTGTGTGTGTGAGTGCGTGCGTGCATGTGTGTGTGTGTGTTTGCTAGTGTGCGTTTGCATGCGTCAGTGTGTGCGTGTGTGTGTGGTATGTATGTGTGTCACGTGGTTGCTGGTGTGGGTGCGCACGCGTGTGTGTATGTGTGCGTGCACGGTGCGTGCGTCAGTGTTAGTAAGACATTGAGTGCTTTGACTTGTCACACCAGTGTAGCAAGGTTAGTGGAAAGATCTAACTAAGTTCGACCACTCTTTCCACACTCACCTAACAGCTGCATTGAGGCCGAACTGAAGTCGCGTCAGGAAAGACGGGTCTATCTTACGGTTCGACTCATACAAACTGCATTTCCTAGTCAACTTGACAAACCTTTTCAAGCAGCTAGGTTCTCAAATTCGATTTATAGATCAGCAGGTATTCTATAAATAAGCTCCCATTTGATTTAATCATTTCAAACGCTAGGATATCAGTCTTTCGGCACACACACAAAAACTAAATTAAAGCGTAAAAAAAGTTTAAAAAATGGTCTCCGAAAACTCATAACAAAATTACTTTATGTCTGGCGATTGTGACTTTTGTTTTATCCTGGATTTTCTCGTCGAAGAGTTTGTTAAATTTGCACAAGTTTGGTGTGCAAACGAAGTAAACCCTGCTGTCATTGGAAGCGTAAAAGCTGTCATTATAAGGACACGAACCCGACATCCGGTTAGGTGGTCCGGTGCCCAAGGAGTTATTGGTAACGGAGACGAAAACCCCCTTCGGCTACCTCTCGACCCCTTTTTCCTCCCATATGATATCACAGGTTGTCGGCCTAAATACGTTATATCTGCCACAGCTTATTAAAGAACCTAGTTATAACACGACTAGCACGCTAATGGGAGAACAAATTTCACAACTTATGCAGCAATTGTCGGATTTAGGCCTACAAGACGCCCCAAACACTGCGGTAGGCATAGAATGTTGCTTCTTTTCACTTCAGGAAGAAACTTTCAGAAACAAATCTAATTTAAGGATTAAAAGGCCCATTTTCTGACTTTGACAAAACCGATTCTGCCCATAGACAAGCCTCTGCCATTTACATGACGTATTACACTTTATCTCACGTAAAGATTGGGATGGTAAGGAACATTAGAGAATTATAAACAGAGCCAGGAAGACCAATTCCGACAGACAGAGTTGCCGTGTACAAAGGTTGTCAAAGAAAACGGAAAGAACAAACTTTGACGTGGTTATCATCCTTAAAGAAACATATCACGAAAGACGAGCCTATTTTTCAGTTCGACTCATACTATACTGCACTTCCCAGTCAACACACCTTTTCAAGCAGGTTATGAAATTCAATCAATGGATCAGCAGGCATTCTATAAATAAGCTACCGTTTGCTCATTTCAAACGCAAGGATATATTTCGACACACACACAAAAAGAAAACTGATTTAAGCGTAAAATAAGTAAAAATTTGTCTCCGAAAACTCAAAACAAAATTACTTTGTGTCTGGCGATTGTGACTTTTCTTTTATCCTGGATTTTCTGGTCGAAGAATTTGTGGAATTTGCACGAGTTTGGTGTGCAAACGAAGTCAACCCTGCTGTCATTGGAAGCGTAAAAGCTGTCATTATAAGGACACGAACCTGACACCCGGTTAGGTGGTCCGGTGCCCAAGGAGTTATTGGTAACGGAGACGAAAACCCCCTTCGGCTACCTCTCGACCCCTTTTTCCTCCCCTATATGATATCACAGGTTGTCGGCCTAAATACGTTATATATATGCCACAGCTTGAAGAACCCAGTTAATAGCACGCGCGACTAGCACGCTGCATCTTTTCACTACGCCGCGATGGGAGAACATCATTTTCTTCATATCTCTGCAGCAATTGTCGGATTTATGCCTGAGACGCACTGACCTTTGTAACCAAACCAAACAACATAATTATCTTGTTGCTTCTCGGTTTTACTACGCTAATGGAAGAAACTTTTAGAAAAAAAGTCTAATTTAAGGATTTTCACACAACTGTTTCTGACCATAGACAAGCCGAAACTGAAACTAATTCTGTCCATACACAAACCTCTGCCATTTACAAAACGTATTACACTCCTCCAGTTTGGCTGGCTATCTCACGTGTAAAAAAAAAAAAAAAAAAAAAAAAAAAAAAAATTTGGATGGTAAGGAACATTAGATAATTACAAACAGAGCCAGGAAGACTAATTCCGACAGACAGAGTTGTGTACAGAGATGACTAAGAAAGCGGAAAGAACAAACTTTGACGTCCACATTCACAAAACAGTGAAAAAAGCTAACAGAGTCTCTTGATATGATGGTGCATACTATAGAGTATAAGTCCAGGGACATCATGGTCCCTCTTTTTAAATCACTAGTTCGCCCTATATGGTAATATTTATGTGGTCACCATCCTTAATGAATCACATATCACCGTAATAGAAAATGTGCAGCAGCGATTTCTGAGAAACCTATAGAGTATAAGTCCAAGGACATCATGGTCCCTCTTTTTAAATCACTAGTTCGCCCTATATGTTAATGTTGTATGGTCTTCATCCTTAAAGAAACCCATATCACTAATACAAAGTGTGCAGCAGCGATTTCTGAGAAAGAAAAATAAGCTGGTACCCAGGGGCTGACTGAGTTACGTGTGTGAGTGTGTGTATGTGTGTGCGCGCGTGTGCACCTGCGTGCGTGCTTGCGTGTCTGCATGCCATTGAGTGCTTTGACTTGTCACGCCAGGCGGCAAGGTTAGTAAAAAGATCTAACTGTAAGTTCGACCACTCTGTCCACACTCACCTAAGAGAGCTCTGCATTGGCCATTGTGCCCAAACTGAAGTCGCGTCACAAAAGACGGGCCTATTTTTCGGTTCGATTCATACAAACTGCACTTCCCAGTCAACACACCTTTTCAAGCAGGTTCTGAAATTCAATCAATAGATCAACAGGCATTCTATAAATAAGCTACCGTTTATTCATTTCAAACGCAAGGAAATATTTCGGCACACACACAAAAACAAGATTGAAGCGTAAAATAAGTAGAAATTTTTCTCCGAAAACTCATAACAAAATTAGTTTGTGTCTGCCTATTGTAACTTTTGTTTTATCCTGAATTTTCTGGTCGATGAGTTTGTTAAATTTGCACAAGTTTGGTGTGCAAACGAAGCAAACCCTGCTGTGATTGGAAGCGTAAAAGCTGTCATTATAATGACACGAACCCGACACCCGGTTAGGTGGTTCGGTGCCCAAGGAGTTATTGGTAACGGAGACGAAAACCCCCTTCGGCTACCTCTCGACCCCTTTTTCCTCCCCTATGATATCACAGGTTGTCGGCCTAAATACGTTATATCTGCCAGAGCTTTAAAGAATCTAGTTATACTGAACACGACTAGCACGCTAATGGGAGAACAAATTTCACAACTATGCAGCAATTGTCCGCGGATTTAGGCCTACAAGACGCCCCAAACTCTGCGGTAGGCATAGAATGTTGCTTCTTTTCACTTCGCTAATGGAAGAAACTTTCAGAAACAAATCTAATTTCAGGATTAAAAGACCCATTTTCTGACTTTGACAAAACCGATTCTGCCATTTACATGACGTATTACACTTTATCTCACGTAAAGATTGGGATGGTAAGGAACATTAGATAATTATAAACAGCCGGAGCCAGGAAGACCAATTCCGACAGACAGAGTTGTGTTCAGAGATGACTAAGAAAGCGGAAAGAACAAACTTTGACGTCCACATTCACAAAACTGTAAAAAAAAAAAGCTAACATAGTCTCTGATAGAATAGTGCATACTATAGTCATAGAGTATAAGTCCAAGGACATCATGGTCCCTCTTTTTAAATCAATAGTTCGCCCTGTGATAATATTTGTGTGGTCACCATCCTTAAAGAAACACATATTACTAATAGAAAGTGTGCAGTTACGTGTGTGTGTGTATGTGCGTGCGTGCGTGCGTGCGTGCGTGCCGCGTGTACCTGGGTGAGTGGCGTGCTTGCGTGTGTACATGACATTGAGTGCTTTGACTTGTCACGCCAGCGTAGCAAGGTTAGTGAAAAGATGTCTCTGGTTCTACCACGCGAGTCATTCCACACTGAACAAAGAGAGCTCTGCATTGTGCCCACATTGAAGTCGAGTCACGAAAGACGGCCTATTTTTAGGTTCGACTCATACAAACTGCACTTCCCAGTCAACAAACCTTTTAAAGCAGGTTATGAAATTCAATCTTTAGCAGGCATTCTATAAATAAGCTACCGTTTGCTCATTTCAAACGCGGCAAGGATATATTTCGGCACACACACAAAAACAAGATTTAAGCGTAAAATAAGTAGAAATTTGTCTTCGAAAACTAACAACAAAATTACTTTATGTCTGGCGATTGCAACTTTTGTTTTATCCTGGATTTTTTGGTCGAAGAATTTGCGGAATTTGCACAAGTTTGGTGTGCAAACGAAGTAAACCCTGCTGTCATAGGAAGCGTAAAAGCTGTCATTATAAGGACACGAACCCGACCCCTGGTTAGGTGGTCCGGAGCCGAGGAAGTTATTGGTAACGGAGACGAAAACCCTCTTCGGCGGAAACCCCTAGACCCCTTTTTCCATCATGTCTGCCTAAATAACGGATCTGACAAAGTGATTTAAAGAACCAAGTAACCAAGTACATCTGAGAAATTCATTCGCTCGGCTTCCTGACGAGTGGACGTGAACTGATAGAACTATCAAGTTAAGTTTTGTGTTGAATATTTGTTTGTCTGTTCACTTAAAAGACCGTTGGGTCGAAATATCTGTGAATGTATTGTCAGGCATGGGAATTAAAAAACGTAAAAAAGGCTGAAATGTTGTAAGTAATATCAAAATAGCCTTACTAGGGGTGTTCGGGGGCCTTCCCCCCCTCCCGGAAAAATTTTCTCCAAGGAACCCAAATTGTGCAATTTGGTGTCATCTGAGCTCCAAGTTTGCCATTAAATTCAGTTTTCAGAACCATTTTTGCCTCCCCCGTTTATATTTTCGGCGGACACTTTTGCTTTTTCGGCGGAAAAAAAAATCGGCAGAAATTTGCCGTTCGGCGGATAATTCCCATGCTTGATTGTTTTGTCAATAACAAACGTTCCAACATTCACAATCAAAAAACAAGAAAGGTAGGTTGTTGGAACGTTGGCAGTCTCTTTGTTTTTGGATCTGAAAAATCAAGGTCCTACAATGGTGTATATGGAACGCAGCTTCTTCACAACTCCACAATAATTGTCTGACTTACAAGACGCACTCGCTGACTGGGTATGGAATGTTGCTCCTGCTCACAACTCCACAATAATTGTCTGACTTACAAGACGCACTCGCTGACTGGGTATGGAATGTCGCTCCTGCTCACAACACAACAATAATTGTCTGACTTACAAGACGCACTCGCTGACTGAGTATGGAATGTTGCTCCTGCTCACAACACAACAATAATTGTCTGACTTACAAGACGCACTCGCTGACTGGGTATGGAATGTTACTCCTGCTCACAACACAAAGATGTGCTACAATATCTCTGCGCTAATGGTAAAAAGTTTCAGAAAAAAAAAATCTGCAATAGTTTTAGGATTGACGGCTTCGTTAGAAAATCAACGTAATCTCGTGTGGAAAAAACTCTGTCCCACGAAGTCTGAATGAATAGTGGGTAATGTACAGATTCTTCCAAATGTTTGTGAGCATTCACACATACACTTTTCATAGTTTCCGTGAGCATTCACACCCACCCACATAAACTCTTTAGAGTATTCATGAGCATTCTGATTCACACACACATTTTCATTTGTGAGCATTCACACACACAAACGGACGCTTTGAAGTATTTGTGAGCATTTTATTGTTGTCTCAACTTTGGAAAGTGTACACATTTGTTACATACAACAAACAAACTGCCATGGTCATCACCAGAATATCACACACACGGGGACGACATCGTTCAGATTGGAAATGGAATAAAATCAATGAATCAACACGAGGCATTCAGCTAGCAACCTGGACACTCTAATCATCCACACTCTCACTCACTTCAACATTCCACAAAGATATAACCACACAAAAAGTAAAAGAAGAAACATAAGTAAAAGGGAAGTGGGTGAGTGCAAAATCTTTTGAAATTTTTCTGAACTGAACTTTTTTTTCTTCTTACCCTTCTCCAAGTCTTGTGGTACTGTAATACAAAATACTCAAAAACGAAGAAATGAAGCAGGAAACAAAACCTGTCTTAATTCTTTTGTGGTAAATAAAGACTCAGAATTCTGTGGACTCCTAGTTTACAGTTAAGAAACAAATGTACTGCAAGCAGCATCTGCTGAATTTAGATAACAAAGTTCTGCAAGCAGCATCTGCTGAATTTAGATAAAGTTCTGCAAGCTCAAAACTCCAAAGCAAGGACGCTGCACATTTTTCAGGTTAATAACAGACACGGGATTTCAAACAAAAGCAATAAATTAACTGTCTTGTTATGCTCCTCAAGACTTATCTGTTGACTGTACAAACGAGTATTGAATATGGAAATATGCAACACAAAACGTATTTCTCCCTGGCAATGTATTACCTTCCCCTGTCAAGCAAAGTTAATGTAAATGCAAAGTATACATCAATACACACAAACACGTTGAACATGTACACATACATCACACATATCCCTTGAAATTGACTGTTTATTTGTTTGCCAGGTATTATTTTAAGGCAAAACTAGTGGAAACTGTAATACATTACATGCAATACAATACATGTAATACAATACTAAACTGAGAGTAAAAATAGGACAATGAATGACATACATGCCTGCCCTTAAGTATCATTTCTTTGCAGCTCTTCAGAAAAATAAAATTGTTTCCATTTCTTACATAAAACCCTAATAAGATTTATTGATGGCTTAATAAACATACTTTTTGTGATCATCATACCCAATAGAAGCACGTCATATGATCAACTCAATCCGAAACAACAAAAACATTAACAAAATGCTGATAAAAGAAAAAAGAAGGGAACGCAAATATTACGCCCAGGTAAATCAAACATCTCACAATACAATACAGCATTTCTAATAAATAAGATTAATTTATTTCAGTAATTGCATTAATCAAACTAAGGAAAGATACATTTTACCAGCATCTAAAAAAACGCAGTCCTGCGCTTACAAAAAAAAAAATAAATAATAAAAAAAAAATTTGGTCAAAGGCCCAAAGAATAGTTGAACATGCGTACAATTACGGACACATAAGCAATTGTGAAGACAAACTATGGAATGGCTGTTGGTCAGTTGAAGAGGGAAGAGGGTTAGAGAGTATAAATTTATAAAACAAATGTCACTAACTCTGATTCAAACTGTTAACATTCACTCACTCAGATCATTTCCAGATACAGAATTTCCATGTGGAACACTTGACTCCAGTCTAAAAACAGCAATCCTTGTGCACACACGAACACTTGTCAAACTCTCACCCTTCAGGCCCACACAGCAATCCTTGTGCACACACGAACACTTGTCAAACTCTCACCCTTCAGGCCCACACAGCAATCCTTGTGCACACACGAACACTTGTCAAACTCTCACCCTTCAGGCCCACACAGCAATCCTTGTGCACACACGAACACTTGTCAAACTCTCACCCTTCAGGCCCACACAGCAATCCTTGTGCACACACGAACACTTGTCAAACTCTCACCCTTCAGGCCCACACAGCAATCCTTGTGCACACACGAACACTTGTCAAACTCTCACCCTTCAGGCCCACACAGCAATCCTTGTGCACACACGAACACTTGTCAAACTCTCAACCTTCAGGCCCACACAGCAACCAGCACACATGTCTAAGTCTTGGTTGAAACACACACACTCCTTTATCCAGAAAGACACAAGTACCCACATTATTCACAGGATAAACAACTGTTACACATACAGGTGTCATTTCACTTTTTTCTTCATCTTTTTTCTTCAAAACAAATTTCATTTGCAAACATAGAATGTACAAAAGAGGTTTTTCATGTTCGGTTTTTTTTTTAAAAAACAAATTTAATTTACAAACATATAGAATGTACAAAAGAGATTTTTCATGTTTTTTTTTCTTTCTTTCTTAAAACAAATTTCTTTAACAAGCACAGAATGTACAACACAATTTCCTCATGTTTATTTTCTTTTTTTGTAACACAATTTAATTTACAAACAATGTACAAAATGGACACAAACTTGGATGAAATATTTCATGGGGGAATGATAATTAAGACAACGACCGTGGAAGAAATGGAAGGCACTGGATGATTGCAGCATGAACAACGAGACTAGAATGATTTGACAACACCGTGGTTGTTTTTGCACCAAGAGGGGACTGCTTCTTTCTCTGTCCACTTCGCCACTACGTGTTGGCTTGTATGCTTAACTTCAAAGCAATATTGTAATACAGTTCACAGCTGTATTTAATAGTAATAATACAGTTCAATGAAAGCACCAAATATATTTGTTTGTACTAAACTAAACATTATTATCCTTATTACACACACAAAAAGTCTTAAGAGCAGATTAGAAGATATGGAATCACTAGCTTAAGTCAAAACAACACACAATCTTTGCATACACTGCAGATTACAATACTGTTATAAAAAAAATATAACAAAATATAAAAATGTTAAGAGCAGATGAAAAGACCTAGAATTCCTAGCTTTAGTTAAAACAACACACAAGCTTTGCATACACTGTATACTACAGATATTAAAGAAAAGTAAAAAGAACTGCAAAGAGTTTAGTTGTCGAGAACCTCAGAACAAGTGTTCTCACAGGATCTGTATCAGCTTCGAAATACTCCTTGCATTTGATTTCTTGGAAACTCCCAGTTATCAAAACTGTTGGTCCAAGAATGCCATTAAGACACCTTTACAGCTCACAAACCAAAATACAGTCACATTTTTCTGCTATATTTCAATTTACCAAAGCTACCAGTACCACAGCAAAAATCCCTTAACACTTTATTTGTAAGTGGGTACGAAAAAATGTCTGCAATTGACATTTAAAATGATGCAATCTGATCCAAATCTGAGCATATTGTTATGGAAAATGTGCAAATTCACCTAAAAACGGAAACCCTAATGGTGACAGTCTAGAATTCAATTGCGTCAACTAGTTTCAGAAATTTAGGGGAGGTTGGAACTTGGAGGAAACAAAGAAGGGGTTACTTGTTTAGCAGATCTGACACTTGTTACTTGTGGAATAATCTGTCATTGATTACATCAACACGTTGAAGATAACTCTCTTGCTGCTAGCTTTCCACTGGGAGGAAGCGACCCGAATTTCCCAGCGATGGAACAATGAAGTAATGAAAAAGAAAATGTAAAATGTAAACTAAGACAGAGCGGCACCCACTCTGCTCCGTCACAATCAACATGAATCAGCCAAGAGAACACGACGTGAAAACAAACAAGAACAGTTTTTTCCATTCTTGGAACAAGTCATTGTCAAGTTTATAATAACGCAACACCACAGAAACACACAGATGTATGTTTGTTAATTTGTTTTTGTTATGAAAGCCCTGGCTGCTGACAGTACAAGTCACATTACACTTCAGCACAATACGATATCAACCAATATGATATCAACCTGATATTCACACACAGGCACATGCAAGCTATACAATCATCAGCACAAAATGATATCAACCTGATATTTGAAAGATATTCACAGGCACATGCAAGCTAAACATTCACATCATCACAAAGTCAATACAAAGTCAAATGAAAATGTTGAAACACTTTTTGCCTGTTTGCAAATTTGCCTCCATGCTCCGAGTTCAAATAGGCAATAAAGGCTGGAGAGAGGGAAGAGACAGCAAAGGTTGATCCAGGGGAGGTGGGGGGAGGGGGGGGAGGTATGTTGGGTGGTGGTGGTGGTGGGGGGGGGGGGGGGGGGGGGGGGGAGGGGATATTTCAGGTGAGGAACACAAACAATGGACATACAGTTCTAAACATTTCACTTTTTTTTTTAAATTTGTGACGCTGAATTTTGCACACACACACACAACAAACAAAAAGATGAAAAAAGAAAATGAGGCCAATTACAGCAGTCCAACTATTTAGTTTTAGACATGTATAGGATTCTGAAATCTCCATTACACTGAAATCATTGATAGTACGAAAAGGTGTGGTTTATACCTACTTTTTAGTGCCGATTTTGACTGACAAAAACACACAACCCTTTTAGCTGGGACTTTGAATTGACCAAAATCATACATTTACATAACAATGTCATGTCTGAGCTGCTTTCATTGTTTTGTATTTTACTGTTGTCCGAATAACTTGACGGGAACTGATCAAGTCCTTTTTGTTTCATGTGTATGCACCAAAATGTCAAACTGATCAAAACTGACACCAGCAAACATTGTGGCTCGGCTCAAGTGTTTTTGTAATTTACTGTTTTAGAAACAAAATCTTCACTGTTCATATTTATATATCTCCCCCGAAATCGGCGTATGCTGCCTGAATGGCAGGGTAAAAAACAGTCATACACGTAAAAATCCACTCGTGCTTAAAACGTGAGTGAACGTGGGAGTCTAAGCCCATGAACGAAAAAGAAGAATATTTATATATCTTGTGTTTAACATAATCAGTGTATGGTGTTTTTTTCCCCCCCTCTTAAATGTTCTACTGGTGCCCATGAATCTAATGAAGTGAAATGGTTTTTAAATACACATGTGTAAAACTGTGCAGAAAGCTATACATTTTCATACAAGGGTCGGTAGGTCGGGATTTTTTTTTCTTTTTTTCTCTCCAAAAACCATATTTTTACGTTATTTTGCAAAAAAAACAAGATTTTTTTTCTCCCCCAAATGCCAAAAAAAAGTCTAGGGTCGCGCGAAAAAAATAGGGTCGGTCGGGTTACCGTAAACAGACCTATTTTTTTTTTTGGCCTTACCACACACAAAACAAAATTCAGTCTGGAATAAAAAAAAGAAAGAAAAAAAAAGAAAGATGCTCATATTGAAGACGAATGATAACTGAGATCAGAGATCAGAAGCCTAGGCAAGGCGTGAAGTTGTAATGGCATAATTAATTAGTAACCTTACTGGGAACCAACTCAATGAGACTCGCACTCGCTGCTGATTTTCAGATATTCTGCACTCGCACACAGGTACACTCACACACACATAAGCACAGACAATCTCCCACACAAGATGATTTACCCACACAGTGGTTGCTTTCTGTTAGAAACTCTCACTGTTAAATGTGTCATGCAGTCCACATCAGGAACAGAAGGTGGGATCACTCAAGGAAACGATGTTGGCACACACTGTGTGACACAGGTGAATGACTTTTGACAACACAGTGTGCGCTTTGTTTCACAACAGTCACAACAGACAATCTTTACCCAGAAGGTCGAGTCAAAAGAATATTTGGCTGTGGTTTCAGCACAAGCTAGTTGAAAAACATGCACACTAATTTCAACAGTTCACTTTCTGTGATGAAAAAAACCCTCATGGAAAAGTGTCACAGAATCTTTGTTTTTTCTTCACTCGTTTTTCACAGACTCTTCACACACCATTTTGGAATTTTGTTTTGAGAAGCACAAACTTGGCAATAATTTTTCCTGAAAATGAGCACCACAAATGACAGGTTTATTGTACGTACACAAATAACAGCAATACGGGTATTAGTTTATCACATACACATCATGTTGACAATTCTGAATACCAGTTAAAAGTGTTGGGAGACCCAAAAATACACCATTTTCTGCACCAAAGGGTATTGCGGCTGCAACATTGACTGTTTGCATTTTCATTTTTTCACAAGTGAGTAAGAGTTGTCACTAGTCTTGCTGATCACTGTCACAGTATTCAGTTGCCATTAACACCACAGCTAGAGTAATGAGCACTTGTGCTAACAGACCTGTTTACCCCCATACGTGTTTTGGAGTAATGCTCAGCCCCAAAAATAGTAATCCTGGCACAAAAATAGTAATCATCCAGCATTCGTCGCCAATTACAACGCATATGACAACTGTGTCTGCGAAACGCAATCATGCACATATATTCATCATTCACAAACAAAACACATCGGTCAGTTTTTGTAGTCATCATAATTTCAACGAAGATCACATCAAAAGCACATGCATCACTGATTCTTTTTCTTTTGCTCGTAGTAGGCCTTTTTCAGTGTGTCAAGTGCTTCTCTACTGTACTTGCGCTTGCCGAATGAGTGAGGGCGAGACTTCACCACTACTAAGGCTCTCCAGCGTCTTATCAGACAGACATGATCTCTGGTCAGTCCTGTGCTTTTTCACCCCATTTTGCCATTGAAAAAACAATGCCAAACATGTGAATTGATTAAAAAAAAATAATAATAATTTTTTTTATTTTTTTTTTTTACTTTTTTTTTATTTATGAAAATCGTAGTCTTGACACGGATAGCGGAATGGCGTATTTTTTGCAGAAAATCGTAATAAATTACGCCAAAATCGTAAGGGTAAACAGGTCTCTGCTAAGCTCAGGGGGATAGCGTTCGGCTAGAGTAATGAGCACTTGTGCTAAGCTCAGGGGGATAGCGTTCGGCTAGAGTACGGCTAGAGGGCGCAAGTGATACAGTGGAACCCCATTTTCAAGACTTGATGTTTCAGACTTTGTGTTGATAAGCTGTGTAAAGTGACCCCCCATTTCAAGACTTGATGTTTCAGACTTTGTGTTGATAAGCTGTGTAAAGTGACCCCCCATTTCAAGACTTGATGTTTCAGACTTTGTGTTGATAAGCTGTGTAAAGTGACCCCCATTTCAAGACTGCCTCCTAACTAAGACCTGATTATCTGAGATTTGTGGAGGTCTTCACAGGAGGTTCCACTGTAGTCAACAGGCATAAGGCACAGCACAAGTAGCTGACTTTTCAACATTTACCAAGCTGTGGAGTGCATGCAGGTCTCGCTCTCAGACAGAAGACAGAACTACATTGAGCCTCTGGCCGTTATCACTGCCACGTCTTGAAAACATGAGCTAAGGGTTGCAACTCCAGCAGAAGCGTCCATGGCAATAATCCCATTCAGCCCCGTGAGAGGTTCCCCAACATACTGAGTGAATCGCAAACAGTAGAGCCTCTTCTTTCACTCAGTATGTGATGTCTCTTCCACTGGGTTAACTCAGGACTATGTTGAGCTTTAATTGGTCATGATCGCATCCATTGCTGTCATGGTGAAGTTTTCATGCTGAAATGACCCGGTCTAGGTGGGCAGCCGAAGCAAACTTGTTTTGTTCATACAATAAATCAACTGAGGACAGAAAGAAAAGGACGATGATATGCAGATGATTTCCAGGCAACATAAATCTTCACGGGTCGATTTGCCAAGGTGACGATGACTTACATCATGTGCGGACAAATCACAAGAGTAGCAATACTCCTCGTCAAGTCTGAATCCTGAGACAGTGGTAACGCAACCCCGCGTCGCTGAATGAAAATACTTTTAATATTTCTCCAGTGGAAAACAGCATCTAGGTGAGTAGGTAACAGTATTTGGAAGGAAACGTTTCATCCACATCAGACTCAGGATCCTGTTTCAGTCAGCACAAACCTAGCAATCTTTGGTAAATGGATCTCAGGAGTAGATCTAGTTTGTTCCTCCTTGAACGTAACACTTTCTCCTGTGGCACTATGAGGCGTTCAAGATTCTTTAGACCGATCTTGACGTCGTTTCTCTTATGAGAATAGCATGTGTACACTGAATTTCCATTTCAGGATTCCTGGATGGGATGTCCACACTGAATTTCCACAACCCATTGTCACTGTTATTTTATTCAGCACGAAGTCCTCAGTCAGGATTTCAGTAAACATTGTGAGCCAACACACCAAAACCAAAAGTAATTTTATGGCGCTGTGAGATTACTCTGGTTTCCAGTACAGAGTTGTCATTACTGTAGACGTAACTTGCCTAGGCTCTGACACTTCCTGGTTTGACACAGAATGACACACACACCAGAAGCTTTCTGGCTGCACACGTCACAATTCTGTATTCACACTCAAACATGGCCTCTCCTCTGCCTTCACCTGAAGACATGAACCTTAACCTCTCACTTCTCTTCTTCAAACACTGACATTCAGATAAGGTCCTCCTTTTTTCAAAGGCAAGCCTCTTTTCTTCAAATCATCTCTCAACAACGACAGTGGTAGCCCTATTCACACAAAGCATTTGGCAGTCTTTGCCAGGAGAAATACACTTCTTTTCAACACAGAAGCAGCTACTCTCCCTTCTCAGACACAATTCTCTTTCTGCGAGTCGTCTCTAAACCAGAAAGAGGCAGCTCTCTCTTTGAGTCGTCTCTAAACCAGAAAGAGGCAGCTCTCTCTTTGAGTCGTCTCTAATCCAGTAAGAGGCAGCTCTCTCTTTGAGTCGTCTCTAATCCAGTAAGAGGCAGCTCTCTCTTTGAGTCGTCTCTAAACCAGAAAGAGGCAGCTCTCTCTTTGAGTCGTCTCTAAACCAGAAAGAGGCAGCTCTCTCTTTGAGTCGTCTCTAAACCAGAAAGAGGCAGCTCTCTCTCTCCACAATACAGAGGGAAACTCTGCCACTAGTAACACAAGGGATGAGAGTCCCCCTGTGTCCCTTCGTCACAAAGTCTCACTTATAGTTGTCCCTCAAACACAGAGACGGACCTCTCTCTGTACTGACAGGAGGGGGTGGGGAGCATCCTCCCCTCTCCCTTCATCACAAGAAGTCGCATAATCCTCTCACTTTCAGTTGTCCCTGAATCAGAAAGAGGCGGCCCTCTTTCTACGCTGACTGGAGACCCAGCGCCTAGCACGAGGGGGTGGAAGCATCCTCCCCTCTCCGTTCATCACAAGAAGTCAAACGTGGGCATACTGAAAATGGGTTCTGATGATCCTGGCGTGGACGGATCCTCCATTGCCTCGCTGGGCGCTGACTGAGACGTCATGACAGTGTTGTTGATGTGTTGTAGCTGTGCTACAGGTGTGCTTGTATTCATCCTAATCAAGCTGTTAGTGTTGTTGTTAATGGCAGTGTTGTTGTAGGTGGTGGTGTTGTTGTTGTTGTAGGTGGTGGTGGTGGGGCGGCCGTTGGTGTTGGCAGCAAGGGAGGAGAGGGCGGAGGACGCCTTGAGACCGTTGATGGCGGACTCGAGCGACTGCTGGTGTTTCTCGGTGTAGGTTCGAGCCGAGTCCTGGGACAGCACGTGGGTCAGCGGTGCCACACAGTTCTGGGGGATCAGGCTCCCTGCAAACATCAAGACAAGTGAATCAGTTCATTTACTTCACCGGAAAACAGAGTATGACTGCCTAAATGGCAGGAGTGGGAGTGAGGGTGGGGGGAGTGCAAAAAGCAGTTGAACCCCACGAACTTTTCTTCCCCCCACATCCATGTAAGCCATTGTCTGCACAGCTTTATATGAGGAGAGGAAAACAAAGCAACTGAACACTTGTCTACCATTTGTTCCATTTGTACCTTCTGTCTGCACCCAACCTTTCTGCTGTGAAGCCGCATTGTTTACAGTTGTTTAATTACAGTAAATATGATACTAACACATGCACAGCCGTGGCACTGGCAGTGATCTGCAAATGCACACATGTTCAAAAGAACAGCTATGTGTGGAAAGGTTGCCTTAACAAAAGTAAGAGATTCACTCTTGCACAACGCACACAAACCCGACAGTTATTTCCTAATATCGTCTATTGTATTGGAGTGGAGTTGACACCTCTTATGACTAGTGATGCAAAGCTGTGCTGCTGTTCTGTTGCACCTGTGTACATTTGCAACATCAACAAATAGTGAAAAACGTGAAAGGCCAGGGTCCACGGCGGCAGGCCAGGGTCCACGGCGGCAGGCCAGGGTCCACGGCGGCAGGCCAGGGGCCCTGGGGGCCTATTCCCCCCAAAAGCTGAGGCTTTTTTTTTTTTTTACACCCCCGGTATAGGGGTGTGTATAGGATTCGCTCGATGTGTTTGTTTGTGTGTTTGTGTTCGCATATAGATCTCAAGAATGAACGGACCGATCGTCACCAAACTTGGTGAACAGGTTCTATACATTCCTGAGACGGTCCTTACAAAAATTGGGACCAGTCAAACACACGGTTAGGGAGTTATTGGTGGATTAAGATTCTACAAGGACTTATAGAGGGACATATTAATGGTCAAAGGGAAATAACCTTCTCAGTTGGTGGCAGTGAGAATGGTTATTTCCCTTTGACCAACGGGGGTGTTTTTCTTACCTCGGAGGAATTTCTTGTTTTTTTTCATCTTTAAAGGCAAAGAACAGCCTCTCCTGGTACCAAAATGTATGTTAATAATTATAAAATAATACACATATTGCCTCCATCAACCATCTAAACAAAAGAATGTTTTTTTAAAATTTTTGTTTAAAGTTTTGCTTTAAGAAACCGGATTTTTTGGTTTTAAAGCTTTCAAAAAACGGATTTCCAGTGAGAACCAGAAAGATGTTAGCTCTTTATATGCAATTAAACAGAACTCTCAACACAGTTTCTACACCGTGCACAGGTTGGCTGCAGACAGCAGGTTAATGTGGCACAAAAGTGTTATTTCCGCACTTGGTCTGTTGCCGTGACTTACCCACAATCCTGCTGCCATCGTCGGTGCGGAGGCGGATGATCTGCATCTTGGAGGAGTTGCCGGAGGGCATGGAGGTGAGGACGCTCTCCACCCGGCTCCACACGGAGAGCACCGAGCCAGACAGCACGTGGTACTGACGTGTACGCAGACCGATCTCGCACGGCAGGCCCAGGCTTGTCTTCTTGCAGTTGCCGTTCCTGAGGAATTACAAACAGACACAATATGAACCTGAGACATCACAGCTGTTCTTTGCTTGCATTTTAGCTGGGGAAGGGGCGAGTTAAAAATAGCCAGGGCAGAGGGAATCATTTGGCTATCAACAGCTGCAGCCAGCACACTGTTGAGCTAGCTTGCTTGTCAACTCAAATGCTTCCGTGCTACACCAGGAGATGGGCCTCATCTGTGTATGGCACTGAGCGAGCAGCTGCTGAGTTATCTCTGCTGTGGGGGAAGGATGGGTGCTAGAAATAGCTCAGCCTACCTGCAGCTAAAGAGGCAGAAATGAAGCCCTGGGAACAGCCGTGACAGATAGACTAACTGCTAACATTTCAACAAGACAAATACAACAAAAAATAAAAGAAATTGCTCTTTGGCCTCGGTCTTCAGTTGTTGACGCATACTTTTTTTTTAGGGTAGGCAGATGTACACACCCCTCTTCCCGTACTTGCCATAGAATTATCATGCAGCGCTCCTACTGCTTCATGCTTTCCCCTAAAAGCGGTGTATGGCTGCCTAAATGGCGGGGTAAAAATGGTTATACATGTAAAAACCCACTTGTGCAAAAAACACGTGTACGTGGGAGTTTCAGCCCATGAACGCAGAAGAAGAAGAAGCAGTTTCATGCTTCTTATACGTGGGAAATACAAAATACCCCACAAAATCTGTGCATTCACCCCCCCCCCCCCCCCAAAAAAAAAACCAGCGAACGTACCAGTAGGCATGCGTGCAGACATGGGCCGAAGCGTAGTACTGGTCTTCCCACCGTCGCTCCGCTTCATCCGGTAACACCTGGATACACACAGTACAACTTCATTGTAACACCTGGATACACACAGTACAACCTCATTGTAACACCTGGATACACACAGTACAACCTCATTGTAACACCTGGATACACACAGTACAACCTCATTGTAACACCTGGATACACACAGTACAACCTCATTGTAACACCTGGATACACACAGTACAACCTCATTGTAACACCTGGATACACACAGTACAACCTCATTGTAACATCTGGATACACACAGTACAACCTCATTGTAACACCTGGATACACACAGTACAACCTCATTGTAACACCTGGATACACACAGTACAACCTCATTGTAACACCTGGATACACGCAGTACAACCTCATTGTAACACCTGGATACACACAGTACAACCTCATTGTAACACCTGGATACACACAGTACAACCTCATTGTAACACCTGGATACACACAGTACAACCTCATTGTAACACCTGGATACACACAGTACAACCTCATTGTAACAAAAACTTCAAGTAAATACAGAATTATGTTGTATTATGTAATGCCATCAGTAAAGACATTTAACACATAAACACAAGGAGGGGAAAAGGAAGAAACACATAAATAAACAAGAAAGGTTAGTTAATGAGATTTTTAATCCAAAAAAACCCAAAGCATTCACAAACAATAAACTTCAAGGCAACAAACTTCCAAGTCAAAGACTTATGCTGGAGTTAGTCTTCAAGATTATGTTGTAACAAAATGAAACACAGAAATGTCAGCGTCACCTTTTTGTATTTCTTCTTGATTTCGTCGAGAGTTTCTGCGCGCGCCTGCAGGCCGGTGTTGGGCCGATACACGCTGAACACTTTCTCCCGCTTCTTGTTCTTGCCCTGCACCACCACCAGGATGGCTGTGCGCTTCAGGTTACGCTCCTGAAAAATATCAACATTAGCGTTAGTGACTATCCAGGTTACGCTCCTGAAAAATATCAACATTAGCGTTAGTGACTATCCAGGTTACAGTCCTAAAAAAACATCAACAATAGCGTTAGTGACTGTTCACACACCATAGCGACAGGTTACGTTTCTGAAAAGCATAAACAATAGTGTTAGTGACTGTTCACACACCATAGCGACAAGTTATGTTTCTGAAAAGCATAAACAATAGGGTTAGTGACTGTTCACACACCATAGCGACAAGTTATGTTTCTGAAAAGCATAAACAATAGTGTTAGTGACTGTTCACACACCATAGCGACAAGTTATGTTTCTGAAAAGCATAAACAATAGCGTTAGTGACTGTTCACACACCATAGCGACAAGTTATGTTTCTGAAAAGCATAAACAATAGTGTTAGTGACTGTTCACACACCATAGCGACAAGTTATGTTTCTGAAAAGCATAAACAATAGCGTTAGTGACTGTTCACACACCATAGCGACAAGTTATGTTTCTGAAAAGCATAAACAATAGTGTTAGTGACTGTTCACACACCATAGCGACAAGTTATGTTTCTGAAAAGCATAAACAATAGCGTTAGTGACTGTTCACACACCATAGCGACAGGTTACGTTTCTGAAAAGCATAAACAATAGTGTTAGTGACTGTTCACACACCATAGCGACAAGTTATGTTTCTGAAAAGCATCAACAATAGCGTTTGTGACTGTTCACACACCATAGCGACAGGTTACGTTTCTGAAAAGCATAATGTGTTAGTGACTGTTCACGAGGGGTGCAGCTTTTTCTTTCCCCTGTTGTAGTCACACATCAAGACAAGTTGTGGAGATGAATCTTTATAATGCTACAGGGCAACCGTTCCTTTCCCACCAATTTTTATATCCTAAAAAAAGTTCATTAATCGCCATAATGAGAACATGAAGCTATTCTGCATTGTACAGTACTGTACAGTGTTGGATTGTTTCTTTATTTATTTGGTGTTTAACGTCGTTTTCAACCACCAAGGTTATCGCGACGGGGAAAGGGGGGGAGATGGGATAGAGCCAGTTGTTAATTGTTTCTTGTTCACAAAAGCACTAAGGCCAACAAAAAAAATAGGTCTGTTTACGGTAACCCGACCGACCCTAGTTTTTTCGCGCGACACTAGACTTTTTTTTGGCATTTGGGGGAAAAAAAAAAAGAAAAAAAAAAATCTTGTTTTTTTTGCAAAATAACGTAAAAATATGGGTTTTTTGAGAAAAAAATAAAAAAAATAAAAAAAAAATCCCGACCTACCGACCCTATTTTTTTGGCCTATGTTACCGTAAACAGACCTATTTTTTTTTTGGCCTAATCAAAAAATTTCTCCAGGGGCTTGCAACATAGTACAATATATTACCTTACTGGGAGAATGCAAGTTTCCAGTACAAAGGACTTAACATTTCTTACATACTGCTTGACTAAAATCTTTACAAACATTGACTATATTCTATACAAGAAACACTTAACAAGGGTAAAAGGAGAAACAGAATCCGTTAGTCGCCTCTTACGACATGCTGGGGAGCATCGGGTAAATTCTTCCCCCTAACCCGCGGGGGGTAGTGTTGGATTGTATTGTATCGAGTTCTATGTGTATCATTATAACATAACGTACCTGCAGAGAGACGTAAAATCCCTCCTCCATGGTCTGACAGCGGCGCCAGATGTCCATGGCCTGCGACCACGCCATGCCGCGCTCCACTTGCACCTGTAGCATCAACATGTAGCATATGAGGAATGGAATGGCCCTGAGGATAACTTTTTCACTGTTCGTTTTCATCACTTTATTATCCAGTAGCTGGGAAATTCTAGGGAAAAAAAAAAAAAAAAAATATCCCTGCGCTTAGAACTGTACCCACGGAATACGCGCGATATAAGCCTCATATTGATTGATTGATTGAAATTCTCGTCCCTTATTTCCAGTGCAAAGCTAGCAGCAACAGAGTGGCGCTACCCATGTGTGTGCGTGTTTAGGTGGTATCAGCCACCTGCACCCGGGGAGAAAAGAAATGAACATGAAATGTAGCTTGTGAGGAGGATAACATTTTCAGTGTTCGTTTCCCTGGTCCCCCACTTGTTGGGGGAGACAAAGTGGATGTCAACTCAAAAAGCTTGCTCTTCAAATTTGTTGTTGCTAATAGGAATTTTTTTCTCTCTATTTTATTACTCTCATTTTTTCCCCCAGAAAATCACATGTCAGAAGATTCCTCAGCCTTGTAAAGTGCTGAGAGAGCAGTACATGCATTTGAAAACTTACTGCACTGAGCTCGGTCTTGGCGGTGTTAGTGGCTGTGTTTCCCACAAACACTCGGGTCTCCATCTTCTTCACGCGCTCCTGACCAGATCCCAGGTCTGAAACAATATTGCAGGTTATTTATATTATTAACCAAAATATGACATTTTACACAAGTCAAGACTGTAGAGATCAGTGTTAACCGTCCCACTTTTTGTTTTTACATGGGATAAGATTATTCCTTTACCTTCACACATGCAAAGAATTAACATCCTGGTTGTTTTCTGAGCAGAGTTTCAAGTTTTTAAAGAATTCATTTCTTTAAAAAAAAAAACAACAACGCTAGTGTCTTTAACCCGTTTGCTGCCAGTAAATATTTGTATACAAAGCATAACCTGTATTCATCTGAATGGACAACTTACAATTTGCCCTTGATGTATATATGATTACACTTCACATGCACGCATTGCTTGTTCGTTATTCTTCTTTGTTGTTTATTGAATTTGTTGCCCGTTGATGCAAGTTACCCAGGAGGTCTTGCTGACGTCCTACAGGCAGCCAAAGGATTAAACACACACATAAACAAACAACCAAAAGCAAATCATCTGTGTGTGAGATTTACCCAGAATGCCCATGTCCCAGCGTCCGGAGCGCTTGGCCTCGAGGATGATGGCGGAGAGGGATTGGTTGAAATACTCGAACAGCGAGTTCTGCAGGTCCACCGGCATGCCTAGCAGTCGGTTCAGGAATTTGCTGATGTTCTGGAAGTCTGCAACGGGGAGGGGGTAACAGTTGAGAGATGCACATCACACTACAACGCTAGTACTGTGGACACGCCTTTTAAGATCCGACAAAATCTGACAAATTCAGGTCTTGAAAAGGAGGGATTATCAAAATGGAGGTCAATTTCTAGACACTGTCAACAGAAAATCTGAAAACAGTCTTAAAATGAGGGGGGGGGGGGGGGGGGGGGTTTAAAAAGAGAGGTTCCACTGAAGTACACATGGGATTCAGACCTGTTTACCCCCATAAGTGTTTTGGAGTAATGCTCAGCCCCAAAAATAGTAATCCTGGCACAAAAATAGTAATCATCCAGCATTCGTCGCCAATTACAACGCACATGACAACTGTGTCTGCGAAACGCAATCATGCACATATATCCATCATTCACAAACAAAACACATCAGTCAGTTTTTGTAGTCATCATAATTTCAAAGAAGATCACATCAAAAGCACATGCATCACCGATTCTTTTTCTTTTGCTCGTAGTAGGCCTTTTTCAGTGTGTCAAGCGCTTTTCTACTGTACTTGCGCTTGCCGAATGAGTGAGGGCGAGACTTCACCACTAGAATAAGGCTCTCCAGCGTCTCATCAGACAGACATGATCTCTGGTCAGTCCTGTGCTTTTTCACCCCATTTTGCCATTGAAAAAAACAATGCCAATCATGTGAATTGATAAAAAAAATTAAAAAAATAAAAATTTTAATTTTTTTACTTTATGAAAATCGTAGTCTTGACACGGATAGCGGAATGGCGTATTTTTTGCAGAAAATCGTAATAAATTACGCCAAAATCGTAAGGGTAAACAGGTCTGGGGATTGCATCACCTAGTATCATAATGCAGACATCTACACTGCTATGGTATGTCACAGATGCTTCTTTCAATCCTACTGATCTGGTCAAGTTTATTTGTTGCTGCAGATGTGTGCATTCCCCCACCTCCACCTTCTAAAACACCCCCACCACACCTAAAAACTTTTCCTTTGGAGAAAAACAACAGCTCGACTGCTTCGCTACTTTCCTCTCTCTCTCGCGCGCACTCACAAACACACCCTCTCTCTCTCTATTTCAAACACACAGACACACACACCCACTCACCCAACCTCCATCCCTCTCTCTCTCAACCATTCAAGCCAGCAGTGTGAAACATGAAGCAAAGTGTACTGACCTTTGTCCAGAGAGGTGATGCCGGAGGTTTCATCTACGGTCAGCAGTCCCACGCCCTCCACCGCCACCTTCACGTCTGTCACACACAAACACACTCAGCTTATTTATTAGAGAGAGAGAGAGAGGGAGAGAGAGAGAGAGAGAGAGAGAGAGAGAGAGAGGGGGAGAGAGAGAGAGAGAGAGAGAGAGAGAGAGAGAGAGAGAGAGAGAGAGAGAGAGAGAGAGGGAGAGAGAGGGAGAGAGAGAGAGAGGGAGAGAGAGAGAGAGAGAAAGAGGGAGAGAGAGGGAGAGAGAGGGAGAGAGAGAGAGAGAGAGAGAGAGAGAGAGAGAGGGGGAGAGAAAGGGAGAGAGGGAGGAGGGAGAGAGGTGGGAAGAGAGAGAGCAGGAAGAGAGCGACAGAAAGAGAGAGAGAAAGGGAGAAAAACAAAGAGAGTAATGGAGAGAGGGTAAGAGAGGCAAGACAAAGGTTTGGGAAGTGGGGAGGGAGGGGGGAGAGAGAGACGAGGAGAAAGACAGAGAGAGAGAGGGAGATATCTCATTTTCCGTGAAACAGAAAACAGGGGGAAAAAAGAAGCCAAACAAACCTTTGAAGAAGTTGCCCTTGTATGACTTGGGGGGCTCCACCAAGGGAGCATCACCGTACGCAATGGACCTCATCACAACGTCCAGCGCCGCCCGACCGTAGCGGTTGTCGATGTTGAACCGACTCAGGTCCCGGCTTTCTGTCGCTCGTCTGTCACCATGAGTCAACGCACCCTGACAACAACAAGAATTGATATCACAAACACTGGTTCGTCAAATGCCAAGATGATTGCAGAAAATGACAACGCTTTAACTGGTGATTTGAGGCAACAGAATGAACTTCTTTTTTTTTCCTCCCTGATTATTGAACATATTCACTGTTTGTTAGACTGGACATGTCAAGGTGGTGTGGATGTATAACACGCTTCAGTGGGATCTACAGCTTGACTGCTTCCCCTCCCCTCCCCTCACTCTCTCCCTTCCCCCCTCCCTCCTTCTCTCTCTCAAGCACGCACGCCGGAGCCAGGATTTGTCCCAATAAATAAATAATGATTTGGAAAAAGATCAGACTGAAGATCAATCAATCAATGAGGCTTATATCGCGCATATTCCGTTGGTACAGTTCTAGGCGCTCTGCAGTGATGCCGTGTGAGATGAAATTTTATACGGCCAGTAGATTGCAGCCATTTCGGCGCATATTTACCTTTCACGGCCTATTATTCCAAGTCACACGGGTATAGGTAGACAATTATTAACTGTGCCTAAGCAATTTTGCCAAGAAAGACCCTTTTGTCAATCGTGGGATCTTTAACGTGCACACCCAATGTAGTGTACACGGGGGGAGGTTCGGACACCGAAGAGAGTCTGCACACAAAGTTGACTCTGTGAAATAAATTTCCGCCGAACCTGGGATCGAACTCACGCTGACAGTGGCCAACTGAATACAAATCCAGCGCGCTACCAACTGAGCTATATCCCCGCCCACACACAACTCTGCGTGCACACACACACAGA
The DNA here is from genome assembly GCF_037325665.1 of Littorina saxatilis. NCBI lineage: Eukaryota > Metazoa > Mollusca > Gastropoda > Littorinimorpha > Littorinidae > Littorina > Littorina saxatilis. The sequence continues at coordinate 61,979,912 of NC_090253.1, read as the reverse complement.
CACACACACACACACAGACACACACACACAGACAGACAGACAGATAGACACACACACACATACACCTGTACAGACAGACAGATAGACACACACACACACACACACACACACACACACTATCACCCTCATCTCAATTCCAAGTCTTCAGAAATACATTTAGTCAAAATAAACAAAATGTAGAAAGGATGAAAAGAACAGAACTTACCAAACTTTCGAGCCGCTTGGCCACAGTGGCGGCAAAACGTCGCTCTCCCGCCAGCTCAGAGATGAGGAAGATGTACTCTGGTGCACTCACTTGGTTAGAACGATGGGTTCGACCTACACATACACCAAAATATTGTTAGACTCACACACAGTTTACTCTTCAAATCGTCACTCTGATGCAAAATAAGCAAACACATTTCAGGAAATAAGACAGCAGAATAAGGCCATAGAAGGAATACCAATACATAAACCCACACCTGCGTCAAGATCTAAGATTTAAACTTAGCAAAACAATGAATTGCCACAAATTAAAGCAATATATCCTGTGTCATTTCAGTCAAATTTGTTATGCCATGTAGGGCCGTCGTCCACTTGACTATCTGGCGCACCTTTTGGATCAAAGATTTCTTTACCACGGATCACGTGACCGCCGCTCAAAAAAAGGGGGACCCCTTCCAAAAGTTAAATATTTTTCTGTAAAAAACTTTAAGAAAAAGTGAGCGAACAATTCCAGGGAGCTCACCGAACTGCTGGATGGCCCGATCAGCGCTCCACGGCAGCTCAAGGGTAATGTGCACGCGTCTTTTCTGGTTGATGACGCGACGGTCTGCCTGGAGGGAGATACCGGAACTGGCTGCCTCTGAGATGATGGCAATATCCTGGCAAAAACACAAACAATTTCTCACACCTTTTTCTATGTACATCCTAATCATGCACCAAGAAGAATGGAGAGTCTTAAAACATAAAAATACCCAGAAGAAAGCTTCACACCATACCTCAAAATATCACAAAAGAATCCATGAAGCGGTGTTTGTGACAGTGTAACCTGGGCATACTTCACACACACGAGTCGTGCGGGCTTTGCCCTTCTAGCTCAACATGAAAATAACATCATAATAGAAAGCTTGACAGTCACACCCTACCTTCTCTCCGTCCATGAAGCGCTGTTTCTCCGTCAGGTTGAGAATCTCCAAGGGGACGTCGTTCTCACTGCGGGACTCATACTGGATGCCGTCGTCATTCTGCACCACACGCCCTTTGCGACCCGTCATCTGAAATCACAGACATCGATTATCATACATCTGTAATCACAGACATTTAGCATCACAAAACTGAGCATTTGCAAAAGCCAGGGTCGGTTCCAGCGGGCACAGTGCGATACCAAGGTCAGGCCTGAGATTAGAAGGACACAATTGTCGAATGCTGAAGAAGAAGAAGAAGATACCAAGGTCGATCTTTGACATAAAAGCTTAGCCTAACGTAAACAACAAAATGACAGTGGGGGAGACAAACAGGTTTGAAAAACAAAGAATTGTGTATCCACGAGGCAAGGACAGCACAATAACAAAGAATTGTGTATCCACGAGGCAAGGACAGCACAATAACAAAGAATTGTGTATCCACCGAGGCAAGGACAGCACAATAACAAAGAATTGTGTATCCACCGAGGCAAGGACAGCACAATAACAAAGAATTGTGTATCCACCGAGGCAAGGACAGCACAATAACAAAGAATTGTGTATCCACCGAGGCAAGGACAGCACAACTGTTGCCTATGCCGAAGGCTTCTTCAGGACACAAATAACAAGAGAACCAAACAGTAAATGCAACCAGCAGAGAACCCTAAAGTAAACAAAAAAGAGACGGAGACTTATCCAACTGAAACACAGAGGCATAGCTGTCAACCTTCTGAAGTCAAAATCCAGGAGCCAGGGGGTCCAGGGGGACCGTTTAGTCATGAATATGAGCAGGGAGAAGTTGTACAATTCAGGAGATTCCCGAAAAATCCGAGAGGGTTGGCAGCTATGCAGAGGGAAGTAACTCTGCCATGCGTTGCTCAGAATCACAATAGCCCGCTCAGAGAAAAGTCGCTCTGGATTGGTCTATGCAACGGGCTCACAACGAGGCAAATCGCTTCCCGAAGGCGACGAAGAAAGCACGATTGCTGCGAGATATGAAAAAAGTTGTACTTCTTAAACTAGTAGACGATTCGGTCAGTGAAATCGTCAGAGAGAACGTAATTATGATGGGAAATTTAGCTGGGGTAGTCCCTGAACCTTGAAAAGCGGTGGATCCCTAGGGTTACGTCAAAAACCACGCCGAGAAGATCGCAACACGCTACACGGCATCGCAGTGTAAACACCGCCGCCATCTTGGATTACGCAGCGCGCGGTGGGCGAGCATATACCAAAGCCGCTCGCCGAGTGCTTCGCGAGCGCTTTCCTGCACTGCCCTAAGAAATGGCTTTCTGTCATTCGCACTGCGGGCGACCCGCTCTGGGCAACTCGTCTCTGGTGAAACAAAGAAATTGCCGGGGAGAGAAGTAGTTGAAGGATGGAAGGAAACACAGCGCCATGCATCTTAACTGGACTGTTAGTTTTTATTTCGAGCAAAGAGCAGGTTGTCATGGTTACTGTGCTGCCTGCTCCTTTTGTTTGCCCCGTCTTTCCTCAGGCCTATCATTCATAATCACAGAAACCTCAGACAAAAAGGCTCCAGATGGGTCATCATTGAAAAGAACTGCAAACAACTCCCACTTTCTCACACAGAGATACAGACAGTTAAAATCATGAGAATCAGCCTAAGAATGTCGTACCTCCGCAACGTTGTCTGGGCCGCCCAGTTCATCGATGAGGTGATCGAGCGTGTTGGCCGGCAGCTTGTCCCCCAGACGTTCCACCAGGTTGAGCAGCTCCGTCTTCATGGTGAACGCCTGTTCCATGCCTGACAACAACAACCATCAATATTTTAACACATCAACACTGACACAGTTTGCACAGGGTTTGTTTTAATGACTGAACGGTGGAACCCCCCTTTTAATATAATAATAATAATAATAATAACGGGCATTTATAAAGCGCCTTATCAGAAGTTCAAAGCGCGTGACAACAATACATGTATACAAAAATCATACAATCACTGTCAGATTCAAACAACACATCATGCACATCTCACATCCCCAGACTCTATATACTAAGGAACTATCCGTAGTGTTGTTGGAACAAGTGAGTTTTCAAATTGGACTTAAAAGATGAAATGGATGGAGAGTGACGTAATTGAAAGGGGAGTGAATTCCATAACTGAGGTCCATAATACGAAAACGTGCGGAAGCCATGAGCCTTGCGTTTAAAGCGACCTTGACAGAGAAGTCGAGCATCATCAGAAGAACGAAGGGTGCGAGAGGGAGTGTAGAGAGAGACCAGTTCAGAAAGATAGGCAGGTGCCGATTCAGAGATGATATTGTAGCAGAAGCAGGCAGCTTTATACCTAATACGTTCAGATACAGGAAGCCAGTGAAGTTCTTTCATGAGAGGAGTGCAGGGTTGTCGATGCTGTGCTCTGAAAATGAGACGTGCAGCAGAGTGTTGTACTTTTTGCAAGGGTTGGAGAGTGGAGTCAGGGCAGCCTATGAGAAGGGAGTTGCAGTAATCTAATCTGGACAGAATGCAGGATGTAACGAGAGTTTTAGTGGCATCAACAGTGAGAAATTTTCTTATGGAACCTATTCTTCTGATCTCAAAGTAACATGTCTGACAGACTTTTTTGATGTGTTGTTTCATTGAGAGGTGGGAGTCCATGATGAACCCAAGATTCCTAGCACTATCAGAGAGAAAAATGTCACTAGAACCTACTGTGATGGAGGCTGGAAGGGAAGTGGTCGAAGAGGAAGCTCCAGAGAAAAGAAGAAATTCAGTCTTGTCATCATTTAACTTGAGCATATTGTTTGCCATCCATGATTTAATGTCTGAAGTGCAGTTTTGGAGAGTGTGTGTCACCGCTTGGATTTCTGTAGGCTTGCATGCTTGTTGGAGTTGTGTGTCGTCTGCAAAGAGGTAGTGATTGACTGCGTGTTGCTTGATGACGGCAGAGAGAGGAGTGGTGTATAGTACAAATAAAACTGGGCCTAGAACTGATCCCTGGGGAACGCCGAAACAGAGAGGAGATGGAGGAGATGAGAGATTATTGACAGACACATACTGACTACGGCCCTGTAGATATGAACTAAACCAGTGAAGAGCGGTAGAGTGAATGCCAAAAACAGATTCGAGACGAGAGAGCAGAACAGAGTGATCGATCGTATCGAACGCAGCTGAGTTATCCAAGAGAAGCAGAACTGATAGGTCATCATTATCCAGAGCAGAAAGAATGTCATTCACAACACGAAGCAAAACAGTCTCGGTGCTGTAGCCAGCCCTATACGCTGACTGAAGAGGGTTGCAGAGGTTGTTGGTTTCAAGGTGGGAGAGAAGCTGACTAAGCACTACTTTTTCCAGAATTTTAGAAATGAATGGTAAGTTGGAAACAGGCCTATAGTTTTTCAACTGATTTTTATCCAGAGATGGTTTCTTGATCAAAGGTTTAACTACTGCAGTTTTTAAGTCCATTGGCACAGTGCCAGAAGTGAGAGAAGAGTTGATTATGTTGGTTATGATGGGAAGAAAAAGGTCAAGGTTTTCATAAAACAAGTTGGTGGGGATGGGGTCTAGCTCACAAGACTTTGCCACTGTGTTCTTCAAAATCTTCAAAACAAACTGCTCAGATACAGGAGTGAAGCTATCCAACAAAGAACCAGAGAATTGTGTAGCCGGAGGCGAAGCCACTGGTGGAGGAAAGCTATTTCTGATGGTTTCGATCTTCTCAGTGAAGTAGTCAGAAAATACAGTTGGCAGGTCCTTGGGGTCATGGGTGGTAGGGAGGCTGGAAACCGTCTTTAAGACCCCCAATCTAAGACTTCCTCCTTTCTAACATCTCAATTCTTCACTTTTTCGGTCCATGGCCTCTGTAAATTCACATCCATTTTAAGACTCCCTCCCAGGCAGCACCCAGGACCTCAAACTGACAGCCCATTTTGTCAACATCACGGGCCAACGAATTTAGACACAACCATCATCGAACGCTGAAGAAAACTCCCTCCATTTTAAGACCGAATTTTTTCAGATTTTTTTAGGTCTTAAAAAGGGCGTTCCTCTGTACTGATTAGGGGATGACAATACACCAAGGTGGTGCTCTTTAGAACAGCGGTGGTGCTCTTTAGAACAGCGGTGGTGCTCTTTAGAACAGCGGTGGTGCTCTTTAGAACAGCGGCAAACTGTTCACCTACCGTACTTGTTCATGAACGCTTATTCTCCTTTTGCCAAGCACGCCCACAGTGGTCGACTAACATTTATATTCAATGCGCACAGAAGCAATGAAAGCAGTGCCATACGATAGCTAAGACATTTATATTCAATGCGCACAGAAGCAATGAAAGCAGTGCCATACGATAGCTAAGACATTTATATTCAATGCGCACAGAAGCAATGAAAGCATTGCCATGCGATAGCTAAGACCACAACTGACTGTGACAGTAGCATTCACAAACAGCAGACCTGGGAACCCTTGTTTTGCACTTGGGGAGTATTCTCAAAAAAACTTGGTGTCATTTCAGAAAAATGAGCGTACTCCACACAGCATTTGCTTCAAACATGCCTCACACGCGTCTGTCACACCGTTAATTAAGTTTACCAATACATTTAAAATAAATGCTTCTTTCAATGTTTACTGACACAAACTGGAATCATGTGTCAAAATATCGGATTAGAATTTTGCTCATCGTATTTTTTTCCACTGACTGCACTGATCGTATTGTAGACAATCATGCATACAAAATACAGTGAAATCGTAAGGGTTCCCAGGTCTGAAACAGGTCCAAGGCTATTCAGAGTGAATTTTTCCCCAGCAACACCCAGCCTCACCATTGCCCCCGATGTTGAGCGCCCCATTGCCACCGTTGGTGTTGTTAGGGAAACCAGCGTAGGAACTGCTCTTCTTCATGAAGGAGACTTGGGCCAGGGCCTTGTCACAGAACTCGTCTTCTTCGTCCGACGAATTCTTCATCTTCTTGCTCCCCTTCTTCTTCTTCGTCTTTTCCTTCTTGGGCGGCTTGCTCTTTTTCTTCTTCTTGGACTTCTTCAGCCATGGGTCTAAAGAGTGAAGAAATGGAGAGCATGTACACGTACTTCAGCCATGGATCTATAGAGTGAAGAAATGGAGAGCATGTACACGTACTTCAGCCATGGATCTATAGAGTGAAGAAATGGAGAGCATGTACACGTACTTCAGCCATGGGTCTAAAGAGCGAAGAAATGGAGAGCATGTACACATACTTACAACCACAAAGTATATCTTCGAAATGATGAATTTTGAAAATAACTCTGTTGAATTTGTATTGGTTGTGACAGAGTGAATACCCTTGCTTTTATTGGGACAAAAAATCCACAGGCTAGTGACTAGCGAGGGGTGTGTCTGAAGCACGTGGGCAAGCAGCACCTGTACATTGTCCCACTAAAAGCAAGGGTATTCACTCTTCCGAACATGGGCTATTGTTTTATTTTTCAAGATGAAAGCTTCCACAAAAACTCCTAATTTTGACAGGAGTAATAATGTGTCAAAGTGTAATACAGCTGAACAAGTGACCTACATAATGCACCGCAAGCGTTCCTTTTCATTCAACGACATTAACAACAAAGTGTGCAAAAAATGACAATCTCACTCTTCATCTTCTCCTCCCACAAATGTCAGCGTGACAAATGTGTACCACAAAACTTCTGTACAATACAACCTAAAAACTTTAAATGCGAACAGTTGAAATTGATGAACTTGCCCATATAATATGTGCAAAACAAGAAAAGACCCCTGACAAAAGACACCCCCCGCCCCCCACCCCCATTAGAAGACGCCCCCCCCCCTTTAGAAGACGCCCCCCACCCCCTTTCAAGACCCACCCCCTCCCCCAAGCCTGCAATAGAAGACTCCCTCTGCCTAACACTGATCATGTGCGCCTTGAGTCGCCTTGTGGTGAGATATGTGCGCGTTATAATTTCTCGTATTATTATTATTATTCCGACAAGTCAAAAATGCCCACAGACAGTGTAAAACTTTGAAGCCAGCTCACCTTCATCACTGTCTGAGCCGCCACCAAAGGGGTTGCTGTCTCTGTCGCCGTCAGAGTCGGAGCTGTCGGAGTCCAGGCTGAGGTCGGACAGAGAGTCGCTGGAGTCGTGGTTGTCGTCGCTGCTGTTCTCCATCCTGTTCTCCATCCTGCTCCGCTTGTTGATCAGACTCATCGCTTCGTCTGCAAGGGACATAATGCAAACCTCAAATACACTTTTTCATCTTTATGTTGAGAGATAGTTAATTTTGTGTCTTCTATTTCTTAAAAGTGTTCTTCTAGCAGGGTGATTTTTCCTCACTGTTTGAGTGTGTGTGTAGGGAGAGATAGAGAATATGTAAGCACATCTCTGTGTGTGTGTGTGTGTGTGTGTGAGAGAATGAGTGAGAGAGTGTGCACGCTTATGTGTGTGTGTATGTCATGCTTGCAGGTCTGAGCAAGTGAGCAGGCCTAGGCTACTTTCTGCAGTTTACCCTGTTCATGCTACTTCATTTGCACATGAACCTTATCACCGTACTGTAACAGGTACACAACAATATGCCAGATGAGAAGATTACGACAGTATAAAATACTGACCCCTCTTCCTCTTGAGACTGTTGTCGACAGCGTTGTTTGAGTTTCCCTGCATGATGTCGCCCAGACCCAGCATGTCCCACGTCTTCTGGCGGTTGGGGGCCGGGAAATGCTTCTCTACCAGTGTCTGGAACACGCCCCTGTAACACAACACATCTCACGGTCACAGACAGTAAAACACAATCATCTTCCAGACAACCCGTCAAGTAGGGGGTGGGGCGGTGTGTGTCTCAAAATACTTGGTTCCACGGCACAAAAAAACTCAGTAATAACAGCATTAGAAGCAGGACTGTATGGTTTCTCAAAACGATTTATTTAAATGTGACGACTATGAACTTTCTGGCTTCAAACACCTTCCACAGCACCCAGACACTGAGGGATAATATCTGAAATCACTCTGGTACAGCTGGGTTAAAAACAGTCAATCAAAGACCTTCAGGCAGTAAGTACTCAACGTTTCCACCAGGCAAAGTTGACAAAGGTGAGCACAGAAGTCAATCCACTGTGTGTGTGGAGACGCAAAACATGGCCCAGCCCAGTGGAAGCCAACGAGAAGCTTCGCCCTACAGAGTGAATTGAAGATTAATCATGGCTGGGAAAGCAGAAGAAGAAGAGGAAGAAAGAGAGTCCACTGTGTTGCAGCAAGGTGTACTCACTTTGCGGTGGAGACAAAGTCGTTGAGGTCGGCCCCCTGTTCCTCCACCAGCTCCACGGTGCGCGCCTCTCCTGTGGACTGCAGGCCCATCACCACACACTGCAAGCACAATACTCAGTTACACACCAATTCTCTTGTCCATCCAAAACAGAAATGGCCCTTTAACACCAAAAATAAACGCACACACATCACGACGCAGTCCGACACCTTGGCGAAACACACACACACAGACACACCCACGCTTTTCAGCCTTGACGGCCTCGCGGACGATGGAGACACCTTGGCGGAGACACACACACACACACAAACACAAAAACACACTGACCTTTCCAGCCTTGCAGACGATGGCGACACCTTGGAGGAGACACACACACACACACACAAACACACACTGACCTTTCCAGCCTTGACGGCCTCGCGGACGATGGCAACGCAGTGCGACACCTTGGCGGAGATACACAGGTACTTGAAGAAGCGCTGGTGGGCAGACCAGAACTGACCCCACATAGACTTGCGCATGCGATGCTCTGCCTGGATGAGATCCGCCGCCTTCTGGAACATGGCTCTCGCCTCCACCCACTGAAACACACCATGCAGCGTATTAACTCATTGTCTCCCAGGTAGGGATATATCCGTACCCACCCACATGGTTCCATCTGACCAGGTACGGTTCACACAGTCACTACATTGCATCTGTTCTCATTCAGCACATATCCGCATTCTGCTCAGACTGTTAGCTTCAGTCTCTTCCTGTAACATCCATCTAACGCCTGCATTCCAGTGTGTTGATATTTTCAGCGGAACACCTTTTTCAAGACCACCTAATTTAAGACTCCCCCCTCTTCCTGTAACGTCCATCTAACGCCTGCATTCCAGTGTGTTGATATTTTCAGCGGAACACCTTTTTTTAGACCACCTAATTCAAGACTCCGCCCTCTTCCTCTAACGTCCATCTAACGCCTGCATTCCAGTGTGTTGATATTTTCAGCGGAACACCTTTTTCAAGACCACCTAATTCAAGACTCCCCCCTCTTCCTGTAACGTCCATCTAACGCCTGCATTCCAGTGTGTTGATATTTTCAGCGGAACACCTTTTTCAAGACCACCTAATTTAAGACTCCCCCCTCTTCAAACCTTCGGTTCGTAATGCCTGCAAATTTAACTCCATTTTAAGACTCCCTCCTTTTTACGACCAGATTTTCACAGTCTTCAATCAATCAATCAATAGGACGCTTATATAGGACGCATATTCCGTGGGTACAGTTCTAGGCGCTCTGCAATGATGCCGTGTGAGATGAAATTTTATACGGCCAGTAGATTGCAGCCATTTCGGCGCATATTTACCTTTCACGGCCTATTATTCCAAGTCACACGGGTATAGGTAGACAATTATTAACTGTGCCAAAGCAATTTTGCCAGGAAAGACCCTTTTGTCAATCGTGGGATCTTTAACGTGCACACCCCAATGTAGTGTACACGGGGGGTGTTCGGACACCGAAGAGAGTCTGCACACAAAGTTGACTCTGAGAAATAAATTTCCGCCGAACGTGGGTTTGAACTCACGCTGACAGCGGCCAACTGAATACAAATCCAGCGCGCTACCGACTGAGCTATATCCCCGCCCTGACTGAGCTACATCCCCGCCCTGACTGAGCTACATCCCCGCCCTGACTGAGCTACATCCCCGCCCTGACTGAGCTACATCCCCGCCCTGACTGAGCTACATCCCCGCCCTGACTGAGCTACATCCCCGCCCTGACTGAGCTACATCCCCGCCCTGACTGAGCTACATCCCCGCCCTGACTGAGCTACATCCCCGCCCTGACTGAGCTACATCCCCGCCCCAACACAGGGGTTCCACTGTTTTCCTGTTTTACTCTTTGTTGCTTTTGTGTCTACCTTTCTCAAAGGCAAGTGATGTTAGACCAGGACTAGACCCGCTTTGCAATTTCAGCCGCAAGCCCATACACAATCCACTGAAAGAAAAAAGAAACAGCTGACATACCAGCTCAACCGCGTCATCGTAGACTTTCTTGAAGGCCGGTTCAAGGGGAATCTCCTCGATTTTAAAGGTCACGCCCTTGAAGCTGAGCTGGCGGGCGATGTACATCCCTCGCAACTTCATATCCATGGCAACAAGTTCCATAGCACCCACACCCCTGCAAACACAGCGAATACATTAAACCACAAATACAATAAATCACCAAATCAACTGTGCTCGTATCCTAGTGCAGTCAAACCTGCACTGCCAACCACCTCTCCATAACAACAACCTGCCTATTACAACCACAACAAAGGATTCCCCCATAAGTTTTGTGTCTGTATAATTCACCTTTTCATTGTGACCACAGCCAGTATACAGGAGTCGAGTTTACAGACTTTAGTCCAGGATAAACTTGGTTGAGGGCACAGACTAGTGAATGACACGGGATGATATGAGAATCAACATTACAATGGAACCTCCCTGTTAAGACTCTCCAATTTAAGACCCCCCCCCCCCCCCCAAGATCTCATTTTCTCACATTTTCAGGTCATAACATCTGTAAATTTACTTTAATTTTAACTTTAAGACTCACTCTATTTTAAGATCTGATTTTCTCAGATTTGTGTAGGTCGTTCCACTGTACTCAATTCCTTTCCAAAACTACATATAGTAAAAACCTTGTCTCAGGCCTATCATTGAACATCACGGCAAAGTCACACAAAGCTCATGTTTTCATCATTGACAAGGATTTACAGACTTTAGTCCAGGATAAACTTGGTTGAGGGCACAGACTAGTGAATAACACTAAAAAAAAGTTGCAAAAAATAGACAGCAGATAAGATTTTAAGCCCTGGACAAATTATGACAAAGACTGTCTTAGATTACAATGCAGGTAGCTGCCAATGGTCATTGTCTGTCCCAGTGTTGTTCCCAGGCCTCGTTCTTCGGTCATTTAAACTAAGGATACTTGTCTGATCTCAGACATTACGATGTGATTTTCACAGATTTTTGCAAGTTTTAAAGGGGGTTCCCACTGTATTATTTCACCCACCTTTTTTCCACTGCGGAGATGAAGTCGTTGAACTCTTTGAAGGGCGTGCCGGGCCCCCACAGACCCAGTCTCGTCATGTAGGCCATGTTCTTGGGCTCGGAGGCACCGGTGGCACTGGCATAGATGACGCGCGCTTTGGGCAGTCGGTTCTGCAGTTCCATGACCGTCATGCCGGTCTTGGTGGGCTTGGTGGAGCCGGTGGGGCACAGGTTTTTGGCCTTGTGGCACTCGTCAAACACAATCTTTGGGGAGTTAAGGAATACAGGAAGAGAAAAAAAAGTGCTAATATGCCCTGAGATAAAACTTTGTTTGCTGTAAGTGTGCACTTGTCTGTGTTGTGTTGTGTGTGTTAGAGGAAGGGAGGGAGGGAGAGAGAGAGAGAGAGAGAGAGAGAGAGAGAGAGAGAGAGAGAGAGAGAGAGAGAGAGAGAGAGAGAGAGAGAGAGAGAAAGAGAGAGAGAAAGAGAGAAAGAGAGAGAGAGAGTGTACATGCATGTGTGTGGGCAAACCTCTTCTCAGGCCTATCATTAAAAATCATCCACAAGTCAGAAACCAATGCTCTTTTAATGTCATCACAGAAAAGGTTTGCACTAACTGAAGTGATTACAGACAAGTCATGTTTTGGACCACAGTTTCAAATGACAGACATACCTACATGCCGATTCCAGTGAATTTCCACACCCCTCCCCTAAGCAACTATATAAGGCCAAAAGATGTTTTGAAAACTTTTTTCCGATTCCCCGACTGACTTTTCTCCTACCGTCCCTCGAACTGTTGTGTGTGTGTGACTCTTCAGCCTTTTTATTGCAAAGGACAGAATTAGATTTTGCATACTTTGCAAGGAAAGTCACTCTTCTCTGACATCCAGGGGCTATAGGGGGGTATTTCCAGCAAATAAAAGGCCACATACGAAAGTGAAAATGGAGACAGGGGGTGGATGGTTAAGCATAAGGGTGGGCTGGGTTGGTGGGTGGCTTGTAACACAACTCTTTCGCTGAAAGGATACGACTCCCTCGAAGTCCTTGCCACACCACTTGAGCAGCTGTTTTAACCTGGTGCGGTACTTGCTGAAGGACTGGCTCTCTCCGATCAGAGAGGAGTACGTGGCGAACACCACACCTTTCTTCACACTGTTGTTCTCCTTGGACGAGATCTTGGCGTACTTGAACTGAGGACAACACAACATGAGAAAGCTGTAACGTCTAGCACCGATTACTGTTCACCTTGAACTGAGGACAACACAACATGAGAAAGCTGTAACGTCTAGCACTGATTATTGTTCTCCTTGCATAACACACAAACACACACGCGCGCGCAATGAAATCCACCTCTATACCTTGTTCAGGGCGTAGACATCAATCTTATGAGCACCAATGTCACGCAGATCCCTTTCTGCGTCCACCTTCAAGTCGTTGGACACACTCAGCCTGGACAACACAATACAATCACATTATTATCTTGACATTGAAGTTACTACTGTATTAAAATCATACAACATTCAGCTATTCAGCCTTTACATCTGGTTGTAAGCAAAAGCATAAAACCACACATCATTCTAGTGACTGGTAGATACGTGCATGTCACTTTCGTACAACGTAAAACAGAAGGAAACATAATTCGTTGTCCTGTGAAAGGCCAAGAGCTCCTTTTAAAGTTGAACGCACTGAAATCACCAAAACCGCTCCTCAAGTGGAGAAGCTTATTAGTTCTCAACACCACTGGTGACCTAAAATCTAATAATGGAGGTAACTCTGACCCTATGAAGAAAACTTGAGAGAATATGAGATGTTCTGGTAGAGGCGAGTCTAAAATGGAGAGAGGTTTCACTGTATCTCACTCCTCTCTCAACAAGGTGACTGGGTGGCCGAGTGGTAACGCACTTGCGCTCGGAAGCGAGAGGTTGCGTGTTCAGGCCTGGGTCAGGCCACAATTTTCTCCCCCCTTTCCTAACCTAGGTGGTGGGTTCAAGTGCTAGTCTTTCGCATGAGACGAAAAACCGAGGTCCCTTCGTGTACACTACATTGGGGTGTGCACGTTAAAGATCCCACGATTGACAAAAGGGTCTTTCCTTGCAAAATTGTATAGGCATAGATAAAAATGTCCATCAAATACCCGTGGGACTTGGAATAAAGTAAAAAAAATTCCATCTCACACGGCATTAAGTCTCAGGAAACATGAATACACGCATGCAGGAAAAAAATAAAAAAAATATGGGTAGCGCCGTATGTATGGCAGCTCGCTTTCCCCGGGGAGAAAGCAGCCGAATTTCCATGAGGGTAACCTCACTGGACTGTAAATCTTATCCAATCCAATCCAATCCAATCCAATCCAAGCACAAGGTGATGTCAAAGTCAAACACTCACCACAGTGCCCTCTTTCGCCCCAGGAGGTAATTTTCAAAGATGACGCCAGCCACCGTTCTGCCCTTTCCCACACCGGCACCATCACCTGCACAACAAAACACAACTTTCACCTTTTGTTCAATCCTGTGACGGGCGCAGTGGCCTAGTGAATAAGACGTCGGCCTCCCAAGCAGAAGGTTGTGGGTTCAAATCTTGACATTTTTTCAGTCTCCCAGGTCAACTTCTGTGCACTCAGAAACTAAGCAAATTCTGTGATTTTGTTTTGAACCTTTTGTGTTGTTGGCCGTGTACAAAGAAGGGGGCAAAATATTCTCATCCAAGAAAAGACAAATAACTTTCCCCTAAAAATCAAGGCAACTCCCTACTACATCATTATTCAAGGCAACTACCTACTACATCATAATTCAAGGCAACTACCTACTACATCATTATTCAAGGCAACTACCTACTACATCATAATTCAAGGCAACTACCTACTACATCATAATTCAAGGCAACTACCTACTACATCATAATTCAAGGCAACTACCTACTACATCATAATTCAAGGCAACTACCTACTACATCATAATTCAAGGCAACTACCTACTACATCATAATTCAAGGCAACTACCTACTACATCATAATTCACGGCAGTGCAATAGTGGTGCTCCTCCCTGTCTTTCGCTGAAGACAAAATACAGTAGACTTCCACTATATCGCGGTCTTAAGAGTCAACAGATTGGAGATCGCGATATACCCGATTCGCAATACAGTGGTTGAAGGGGGGTCTTTCTTTCTTTCTTTCTTAGGTGTTTAACATCGTTTTCAACCATGAAGGGGGGTCCGCGGCAACAAAAAACAAAAACAAGAAAAAGCCAGCCCTTTACCACCCACCTATCAAGTAGCCAGCCCTCTCCCCACTGGGCAGTATAGTGCTGTGTCGCTGGGATGCATAGGTGATGGCCTCTAGCTGCAGGGCCGACAGAACGCCGCTGTCGATGGTGCTCTCTGGGATGGACAGCTGGTACTTGACGTCCTGCGGCTCCACACTGGACAGAGAGCTGGTCTCCACCACGGGGTCAGGGTGCTTCAGGCCGATACGCACTGGGGGACAAACAACGACACGGGTTTAGTGACAAGTGTTGTATAACAACCTCTGTAAAACCATTAGGGGCATGTTCCCGGGTATGACCCCGACTAAAGAGCTACATGTAGTAAAAACCTTGTCTCAGGCCTATCATTGAACATCACGGCAAAGTCACACAAAGCTCATGTGTTTTCATCATTGACAAGGTCTTACATATACGGGCGGGGATATAGCTCAGTTGGTAGCGCGCTGGATTTGTATTCAGTTGGCCGCTGTCAGCGTGAGTTCGATCCCAGGTTCGGCGGAAATTTATTTCTCAGAGTCAACTTTGTGTGCAGACTCTCTTCGGTGTCCGAACCTCCCCCCGTGTACACTACATTGGGTGTGCACGTTAAAGATCCCACGATTGACAAAAGGGTCTTTCCTGGCAAAATTGCTTAGGCACAGTTAATAATTGTCTGCCTATACCCGTGTGACTTGGAATAATAGGCCGTGAAAGGTAAATATGCGCCGAAATGGCTGCAATCTACTGGCCGTATAAAATTTCATCTCACACGGCATCACTGCAGAGTGCCTAGAACTGTACCCACGGAATATGCGCGATATAAGACTCATTGATTGATTGATTGATATTACACAGATCGAGATGTGGAACTTTTCAGCATGTGTACAGGAACGTGTACAGGTCAAGTCATCAAATCGAGTCATTGCGGCACACGTTTGCCAAGATCTACACGTCTTGGTGGGAGCAAAACAACATGTGAATTGGAGAAAAAAGTGAGTCATGGGTGACGTAGTAATATCTCCATGTACAGGTCTTTGCTACACATTTGCTTATCTAGAACACTGTAGTGACCTATTATTCTGTGTGTCGGTGAACAACACTGCAGCTACCCACCAACCAACCCCCTATTGTTCGTCACCAGACTTTCATATCAAAACTATCAGATGATGAAACAACCAAGAATCAGATCAATGCACCAGCGACAGAAAACAGTAACAATAACAACACAGTATTGCCAATTTTTACTGACTTTCTTTCCAGAAGCAGTAACTTCAAAACCTTGTCTCAGGCCTATCATTGAACATCACGGCAAAGTCACACAAAGCTCATGTGTTTTCATCATTGACAAGGACTTACAATTATCTAAGGCCACAAAAGTTGCAAACAAAAGACAGACAGCAGATGTCAGATGATATATTTGTGCACGTCCATGATACTGGGTAACAGTTACAGGTTTCATGTGATGTATGACAACTTTGTCTGATAAAATAAAACGTGTTTGCAAAATAAGTTGTGTTTGTGATTTTTTTAAAAATAATTTTGTTTGTCGAAGCATGTCCTCAAAATGGCGCTCAAAAATGGGACATAATAAAGCTTCTCACTTCTATGCACTGGTGTTTTTGTTAGAAACACCAAAGATAATTAATTTTGTTGTGGCACATGATTTTAGGTTAGGACACATTTTTGCAATAAAAACACAGAAAATAATATAACACTTAGTTATTTCAGATTTAGGTGGAATTGACAAAAGCCTTGTCGTAAGTTACTTTCGTTTCCATAAACGCTTCAGGGAGAATGAATTGTCTGAAGTACTAACACGCACACTTTACAGCAACAACATTATTTTGTATGCTGGATTATAACTTACTTAAATTAATTGAGCAATAGATCTTTCAAAAATATCAATGATCGGCGATAAACGTAGACGATGTTCCGATCTCACTTGGTTTTGTTTTCTGCTGTAATGTACGCAATCAAACTAACTGATTTCACGCAGTCGACCCCACCCAATTGTCAATGTGTTGTGATGAAATACATGCTCGAGAACTTTCCATTTTTAGTCTTTGGGGGAATATATGATTGAACAAGAGGCGAAGCCTTCAAGACTCACGTAAGAAATCGACAAACAGTAACACAAACTCAATCACTCCGTCACACATACACACACACAGTACACACACACACACACACACACACACACACACACACAGAAAGAGCATAGGTGAAACTGTGCAAGAAAGCGAGACACTAGATCTAGATCTGTCTGTCTGCATGTAGCCTACTTACATAGACACGACTGCCAAATAGTCTCGGCCCGCTCAAAATAACAATCACCGAGACTTTCAGTAATTCCATCGCGTGACGTCTAACCCTCGTACGTCATAATGTGACGTCAATGTAATATGACGTCTTCAAATGTTAAAGTTTCTACCACAGACATACACACATACATACGCACACACGCACAGACAGACAAAAGTTAGCATCGCATAGGCTACACTTACGTGAGCCAAAAAAGGTCTTTTGTATGTGTACAAGCCTGTTTAAGTTTGATTATTTACACTTTTTTTCAAAGTGCTCATGTCCCCTAGGCGTTACCCAATATCATGGACGTGCACATTTACTTCTTAAAGCCCTGGACAAAACCGGTAAAACCCTCTAAAAGTACACGCTCAACAGCTGCAACCATAAGTATAACAGCCATGACCGAAGACTTTCTCAGATTAAAATGCAGATAGCTGCCAATAGTCAGTTGCTTCAGCTTATCCTACCAGAACACCACCCCCCCCCCCCCCCCACCCATCCCTCACTAACTTTTCTTCCCTGAGAGAGACAAACTAAAGATAGGATTACAAGGTAACCACTGACCCTCAATGGACAATAAAACTGATCCAAAGACAAATCATTTTGAATACACTCCCAACAAAATATACTTAAGGGAAAACTTGTAATTGTGTTAAGACTGATCAAAAAAGCCACTCCAGATGCAAAGTATGTTAAGGAGGTCAGAGTGTTGTTCCCAGATTCAAGAAGACAATAGGTCAGTTGGACCTGGATTCTTTCTTTATTTGGTGTTTAACGTCGTTTTCAACCACGAAGGTTATATCGCGACGAGGGAAAGGGGGGAGATGGGATAGGGGAAAGGGGGGAGATGGGA
Source organism: Littorina saxatilis (assembly GCF_037325665.1). Taxonomy (NCBI): domain Eukaryota; kingdom Metazoa; phylum Mollusca; class Gastropoda; order Littorinimorpha; family Littorinidae; genus Littorina; species Littorina saxatilis. The sequence continues at coordinate 61,962,140 of NC_090253.1, read as the reverse complement.
TAGAGCCACTTGTTAAACGCGTCCCAACCGATCCGGCCTCTCCCATGATGCACCGCAAAAAAGGGGCGGAGCCTAACTAAATATAGCGAGAACGCATGCTACGCATGCTGTAAACAATCCCATGCTGTGTTAGTCAAAGCCGAATGGAAAGCGTGTACTGCCTACCTTTACTGCTGAAGAATTGCTGATGCGTAATCGTGCCACAGCATCGTCCAGAAATCAAAACACTTTCTTTTTAAGTTCCGCCTGGCACTGACACGGCGTGGATTCCTGGCATCCTGAATTTCACGAAGAGAGGTCACTATTCTGGAGTTGATGTTCTCATTCCAGTCTAGTATTGACATGTGCGTTCTCAGCGTGTAACTCTCGAGTGAAAGGCTGCCGTCTGTTCGTTTGTCATGGTACTGGAGCATGGTGTTGTTGAATGATTCAACGAAGTAGGTGTCCATGCAGTGAATGTAATCTAAAGGGTTCTTGAAAATGACTGTTCGTTCTAAAGCTTGTCGTAAAAGAAGTTCTGCCTTTGGGTCTGTGATTGGAAGTTTTGAAGGTTCGTACTGTGGGTCTGTTTTGCATCTTGACGTGGTGTGGCAGTCGTGGTGATTACCTTTGTAGTGTTGAATAATATTGATGATCATGGCTTGAAGTTTGGTAGGGTCGTCTTCACAGTTCTTCATGCTCCAGTACATGTGTGTCTTGATGCTGGCAGCCTTGTCACTCAGTTCTGGATGCCAGGTTTTTCCTTCTTGGTATCGTGGCCCAGTGCATACTGTTCGGACCTCTTTGGCGACGTTTTTGGCAGCGTGCCAAGTGTCATTAGTTGAGGTCGTGTCTGGCCGGTTGTCCCTCACCCACTTGTTCACGGTGGCGTTCCTGTCGTGACAGTGGACTCGTATGTGGACCGATCCATCCTCCTGCCCGTCCAGATAGTCGTAGACACGCTTAGTGCCAATCAGTTCGTGTTTCTGGGCGCACGGCTCATCGGTCCTGCTCACAACGGACACGTGTAACACTTTGTGGCTCTGTGCGCCCAGACACACAATGTCAGAATATCTTGAGTTTTTTCTCGTTCCGTGTCTGGCATCCGTAAGGATACTGATGCCACCATCCTCATAAAGAACAAGTTCCTCGAGTAGGGCGTCGTACGTCGAGTCAGACACCTGTCTGGCGACACAATCCTTGTACACGCTAAAAACATTACTTACGTAGTCATCACCCAGTTTGCCAATGCCTGCTGCCTCAACAATTCTCTGGTACTGGTTCAGCTTTATCCCAGAAACAAAATACCCATGAATCATTTTGCAGTTGACAAGGTATTTAACACCCAGGTATGGCGAGCTAGGCCAGTCGATTTTGTGATCATTATCACATGCAAAGGTGAAAAGACCGACATGTCCAAGCATTTTCATATTTGTACGCACAAGACTACATCCACACTGAACAGAATGATGATACACACGTTCACAAAACTTATCCAGGGAACTCTGGGCACAAACAAACAGCTGTTCGTCACTAGAATCAACACCACTGACAAGGGAGAAAGAAGTGTCTGCAAAATGTCCAAGAACTGGAGCATCAGTTGGTGCAGGAGGATCAAGTTCAATGTTTTTATCGATGAAAAAACGCAGTATAGTGTCAACAAGTTGTTTGTTAGTAACAGTGTTTGGATTCCCTTCTCCTAAAAATGTCTTAATCTTTCGTACTTGTGAATGAATCAAATCAATTTCATCTTTCTCTCCACTGAACTGAATTTTGCCTTCTGCTTTTCTCTGTACACGACCAACATTTCTTCGCTTTACAGCTTCTTCTGAGTCTTTGTAATATTTTCTTTTTTGTACGTTTGTTATGTCTTCCATTCTTGGAATACAAAATCACAGTCTAGGTACAATGCAACTCTCAACCGTTTTGGAAAAAAGCAAACCAAATTCCACAAGTAAATACTTCAAAGCCCTTCTCCGTACAGGACTGATAGAACATTTAGATAAATGACTGATTTCTGTGATTAATTCAACTTTTGAAGAATCAGTGCCAACACTATCTTTTAGAATGTAAGTATGTCCAGCTAGCACACTGATAGAAACAGACACAACAGAATAATTGGTGGGAATTTTTAGCGCCTTGTTTTTGGGCGCAAAATCTGGTCGAGATGACCGCACTTTTTCAAACTACAAAAGTAGAAAGGAAACTGGGGCCACAAGGAGGGGGGGGGGCTACAAGGGGTGGGGGTACGGGGACACTGAGGGGTGGGGGACATGGAGGGGGTGGGGAGGGGGGCGGACCACTGACTTACAGAAAGGTCTAGTCTCTGTATAGTGAGTACTTGTAGGGCACACACAACCGAGATAATTAGACGTATTCATATTTCTGAGAGTAAACCCTCGACCCCCACCCCCTCCCCATCACAGGATTCGGAAACTCAACTCATGTGTCTTGCTTTCTGCTCTTCCCCCCGTTTGCATAGACTTGAAAATGAGCCAGTCTGTTGCCAGGGGGTTTTCATTAGTACCAGCTCACAAATATATAGGATATGTTGCAAAGTCAACGATACAATTTCAACTTGACCAACCTGATTCACAAATGAGCCTGGTCTTCTGTAAAGGTGTGGTTCTGCTTCAGCAGCCCGCGCGGTGTGAGGCCCACTAGAGGGTAACATGCCAACACAATTTGTGGAACTAACTAGGTACCTAAATACAATGAAGTAGAATGAGACACCGTCGTTTTTATTCATCCCTGGGAGGTCCCCACCAGTAGGGCGCGAACCCTATCTACGTGATGACAGACTGCCCTAGTTTCCCACCAGTCAGTTTGTTTCAGTTTTCTACAGAACCATGGTTAGCGCCCTGTACTGTTCAGTCATTTGCAATTTGACGTGTTAGTGTGTAAATGATAATCAATGGAAAATAACTCATTTGATTTGACTCTTTTAGGCGTAACAGAAGAACAACAAACGTCTGTTGAGACACTTTTTCGTGATCGTGGATGGTTTTTGAATACGAGAAGGAGTGAAGTATCAGTTTCTTCTGGAGATAATATTGCCAGCATCAGTGTCGAGAGGGACTCAGATTCACCAGCACTGTGTTCTGTGTCGGGTCGCGGTGTTTGTCCAGGCCTCAGCGTTGGTAGCGAGGGCGGTGAAAGCCGAGGAATCGGAGGGGCACAGGTGTCAGTGCCAGTGCCAGCCGAAGGGGAGTGTCTGTTTTGTTTTTGTTTGCCGTGTGTTGCAACGTGCAAACAGAAGTGGCTAGGCAGTGGGCAGCCAGCAAACATTAGAAATTCGGCGATCAGAAAAAGACTGTATAAAAAATACTGGACAATGATGTCAACACGCAATGCATGGAGACATCCTCTCTACATTCAAAAAAAGACACGCACACTTAGCATTGACAATCCCTGCACAGTTAATATACAAAGAGAGATCATGCCGGAATGTATACTTGATTTAGTGAGGGGACTTTATCCAAATCCAAACGGAATTCCATACCAAGGACATCACTGGTGGTAAAGGTAAGCGACAGCTTCTTGTTTCAGCATGTGTAAAGCTTGCCATGTGCTGTGTTATTTTTAGAACACTGTTGTGAATCTGTCACGTCAAGACCAAGTTTTCCACGCCCCCTTTTCGAACGTATTTCTCAGTTCAAATCTTTATCAACAAATATAACATTTCAGACAACTTTTTAACCGTTTGTATCAACTTCTTAGCCTTTGTAGTCGGAATAGCTTTGCGTATGCAAAATTATTTGAGAGAAAGCGACCTAGTATGTGAAATATTCAAAAAAACATCAGAGCTACTTCTGCTCGTGGCTCAGGAACAATTTCAAATGGTCTCCATAACGGGAGGCACAGGCGCCTTATATATGCCTGCCGGGCCTTTAAGTGTTTCTTGTTCACAAAAGCACTAATCAAACAAGAAGAGCAAACGCTCGATCGAGTCACTTTCGCAGTTCTGAATATTATATGAGGCATCAGATGGACAGGAAGAAATTGCTATTCACAACACAATGAGTCACGTTCACATAAAATTTGAGCCCGGTCACTTTTATAGTTTCCGAGAAAAGCCCAACGTTAAGTTGTGTGTTGCCGAACAGAAAAGGCTAGTTATCTCCCTTGTTTTTCTGATAACGTTCGTAAAAGGCTACAGATGTAAATACTTTGATGTAAAGAATAATCCTACAAAGTTTCAATCACATCCGATGAACTTTGTCAAAGATATAAAATGTCTAATTTTTCCTTTGACGCTGACCTGTGACCTTGAAAAAGGTCAAAGGTCAACGAAACCATCGTTAAAGTGTAGAGGTCATTGGAGGTCACGACTAAACAAAATATGAGCCCGATCGCTTTGATAGTTTCCGAGAAAAGTCCAACGTTAAGGTGGTGTCTACGGACGGCCGGCCGGACAGACTAACACTGACCGATTACATAGAGTCACTTTTTCTCAAGTGACTCAAAAATTGCTCCAGGGGCTTGCAACGTAGTACAATATATGACCTTACTGGGAGAATGCAAGTTTCCAGTACAAAGGACTAAACATTTCTTACATACTGCTTGACTAAAATCTTTACAAACATTTGACTATATTCTATACAAGAACCACTTAACAAGGGTAAAAGGAGAAACAGAATCTGTTAGTCGCCTCATACGACATGCGGGGTGCAGAGAAATAAGGATGTGGAAAAGAAGACTTTTGGTAAGTGAAATAAAGGTGATGGATCCAGTCAGGTAGAAATAAGACAAGAAAAGAATTGGAAAACTGCAGGGAAAAGTAGGGAGAGTTTTCTTGGAAGGAAATATAGGTGAAAGGACTGGTAAGGCAGAAATAAGACAAAAGAAGAGAAGAAACAGAACCATTAGTCGCCTCTTACGACATGCTGGGTAGCATCGGGTAAATTCTTTCTAGTCCCAACCAATATGGGACTCCCCCTAACCCGCGGGGGGTTGGACCTGGATTGAAAATATGTGTCCAATTGCATGAGCTACACAAAATTATTCGTTCACAAGACTTTCATATCAAAACTATCAGACGGTGGACCACCCAGGGATCGGAGCAATGCATCAGATAAGAAAAGCTAAGCATCAGTGACAAAAAACACAGGCCCGATAACACCACAGGCTTATGAGCTAATACTCAATTCCTTTTCAGATGCAGCAACTTCAAAACCTTGTCTCAGGCCTATCATTGAACATCACGGTAAAGTCACACAAAGCTCATGTGTTTTCATCATTGACAAGGACTTACACATGAATCATTATCTAGGCCACAAAAGTTGCACACAAAAGACAGACAGCAGATGCAATGTTAACTTCATTAAGCCCTGACAAAACATGAAAAACTCTCTAAAAGTAAGCGCAGAACAGCTGCAACTATAGCAACCATAACTGAAGATTTTCTTTTGATTAAAATGCAAGATAGCTGCCTTCTCCTATAGAAGCAACCCCCCCCCCCCCCCACACTTACTTCTCTTCCTTGACAGAGACAAATTAAAAATGGGATTACAAGGTCACCACTGACCCTCAATGGACAACAAACCTGACCCAAAGACAAGTCATTATGAACACAGTCCCCACAAAATATACTTAACAGCAGTTTTGTAAAGGCTGATTGTGAAAGCCACCCCAGAAGCAAAAACTGTAAAGGGAGTGACAGTGTTGTTCCCAGACTCAAGGACAAAAGGTCAGTTGGACCTGGACTTGAAATATTTGTCCAATTGCATTGGCTACAAAAAATTGTTTGGTGACAAGACCTTCATATCAAAATTATCAGACCGTAGATCAAACAGGGATCAGAGCAATGCATCAGTGACCGAAGACAGGAACATGTTAACAAGCCTGGATTTCCAATTTGTACTCAATTCCTTTCCAGAAGCAGTAACCTTGTCTCAGGCCTATCATTGAACATCACGGCAAAGTCACACAAAGCTCATGTGTTTTCATCATTGACAAGGACTGACAAAGATACACATTATCTAGTCAATCAAAAAAGTTGCAAACAATAGACAGCAAATGAGATTTTAAGCCCTGCATAAAATATGAAAAACCCTCTACAATCACATGCCGAACAGCTGCAACCATAACAACTATGTCTGAAGACTTTCTCAGATCAGACTTGAGGTAGCCTGCCAGTGCCTATCCTACAAGAACTCCCGCTGCAAAAGTATGGGACGGTCAACCAGCCAGGGATCAGATGACAAAAGTAACGCATCATTGACCAAAAACGGAGGCCCAATTACAACACATGATTACAAGTTTTTACTCAACTCCTTTCCAGAAGCAGTAACTTCATGAATTCAAAACCTTGTCTCAGGCCTATCATTGAACATCACGGCAAAATCATGCACAAAGCTCATGTGTTTTCATCATTGACAAGGACTTTCAATTATCTAAGGCCACAAAAGTTGCAAACAAAAGACAGACAGCAGATGAGATATTAACTTCATCAAGCCCTGGACAAAACATGAAAAACCCTCTAAAAGTATGGGCAGAACAGGTTCATCTATAACAGCCATGACTAAAGACTTCCTCGGATAATAATATTTTGAACACAGTCCCCACAAAGCAGTAACTTCAAAACCTTGTCTCAGGCCTATCATTGAACATCACGGCAAAGTCACACAAAGCTCATGTTTTCATCATTGACAAGGACTTTTGCATTAGCTAGGCTAACAAACAGCTGCATACAGTTACACAGGCAGACAAACAGGGGGTCAGATTTGGAGACCGGGACAAAAACTCTCCAGAACTTCACACGCGGCAACTACAGCTGTACAAGAACAACACCATGTGTAGCTTGATCACTCTCACCTCAAAGTAAAAATACTTTTTGGTAGGGTCCAGGCTAATCTTAACAAAACACACTCTAAAACTAATAAAAGCAAGAACAGTAAAGTGAGTGATGCCTAAGCAACAGTTCAAGCAAAACCTCTGTTTTACAACCTCAACCATTAATCCGGACTAACTAGGTTTTGTAAAGAAGGGAGTCTTAAAATGGAGGTTAGTTTACAGATTTCATGAAGGGAAAATTATCAGTCAATACTCCATTTCTTTCCAGAAGTGTATGTACTGATGTAGGAACTTCAAAACCTTGTCTCAGGCCTATCATTGAACATCACGGCAAAGTCACACAAAGCTCATGTTTTCATCATTGACAAGGACTTGCACATTATCAAGGCTTAAAAAAAACTTGCAAACAATAGACACAGCAGATGCGATTTTTTAAGCCCTGGACTAAATATGATAAACCCTCTAGAACTACATGCACAACAGCCGCAACGAGAACAACCATGTCTGAAGACTATCTAACTCTAACATTAGAATGCAGGTAGCTGTCAATGGTCAGGGTCTTATCCTTCAACCCCCCCCCCCCCCCCCAACAATTTTTGGGTCAGAAGACCTCCTTCGTGTCATAACTATCAGACAGTCAACCTGAGCAAGGGATCAGATCAATGAGTAAGATAAAAAAAAAAAATTAAAAACCGCATCAGTGACCGTAAACAGAGGTCTGGTATTGATAACAACACTGGATTACGAGTTAATATTCAATTCCTTTTGAGGAGCAGTAACTTCAAAACCTTGTCTCAGGCCTATCATTGAACATCATGGCAAAGTCACACAAAGCTCATGTGTTTTCATCATTGACAAAGACATAACCAATCATCTAGGCAAACAAATAGCTGCAAAGACAGGCAGACTGTGGGTAATATTTAGAGACCAGAAAAAAACCTCTCCAGAACTTCACACAGAATAGCGGCAACTGCTAAGAAAAAAACATGCCCAAAGATGTCCCCAGATAAGAATGCAGACAGCTGTCAATCCTACAGCTGTACAAGAAAAAACTTCATGTGTAGCTTGATCACTCTCACCTCAAAGTCAAAATACATGTTGGTAGAGTCCAGGCTAATCTTAACAAAACACTCTAAAACTAGTAAAAGCAAGAAAGAGAGAGAGAGAGAATGGTAGGGTTTATGTTTAAACTGTTCAGCATCGCTCACAGTATCAGAGAGAGAGAGAGAGAGTGGCAGGGAGGGTGAGAGAGACAGAGAAGGGGAGAGGGGGAGAGAGAGAGAGAGGACGATTAAAGATAGAGAGAGGGAGAGAGGGGAGGGGAGGGAGAGAGAGGATGGGGAGAGAGGATAGAGAAAGAGAGAAAGTGTGCAAATGCCAGTTGACGGAGAGAATTATAGCTAAATTATAATTGATTGAAAATATTGTACATTTTCGAAGATTGTCCATGTTAAACGAAAGAATGATATTATTATTATTTATAACCCATTCTGTTTACGTTTAAACTGTTCAGCTTCGCTCACAGTATCATACTCGTAGCGAGTCATATTGTAACTGAGGTTCAAAAAAAAAAAAAAAAAGAGAAAAAAAGAAAGAAAAAAAAAAAAAAAAAAAAAAAAAAAAAACACTCTAAAACTAGTAAAAGCAAGAACAGTAAAGTCAGTGATGCATAAGCAATAGTTCAACAAAACCTCTTGTTTTACAACCTGCCATTCAATGACCGCTCAATGGAAAATAAAACTGATCCAAAGACAAATCTTCTTGAACAAAGTCACCATGAAATACACTTCAGTAACGGCTGATCGTAAAAGTCAGTCCAAAAGCAAAACTATAAAGGGAGTCTCAGTATTGTTCCTAGACTCAAGGACAATAAGTCAGTTGGACCTGGATTGAAAATATGTGTCCAATTGCATTGGCTACCAATTTTTTTTCGTAAACAAGACCTTCAAATCCAAACTATCAGATGGTCGACCAACCAAAGATCAGACGGTCGACCAACCAAAGATCAGACGGTCGACCAACCAAACTATCAGACGGTCGACCAACCAAACTATCAGACGGTCGACCAACCAAAGATCAGACGGTCGACCAACCAAACTATCAGACGGTCGACCAACCAAACTATCAGACGGTCGACCAACCAAAGATCAGACGGTCGACCAACCAAACTATCAGACGGTCGACCAACCAAAGATCAGACGGTCGGCCAACAAAAAAAATAGGTGTGGTTACGGTAACATAGCCAAAATAAATAGGGTAGGAAGGTAGGCAATCACTTTTTTTTAAAACTTTTTTTTCTAATGTGTACACATTAAACCTACTTGACAGGGAAATAAGTGTGCGACTCGGGGGATTTCGCTTTCATTGCGTTTTCTGCACTCGGGGTTGTTTTTGTTTTTTTGTTTTTGACAAATGTAATAAAAAGTTATAGGGTCGGCCCCTAAAAATAGGGTAGGTCGGGTTACCGTAACCACACCTATTTTTTTTTTTAGGCCTAAGCAATAGTTTAACAAAAGTTCTTTTTAACAACCTCTAACAATCCCCATAAATTAGGTCCAGTAATAAAGGGAGTCATAAAGGGAGGTTACTTTACACAAATTACAGACTACATGAAGGGAGTCATAAAGGGAGGTTACTTTACACAAATTACAGACTACATGAAGGGAGTCATAAAGGGAGGTTACTTTACACAAATTACAGACTACATGAAGGGAGTCATAAAGGGAGGTTACTTTACACAAATTACAGACTACATGAAGGGAGTCATAAAGGGAGGTTACTTAACACAAATTACAGACTACATGAAGGGAGTCATAAAGGGAGGTTACTTTACACAAATTACAGACTACATGAAGGGAGTCATAAAGGGAGGTTACTTTACACAAATTACAGACTACATGAAGGGAGTCATAAATGGAGGTTACTTTACACAAATTACAGACTACATGAAGGGAAATTTACCAGTCAATACTCAAATTCTTTCCAGAACTATATGAACTGATGTAGTAACTTCAAAACCTTGTCTCAGGCCTATCATTGAACATCACGGCAAAGTCACACAAAGCTCATGTGTTTTCATCATTGACAAGGACTGACAACAATAGACAGACAGCAGAAGAGATTTTAAGCCCTGGAAAAAATATGAAAAACCCTCCAGAACTATGCTGAAACTATAGCCATGGCTGCAGACTTTCTCAGATCAAAATGTAGGTGGCTGCCAATGCTCAGTCAGCGACTCAGTGGCTATCCTACAACCCCCCCCCCCCCCCCCTTAATTTTCTTCCTTGAAACGGACTAAAGATGGGATCATCAGGTCACCGTGACCCTCAATCTCGAGTCAATCGACAATACAACTGATACAATTACAAAGACAAGTCGTTTTGAACACAGTCACCACAGCCACAGTTTTGTGAAGGCTGATCTTAAAAGCCACTCAAAAACTGCAAAAGCAAAAACTGTAAAGGGAGTCACAGTGTTGTTCCCATGCTCAGATAACAATAGGTCAGTTGGAACTATGACCTGGACTGAACATTTTATTATTATGTGTCCAAATGTATTGGCAAAACATTTCTTTCTTTGGTCAGTAGACCTTTGTGTCAAAAATATCAGACCGCCGACCAGCCAGGAATCAGACCAATGCAATCATGCATCAAACAAAAAAACACCAATGCATCAGGGACCCAAAACAGAGGCCCAATAAGTTGAATAACAACACAGCACTGAGCAGAAGCAGTAACTTCAAAACCTTGTCTCAGGCCTATCATTGAACATCATGGCAAAGTCACACAAAGCTCATGTGTTTTCATCATTGACAAGGACTTAACCAATTATTTAGGCAAATAAACATCTGCATAGATGCAGACGGTGAGATTTAAGGACCAAGACTAAAACTCTCAAGAACCTCACACAGAACAGCAGCAACTAAAAGTAAAAGAAACATGTCCAATTCTAAAAGATGTCCTCACAGCAGAACGCAGACAGCTGCCAATGTTTAGTGTCTATCCTACAGCTGTACCAGAACAGAATCATGTGTAGCTTGATCATTTTCACCTCAAAATATATTTTTGGTAGTGTCCAGGCTGGTCTTAACAAAACACTCAACACTAGTAAAAGCAAGAACAGTAAAGGGAGCGATGCATAAGCAATAGTACAATGAAATCACTGTTTTTGCAACTTTTACAACCTTAAACTTTAAGTATTAAACAATGGCGACTACACGTGAGAGGGAACAATAAAGAGACCAAAAAGCAATGTAGTTGTGTACTCACGTTAAAATGAGGATCACGGAACGAATAACACTAACAGCGACGTTTCAACCTAAGGGTCTTCTTTTGGCACAAAAACACAAAAGTACACACACAAAAAAGAAGAAGAAAGACGATAGAACAGATAAAGAGGAGAATAACTGACAAAACAACTGCACTGCACAAACCAACAAATGACAAAGACAGAGAAGCAAGGGAAGCTACTCGAGGGGAAGCCAACAATAACACAGGCAAGAAAAAGTTAGAGTTGAAAAGCGGCAGTTTTGAGGTCTGTAGACCAAACAAAATGTGGGGGAGGGGGGAATGAATGGGAACGAAAGAGGAAACTCACGTACCCGTGCGGACACACACACATACACACAAGGTGGAACAGCGGGGGGAAGGTTGAGACGAATGAATTAACGGCGGATGTTAATTCCATCAGGGCAGGTAGTGCCGAGGGATGATATGATGTGGGACTCCCTGAGTTTGCGCTCGAAGGAGTCGCCACGTACTTGCCACAGAGCCATGACTTTGACATGATCAAGTGAGTGATTAATGGCGGTGAAATAAAGGGATACTGGCCTATTGCGGGAATGACGGATGTCGGCCAGATGCTCGGAAAAACGCACCTCGAGGGTGCGGGCGGTTTCTCCGATATAAATCTGGCGACTTAAACTTTAACTTTAAACAGTCTGGACAAATTAGGTCTTGTGAAGAAGGGAGTCTTAAAATGGAGATTAATTTACAGACTTCATAAAGGGAAAACCTTGGGTGACAAAAGTCTTGACGGTGACACAGAGGTGGTCTTTAAACCTTATTTTTTCAGACTTTCTGTTCATTACCTCTGTAAAAGTACCACCATTTTAAAACTCCCTCCATTTCAAGATCCAATTTTCTCAGGAGGGTTCCACTGTATCAACAAGCTGAATGCAGACCTGCCTACCCCTGAAATGTACCATGTGTAGGTTTGGGTGTGAAAATAAGGCAAATGTGTAGTTTGGCAGGTGAATGTGTAGTATTTCAATTTGATCAACCCAAACCGCAAAACAGAACAGTTACTTATACCGTACTAAAACAAACACTCAACACTCCAAACAAAACTATTACAATGTAAACAATACTCCTCATACAATTACAAACAAAGCCCCCACAAAAATACAAGCCAAACATTAAGTTTATTTGTTAAGAAAAAAATTATTAACTAGTTTGGAACATTTGCATGGGTGAAACTGATCAGAATTAAAAATAAGGAAAATGAGGCCGGGGTCCAGGGGCCGCCCACGCCCTGGTGGGGTGCAGGGGCAACGCCCTCTTAGGGGGCCCAGGGGGCTTCGCCCCCGGAAGAAAACGAAAAATCAGGCTTTTTAAGGGTAAAAGTAGGCCTTTCCTGGTATCCCAAACACACAAATTTGCACAGTACACAATGATAACAAATGCCAAGCTGTAGCCCGATAATTCGCGCGCTCAGGGAAACAAAGATTCAGCGATGTCCGGTCACTGTGTTAGAGAAAATACAGATCGGATCGCCGGCAAATAAAAACAAAAAACAAATTTTTTTTTTTTTTTTACAGATTTTCAAAATAAGGAATTCTTTATTTGACTAATTTCATTTGGCGGATTTCCGCCCTAAGGCAGAAAAGTTTCACCCATGCATTTGTTAAAAAAAAAGCTATGTTGAGGGGTAGGCTATGCAGTTCATATACAGTGGGACCCCCTATTCAAGACCTGTGACAATCTGAGAACATCAAGTCACAAAAAGTAGGGACTGGGAGTATGTGTATCAACATGAAGGCAAATGTGCATATAAGGCCAAAAAAAAAAATAGTCTGTTTACGGTAACCCGACCGACCCTATTTTTTTCGCGCGACCCTAGACTTTTTTTGGGCATTTGGGAAAAAAAAGAGGTTTTTTTTCGCAAAATAACGTAAAAATATAGTTTTTTTGGAGAAAAAAAAAAAAAAAAAAAAAATCCCGACCTACCGACCCTATTTTTTTTGGCCTATGTTACCGTAAACAGACCTATTTTTTTTTGGCCTAAACAGAACAGGTTTGCGTCGGCAATAATAATAATATGGCAGGTCATTGCATCTGCTCTGGTTACCGATCTCTCAAAAGTGAGCTTGTCTTGGTCTTCTTTCCCTGACACGCGTTTCTTCACAAAACAGTCCAAATTTTCCTCTGCTTTGGTCGGGATTTCTCGAATTCCTCATGAGAAGTGCTTTTCTTGTGGCGGTTACACGGTCGTAAAGCCCACTGTGCTTCTCTGAAAAAGCTGTGTTGCACACAGTGCAGTGGGCAAAATGCTTCCCTTTTCTCCACGAAACTAGGCATGGATGCTCCTCATAGTACTTTGGCAGAAAAGCCTTGCTGGGAGTTTGACCAAGCTTCTTTTTTTTGCTCCGTAGCGGTTGATCGCCAAAGTCTTCTGAATCCGTGTTCGTCGCTGTAGCCATTTTTTTTCCCTCCAGAAAGAATGAGCTACGAAGTGACCGCGTTCAGAAAAGTATGTGCTGAAACGCCCGCGATTGTTGTAATAACAGCAGCAAGACCAACTGACTACGCTACTCTCGCGGGCGCCGGGCATGTTTTGCACGCAGTACACAACCGGTTAGTACAAATTATGGATCGGAACTCGCTCGCGTTTTTTCGTATTCAAAATGTCAAAATGTGTAGTCGAAACGAAACGTTTGCGTAGTATAAGACAAGCATGCGTAGTTGCGTAGTTTGGGGTCCAAAATCGTAGTTTACTACGCTCAATGTGTAGTGTAAACAGGTCTGTGAATGTCACTCACACTTGGTGGGCATGTACTCGGCGTAGGTCTCGGCGTGACCCAGTTCTTCCGATTCCTCTTCCTCCACCTCTTCCGCCATCTGCTGCAAGGTGTGCTGCAAATACACCCGCTAGTGACATGCGCGTATTAATGACATGCAAACACGCACATCAATCAGTACACCCACTAGTGAGACGCATGTATTAATGACACGCTTTTTAATCTTCCAAAATTATTTTTTTCATAAATAATCTTGCCCTTCCTCCATGAAGTTATGACTTAAATGTGTGAAGGTTTGATTTAAAACTTGAACACTTTTTGACTTGAGTACTTAAAAGAACACTCCTCTCTGTGTAAACAGTTGGGCTTCCAATCTCAGATCTGGCTTTTACTGATTGGATCATCCCTCCACTTGGCCAAGTACCAAGAATGAACAGCCTGGGCGTTCTCTGTACACGGTGGGGATTTTTTTGGATGAGTTAATTCATGAAAAAAAGTCCCAATTCACCACAGCAAGCACAGAGGGTGTTGATTTTAGGCATGTGTACAAGTAGAGGTATGGTTGTATCCTATGTACAAGTAGAGGTATGGTTGTATCCTATGTACAAGTAGAGGTATGGTTGTATCCTATGTACAAGTAGAGGTATGGTTGTATCCTATGTACAAGTAGAGGTATGGTTGTATCCTATGTACAAGTAGAGGTATGGTTGTATCCTATGTACAAGTAGAGGTATGGTTGTATCCTATGTACAAGTAGAGGTATGGTTGTATCCTATGTACAAGTAGAGGTATGGTTGTATCCTATGTAGAAGCCTGGCCAGCTATGAGACAGTGAGCCCAACTATTACTTTATATGAGAAGGAGCGTGCGTTTGAGTGTGTACTGTGTTCAGTGTCATCAACACACATACGACACGTGTCAAACTGTCATCAGCAAACTTGTGTTTGTACAGCACGCCTTTTTCTTCCTCCATAAAATCATGACTGAAACTGAAAGTGAAAGTAAAATACTTGAGGGTTAAATTTTAAAATCAAAACCTTGTGAAATCTTGATTGATGTGTGTAGTTTGATGAATGCAGAATGGAAGTTATGAGCATGAACAAATTGAAATAGCGGTCGGACTTCTACTTTCTGATGTTTTAAGTTGTACATTCTAAATCTAAGTCCTATTTTCCAACATTTTAACTGTCTTAAAATCACACTTGCTTTATCTTTCAATTGCTTTCACGGCTTAAAATAAATACCAAAGTGCAGAATTAATAACTTAACAACCTAAAGCCGTAACTAACACTCATTATCATAAAACTGAAAAAGATGTATTATGTCTACAGGCAAAATGGTTGCACTGTTTCTTAGTCTGATTTGTTACCTGTCTACCCGCAGCTCTGCTCCGACACTCAGCTTCGTTGGACCACATCCTAGAGATGTCCTTGTTGGTTACAGTCACTGGTTGCATCATGGGCACTCCCCCACCACCACCACCACCACCAGCACTCAAACTGCCGAGGTTGCCCAGGTGGAGTTTCTGAGACACGACGGTGGGAATGTTTCCAATGCTGTACACGGGAGAGTTACTGCGAGACCCAGCGTCTCCGTTGGACAGAGCGGACAAGCTGGCGGAATGGTGCAGGGGGGGCGGGCCGGGGGAGGGGGCTGACGAGGCTGTGATGACCTTGCCCCCTCCCAGGCCCGTCTTGTTGATGATCTGAAGCGGAGATCTGTCAGCTGCATTGGAGGGGAGAGTGATGGAGCGCAGATGACCGACGGAGGGGGAGCGGATGATCTGCGTGTGCTGGGGGGTGGTGGCCGTCACAACCCGGGGGGTCCCTGAAACACTGGCTGTGGAGGTGAGAGAGGCAGACGTCACTCGCACTATCTGCCCGTTGGCCTGGTTGAGCAGAAACCTCTCCCCACCCCCTGCTGTGTGTAAGAGTTGAGAGGCTAACACCACATGTCCGTTGGCCGTGGTTGTAATGGGGGTCAGTGTCTGACCGTTGCGAGTCACAAAGATCTTTCTGGCCACGGTGTTTCCCACGCTCTTGGCCCCCTGTGGTGTGATGATGATATTCTTGGAGATCTGGGGGGTGGCCGACCCACTCTGCGGCGTCATGATGATGCTCTTGGTCTGGGGATTGCCCCCACCGTTTGGGACGTGCGATATGATGATCCGACCGGCGGAACCAGGTGTCCCCGTCGACACCATGCGCTGCACAATTCTCTGACCGTTCGGCGTCTGACTGGTAATGATCGGTGTCCCGTTGGAAGTCCGCAGCAGGGAGTTGGACCCTACCTGACCTTGTGGGATTCGAATGACCTTGGTGACAGGTGTCCTTGATCCATTGGGGTCAGTGCTTTGCACCACCCTGATGGACTGCGGCATGGCACCGGCCTGAGTGACGATGATCTGGCCATGACTGAGACTGGAGGCAGGTGTTCGCACATTGATCATCTGTGAGGCCAGTGCTGGTCGAGGTGTGGACTGGGCCAGGGGAGGCTGCCGAGCCACAACCTAAAACCATCAACAGGACTTGCATGTAACTTACGTACAACCCTCTTCCTGAAGTGGGCATGACAAATTTGTATGGAACAAGGAAAAACATGTTTTTAATCAATGGTGAATGCTGATTAATACAGCCCCTCCAAAAAACACCAAATAAATTGCTTGTATCCATTTTAATTTGCAAAACACAGTCACAAACTTTTATACGTATTATTGAATCCCAACTGTAAGGAAATATTACTTGTCAAATAAAGAAAATTAAAACTCAGACAAACACACACACGACTAATTGAAAGACAGCTTGTATTTCTCTTGACAAGGAAAACATACCTGGGCGGGCATAGGTGTAGAGGAACCATGATCGTCTTCACCAAATTCATCGGCAAGACCATCCAAGCCAGACTCTGACAAAGCTGCCCCCAGTAAGTCAAAATGACCGCCACTCTGTTCAATAAAATAAAACCTTTCTTTCTTGAAAAAGTCATGGACGTACTGGATCTATCAATTTGTGTACCAATACCATATCACTTCCTCAAACTGTCAAAATGAGTTTGCAAATGTGATGACTCTGGATGAATGGTGAACAAAGTTTTATAGAAGTGAAATAAAAATATTATTTATTATGTCAAATACAAATAAATCTGTTTCAAAAATGTAGCCTAACACTATGACTTGCTAATTCAGCAAACCAATACAGGTGTAGCTGCTCTGACAAGCACGTAATGAAACCTACTCCATTTACCCTGGGAACAATGTTCTACCCATGCAGCCCTACAGGGGTGTTCCGAGAAATTTGGCGTTGCTGGTCAAATGACCACCTCTCCAAATAACAACTGGTCATTTGACCAGCTGATGCAAAAAGTGTCGGTCATACGGCCCAGTCGCGATTGTTCCTTAAAAAATAGTTTAAACTATATCATATTTGTTGCTAATTATAATTTGCTCATGCCTCTCTTCTCATGGTCTTGCATTGTCGAAGCATGAACATTTTCACAGCCTCTCGTGAAAATAGTTTTTCTTTTTGCATTTTTGCACAACATTTTGTTTTTGCTTGCGTCAAACCGAAGCCATGGGAACTTCGCCAGTCTTGTACGAACCCACGGTCGGCCTCACTCTCTGAATCTACTTTCGTTTCATCGGTTGCCACGTTCTCTGTCTCATTCTCATAACTTCCTCCCTCACCTGTTTTGTTTTGTTCACATGCTGCTGCACTGCTCCATGAGGTGCTAAAAAACATAAGCTTTCGTTGCTTTGGGTCAGTTTTTAACTTTTTTTTGCAAGACATGAGGATGACGCACGGTCCGCTTTGCACACAAATATGTCGTCTGCTTCAATCAATGTCGCGAAAATCATAAGTTCTCAAACGACGAAGTTGAAATTGGTTCACTACTTCGGCTATCATTGACTTCCGGTTTTTCAATCGAAAAGAAGTGATTGATGTTCGGGATGAGTTGGACAGTTTTGAATAAGAATTTCATTTCAAATCTAAGATTGATTTTGCTATTGACCGACGTGGTCATGTAACTGTCGGTCACAGACCGGCTCAAGCTCAATTTTGTCGAACAATTGACCAGTTGAGCCCGAAACATGCCGGTCATTTTGGAGCTTTCGCCTGTCAAATGACCGAAAACCGATGCTAGGAACACCCCTGAGCCTTAGGCCAAAAAAAAAAATAGGTGTGGTTACGGTAACATAGCCAAAAAAAATAGGGTAGGTAGGTAGGCAATCACTTTTTTTTTTAAAACTTTTTTTGCTAATGTGTACAAATTTTTTGCCATGAGAGGTGGTTCCCCTGTCATATAGATCTGAGAGAGGAAACACTTCCTGCATCGGGGTCAGTGACCGGTCAGTGACCAAAGGCATTGTGATAGCTGGGTGGCCTTGTTAAAAGACACGACCTTCTTCCCAGGGGTCAATGACCCAGTTTTCGCCATGAGAGGTGGTTCCCCTGTCATATCTGAGAGAGGAAACACTTCCTGCATCGGGGTCAGTGACAGAGTTTAACAGAGTGGAAATCTGTGTGTGCGGCCAGATCAAAGGCAGGGCAGTACCTAGCAGCTGAAACATGCATTATCACAAGTTGTTTGACTGGTACTCAAGCGGTCTCTTTGATTTTTTTCGTATTTCATACACGGATTAGGCGCTTCGTTATACAAGACGCAGGGGTCGAACTCGAGGAAAAAAGTCGCGCCTTATGACCCGGAAAGTTCGGTACTTGACAGGGAAATAAGTGTGCGACACGGGCGCTTTCGCTGCGTTTTTTTGTTTTGTTTTTTTTACAAATGTAATAAAAAGTTAAAGGATCGGCCCCTAAAAATAGGGTAGGTCGGGTTACCGTAACCACACCTATTTTTTTTTTAGGCCTTACCCAATGAAACAAAAGTCATTACTTACAAATATATTTATAGTCTCTATTACAAAATGTAAAAACGATGCCACAAGCACTGAGTGCAACTGTAAAACAATTCGCGTAAGGCGAAATTACATTTAGTCAAGCTGTCGAACAGTCACGGAATGAAACTGAACGCAGAGTATTTTTTCACCAAGACAGTACAGCTTCGTCAATCCCCGCATGAAGGAAATCGCTCACCTCCCACGTGCAAAACGTAGTGATATTGACACGCCAGATTAGCGCGGTAGCGTATTGTGCTAAGCAGGAAAGCGCGCTTTTCTGTATTCTTGTTAACTTTCTGAGCTTGTTTTGAATCCAACCTATCATATCTATATGTTTTTGGAATCAGGAAATGATAAAGAATAAGATGAAATCATTTTTGGATCGATTTCTTAAATTTTAATCGTAAGATTAATTAATCTATTTTCGTTAATTGTGATCGATTTAAACGATGAATTTGCTTTTGTACTCCTGTTCTTTTTGTGTCTTAATGTTGTATTTTGGTTTTGTACATGTGTATAGCAATGTCATTGTAAAGCGCTTAGAGCTTCTAGGTAAGCGCTCTATAAGTTTCCATTATTATTATTATTATTATCACATTTTAAGAGTAAACATGACATATGAATATGTATATTTTTAGATTCAGAATGTGATGAAGAATACGATGCAATCAATTTTAAATCTATTTGCGAAAAATCGATTTTAATGACAACTTTAATGAGCAAACTCATTAATTAATGTTTAAGCCTTCAACTTCAAGCTGAAATGAAATATCAAAGTCCGGGCTTCGTCGAAGATTACTTGACCAAAATTTCAACCAATTTGGTTGAAAAATGAGAGCGTGACAGTGCCGCCTCAACTTTCACGAAAAGCCGGATAGGATGTCATCAAAGACATTTATTAAACAAGAAGAGCAAACGCTCGATCGAGTCACTTTCGCAGTTCTGAATATTATATGAGGCATCAGATGGACAGGAAGAAATTGCTATTCACAACACAATGAGTCACGTTCACATAAAATTTGAGCCCGGTCACTTTTATAGTTTCCGAGAAAAGCCCAACGTTAAGTTGTGTGTTGCCGAACAGAAAAGGCTAGTTATCTCCCTTGTTTTTCTGATAACGTTCGTAAAAGGCTACAGATGTAAATACTTTGATGTAAAGAATAATCCTACAAAGTTTCAATCACATCCGATGAACTTTGTCAAAGATATAAAATGTCTAATTTTTCCTTTGACGCTGACCTGTGACCTTGAAAAAGGTCAAAGGTCAACGAAACCATCGTTAAAGTGTAGAGGTCATTGGAGGTCACGACTAAACAAAATATGAGCCCGATCGCTTTGATAGTTTCCGAGAAAAGTCCAACGTTAAGGTGGTGTCTACGGCCGGCCGGCCGGCCGGACAGACTAACACTGACCGATTACATAGAGTCACTTTTTCTCAAGTGACTCAAAAAATGAAAAAAACGTCTGGAGATACCATACTCAGGATCTCTCATGTCAAGTTTCATGAAGATCAGTCCAGTAGTTTTCTCTGAATCGCTCTACACACACACATACACCACACCCTCGTCTCGATTCCCCCCTCTACGTTAAAACACTTAGTCAAAACTTGACTAAATGTAAAAAAAAAAGGGGGGGGGGGGGTGATTTGTTTTTGTTTTTAGCAGGGGGTAGTAAATCTGAAGTGAAAGCGGGATCAAGATTATTTAATTTATTGATCTTTTTTAGCAGGAATTGATTTAAAAATCACCGAAGACAGGATTCTTAAATATCACAGAGAAGAATAAAAGTTGAAAGGCTGCGAATCCTAGGCTACATGACTGTCCCTACTAAGTACTAGTCAAAAACGCACATCATGTTTTGACCTCTAAGTACATGTAATAAATAGACATGATTTTAAAGGTCTGCAACACACAAAAATAGCCTACTTAGTACTTGTAATACAAAACATCACGAAAAGCAACACCAAGACTTAATCATTACACCGCCCTGTCCCATTTATATTCTGTTATTCCGTTTTACTGTCTTCGTCTCTCTCCATCTGTGGGGTAAGGACCGCAACATCAGCACGTGTGTTACTGTGTACGTAAACAGTCCACTGAAAATATCTTCCCGCCGTGATCAACATATAAAATTACAAAGAAGAAATAAGATTTTGTCAAAAAGACGCTTGAAGTGAAAATTATAATTTTTTTCTTGATCGATTGTGTGTTTTCTGACTGTCTGTGGGTATTGTTATGACTAGGCCGCTAACACTAACAGTATAAACACTGTTTCTGAGAAGACCACAAAACACAGGGACACGGTGACTGCGCATGCATCCTTTTTCGTAACAAACAAGGACAAAAAGCCCATTAAAAACAGTTATAAGTTCACACACGCTTTATCAAATTCTCAAGTTACAAATTACACTGATTGTAACACACGAAAATACATACACTTGTGTCTGCATCCATTTCACTTCGCAGCTAAATGTGTGCTTCTTCTGCGACCGTGTGTTCGGCCATTACTAGCCTATATTACCCATGAGTCAACGGGCTGTTCCTGGTTTGTTATATTTGATGTCGGGTCATCTGGCTGGTGGGATCTATCACAGCGGAATAACGTATTTTGAAGAGAGAAAATTATCTATATTCTTTTATTTGAGAAAAAAGAACGTTCAGATAAGATAAACGGCTTGCGCTTTGTTAATCTCTCACTTCCGGTGTGTACTGCGCAGACGCTGTCACTTCTTATCGATTTGGCAAGCGATTCACAGAGCGCGGCGCGCTGTGCACCGCAGCGATATTGTATGGTAAACGCAGGTGAAAGAGTGAGAGAGAGAGAATGGTGCTCTGTTTTATTTCTCAAATAGATCAGATAGGTGTAGCTGTTGTAATATTTGCGATTGTGAAGAAAATGTAACAGCAGAATACATCGCGCGTCGTGAATCGTAGCGTTCCTCGAAGCGCCGCGCGTCGTAAATCGCAACGCTGCACAACGCGCCGCGCGTCGTGAATCCACTTCGTGCCGATTTGTCCAATCAGCTCGTAGTTAACATCGCCTTATGGCTTTCAAACATTTCCAAGGCCACATTTGAAATTTCTACAGAAACAGGGGTTCTTGCTGTTGACATTTTGTTCTGAGGAGGTTGGTAACAGATCAGTGCGTAAACACAGCAATTATCATGTATGCTCAGTATTGAAAGGCCTTTTGAGTTTCTGTGCATTTTTAACTCTTTTAATTTTGTGTGTTCTTTTACAGGATTTTTAGTCCCCAAAACTGCAAAAGATTGAAAAGTAGTGTAGGCCCAAAGTAGAGCACTGTCAGACTGTGCCTGTGGGCCGTGTTGAACAAACTCGCCGATGATTTCATTTCTGGTCGTTTTGAATCTTACTCAGTGACTGTCCCGTGTTAATCTAGATCGATAGCTCAACGCATTTCGATGGCCAGCTAATGGGTATGGGTTAAAGGAGCCTTGAGGGTGTCACGATTTCATCTTTCGCCTGTGTACATATTTCCCCCTCGATAAGACTGAAATGTTTTTTTCCTGGTAAAATTAAGAAGTGAAATTATTTATGGACGAAAAGCATGTCAGTTTCATGCATGTGAAGAAAATTGGTGGTGAAATGTAATAGATTTCACCCCCAAAATCGATTTATTCGAAAACACGTGTACCGAGTGGTTACGTCCCTTGAGTAAGAAGGTAAACATTTTAGGATGAATCAAATTTCTAAGTTAAATAAAAAAAAATTGGTTGGACAAATTTGGCCCCATGAATGTAAGGTACACAAGGTCGCTCATCAGTACTATCGAAGGGTGGTTTTTTGTTCTGTGTAGAGTTTATACTAACTAGATCAACGAGGCCGAGAATCGAAATATCACCACGGCGAAAGATGAAAAGGGCACTGTGCTCTTCAGTTCATCCAAACTCCAAGCAAAACGATGATCGGGGACCACCGATGATAAAACGAGGCTGATGCGAAAGCGTCTGATTCTCTGACTGTCACCGTCAGTGTGTACTTGACCAGATGAGATCTTGCCACAGTAACTCTGACTTGACAAGTCACAAGTACAGCGCCAGAAAGCTGTAGACACGTTTTATTTTCCATTAGCATTGCAAGGTAGATTTAATGGTGTATTGAGGTTTATTCGCTAGACTTCGTTATAATGTTGGAGTTTGACCAAAAGCTGCGGGTGCAGGCTTTTCAATTATTATTTAGGGGGGGGGGGGGGGGGGGGGGGGCATTAGTACATGTACATTATTTTTTCTGGAAGTGGAAGTGACATCACATTCAAAGAAGAGGAAACATGTCCCATTTGTAGTGCCAAAAATCAAACCAGAGAACTTTATTAAAATGAGACTGTGCCAAAAGGTGACGTTTTCATGTCAGTATGTCCCAAATGACATCACCAGTACATTTTTCATTCTATCTAATCTGTTTTCGTTCTATTTTTTCTAATAACATGCGTTAACAATTGATTGCCAACTGGAATGGAAGAGCACAAAAAGTGTAACTTGATATGTAGTTTCTCTAGAGGGAAAAACATCTTCCACTTTCATGTCAGTGTGTCCCATGCAACATACATTTGCCAAACAGCTATGTGCAAGTAGATTATTTGTTAGTGGTATAGAAAATACTGATCAACAATTAAAGTCAGTTTTCACATTCATTTTCTACTTATTTCTTATTTGTTTATTCTGTTGGCAATGGTGAAATGTCAGCAATCGTGTGTCATTCGGGACAGTAGACATGACACCTGACCTTTTGGCACAGTCTCAAATATATCAGTCATGCAACTTTGCGGGGGGGGGGGGGGGGGGGGGGGGGGAGTTACAGTTACATTGGGAGTAAATCAGGCCGTGGAAGTGAGATCAAGGTTCAAATACTGAAGGAGAGTTAACCTGTTAAGACTCATTCTGCGTGCAGACACACATAGCTAACTAAATCTGAAGATTGCCTGTGTAACTGTAACAATGTTACAATATCTTTTCTCCTGAGACCATTTTTGAGTCACTTGAGAAAAAGTGACTATGTAATCGGTCAGTGTTAGTCTGTCCGGCCGGCCGTCCGTAGACACCACCTTAACGTTGGACTTTTCTCGGAAACTATCAAAGCGATCGGGCTCATATTTTGTTTAGTCGTGACCTCCAATGACCTCTACACTTTAACGATGGTTTCGTTGACCTTTGACCTTTTTCAAGGTCACAGGTCAGCGTCAAAGGAAAAATTAGACATTTTATATCTTTGACAGGAAACTATCAAAGCGATCGGGCTCATATTTTGTTTAGTCGTGACCTCCAATGACCTCTACACTTTAACGATGGTTTCGTTGACCTTTGACCTTTTTCAAGGTCACAGCAGGCATGGGAATTGTCCGCCGAAAGGCAAATTTCCGCCGAATTAATTTTTTGTTCCGCCGAAAAAGCAGAAGTTTCCGCCGGAAAAAAAATGGAGAAGGCAAAAATGGTTCTAAAAACTGAATTAAATGGCAAACTTAGAGCTAAGATAACACCAAATAGCACCATTTGGGTTCTTTGGAGAGAAAAACATTCCCGGGGTGCATGCCCCCGGACCCCCCTAGTAAGGCTAGGTGCTTCGCGCCGTCGACTTTGTTATAACTTAAAATTTTCAGCCTTTTTTACAATTTTTAATTCCCATGCCTGCACAGGTCAGCGTCAAAGGAAAAATTAGACATTTTATATCTTTGACAAAGTTCATTGGATGTGATTGAAACTTTGTAGGATTATTCTTTACATCAAAGTATTTACATCTGTAGCCTTTTACGAACGTTATCAGAAAAACAAGGGAGATAACTAGCCTTTTCTGTTCGGCAACACACAACTTAACGTTGGGCTTTTCTCGGAAACTATAAAAGTGACCGGGCTCAAATTTTATGTGAACGTGACTCATTGTGTTGTGAATAGCAATTTCTTCCTGTCCATCTGATGCCTCATATAATATTCAGAACTGCGAAAGTGACTCGATCGAGCGTTTGCTCTTCTTGTTTTCACCAGCGGTCAGTCTCGCTTAAACTTCACATTGCCCCCCACCCTCCCTTCCCAAGTACTGATGCTCGATTTTTGGTAGTGCTACTTTTGCAATCATGGTGTCTATTTTGTTCCGCTAAAAAAATGTATTTTGGATCAAAATAGAAATTACCATCATTACAAAAAACCCTTCCATGATTCAAGGGAAGTATATCTACTCAAACACGTTTTCAAAGTAATTTTAGGGTAAAACCTATCAAATTTCGCCACGAATTTCCTTCAATTGACAGAAACTGACATGCTTTTCTTTCTCAAGTCAAATAAGTCGCCAATAAGTGTACCGCTTAGGGGGTATATTCGATGTGGAGCTTATGGGGGATCAACAAGGCCGATGAGAAAAATTATATTGTTTCAATCCTGAAAGTCCAAGAAATGCTGTACTCGCCTTTGGCTAGTGATTTAAAAAAAATTTACTAGCCAGAGAGCAAACTTTACTAGCTAAATGAACAATTTGTTTCAGCAACTTTACTTGCATTTGGCAAGTAGATGAACATTTCTACTCGCCAGTTACATGTTTCTATTTGGCATGGCAAGTAAAATACTCGCCAGTTACATGTTTCTATTTGCCATGGCAAGTAAAATACTCGCCAGTTACATGTTTCTGTTTGCCATGGCAAGTAAAATACTCGCCACTTTCAGGCCTGTGTTACACGTGCATTTTTATTTTTACAAAGTTTGGCCTGTACTAACAATGTAGTCAAAGTGCAAGTTCAACTAACATCCCACCTGGTGGACTACCAAGGTAGAACTATGAGGGAGGATATATCTAGTTAAGTCAAATCACTGTGTCAGTGTGTGTGCCGTTCGTTCATTGCAATTTTTCAACAGCCTTGGTGTTATCTGCGCGGAGTGGGAATTTTTATTATGCATTAATTAGTTTCACTGTCAACCTGGAATGTTAGTTTAGCAAATTAGATAAATCCCACTATGTAAGGCCAGAAAATCAAAATGTTGGTTTAGGGTAACCGACTTTATTTTTTCCCCGCCGAACCTAAAAAAAACAACCACCAAACCTTTGGCACATTTTGTGAACCATACCGAGAGACTAAGGGAAAAAACCTTCTTTGAACTCGACTTCAAATTTTAAAAAAAAGCGTACCTACCAACCCTAATTTTTTGGGTCACGTTACCCTAAACCAACATTTTGTTTGTTGCCTAACAAAATCAGTAAAAATGTTGATTTGGGGTATGTGTCGAAGTGGGGGGGGATGGTGGTATTGACTAATTGAGGTCTGTCGTTTGGATACTGGAGTGTCACGTGGAAAGCTGGCAAAGGTGCATGCTGAATTTCAGTGCAAAAAGTGATACTAAGTAAGATAGTCACCAGGTGTACTAAGAAAAAGTCCCAATCTTTACGGACAGCATATCCGACAGTCATGCGGTGCTGATTTGTCTGCCAGGGTCGGGTACGCATAAAATGTGAGTGTGATGACAAACGACAGACCTCGATTATCGATAAAGCCTGGATAGATCTGATCTGAGAAGAAAGAAGTGATTTCATTTTCATGCAGAGTGTGGCTTTAAAAGTTTAATGTTTAATTCAGATAGCCATACTTACTCAAGTGACCTATGTCCATAGACTGTCCAGCAGGATGGCTGAAGTGTCGGCCAGAAGCAAGACACCTGTGTCACGCATCACTGACTTCTTTCCCAATGGTGACTGCCCTGGCGCTACGAGCCCATCACCCCGAGCATCCAGTGCAACCAGCGCTACAGGTCAGTTTGGTACTGTTGATTTAAGGCCAAAAAAAAAAAGGTCTGTTTACGGTAACCCGACCGACCCTAGTTTTTAGGCCCAACCCTAATCTTTTTTTTTGGATCGTCTGGGGAAAAAAAACGCATCCAAAATAGAGCTGTTTGCGCTCAAACAGCAGACGACAGAAGGGAGGTAAGCTCAAAGTACTGTTTATAGTTATGTTGGGCAAAAACAGGGATTGATGAGAAGAAATGACCTGTGAAACATCATAGAGAGGGGAGAAGAAAAAAAAAAAAAGCCGACCTACCGACCCTATTTTTTCACCCTATGTTACCGTAAACAGACCTTTTTATTTTTTTGGCCTAATAGCAGTGGTCTCCAGTCTGTACTGTCCCATTTGCCGCTAGTTATCACAGTGTTGTTCTAAGGCTTCGGTCAATGGTGCATTGATTGATTTTCATTTGATTCATTGTTCTGACCCCTTGCAAAAGTCCACCATGGTTTTGACATACATATGTTGTCTTCTGACAGAACTATGTTTTTGAAGCCAGGACATTCAGACAGATTACGATACCTTTACTAGTGCGGGCGGGGATGTAGCTCAGTCGGTTGCGCGCTGGATTTGTATCCAGTTGGCCGCTGTCAGCGTGAGTTCGTCCCCACGTTCGGCGAGAGATTTATTTCTCAGAGTCGACTTTGTGTGAAGACTCGCCTCGGTGTCTGAACACCCCCGTGTGTACTTGCAAGCACAAGACCAAGTGCGCACGAAAAAGATCCTGTAATCCATGTCAGAGTTCGGTGGGTTATAGAAACACGAAAATACCCAGCATGCTTCCTCCGAAAGTGGCGTATGGCTGTCTAAATGGCGGGGTAAAAACTGTCATACACGTAAAAGCCGTGGGAGTTTCAGCCCATGAACGAACAAACATTTACTAGTGCGCTCTGCGCCATTGGCGCATTAAGCGCATTAAATCTAAAAATGTACCATCCCAATTCCCTTCGGTGCGTCAAAGGGCGCATTGACATTACGTACCACTGCGCCACCAAATGTACACTTTACATCGGATTACACGCACACGCACACACACAGATAACACGATATAGCGGCTAATTATCAGATTGCACCATTTTGCATCTTTGGTCAAAACGCGTACATGTCTTTGGGCTTCTTGCCTTCGACTATGTCCCATCGGAATTTGGCTGAGGGGGACAAATGTCCCATTGCTTTTTTCTCCCAGGCTAAACCCTGCCTATTTTCAATCCAATTCCAGTTTAATTTCTGTCATGTGAGTCTGGGAACAACACTGTATGCATTTGATTCTGAACCAAATAAGATGATGGTTATAACTTATACAAAAGGAGTCGTTGTTTTTTTGTCTATGTGGCTTTGCTGCACAAACCTTTTGAAAATGGTGATTTTGACTTGCAGGGTAAGTTGATTTCATCTTCCGCAAGAAGAGTGGGCTAATCAGTAGCATTTGCAAGGTTGAAGGATGTTCTGAATAATTTTGTTATTAGGCACACACAAAAAATAGGTGTGGTTAAGGTAACATAGCCAAAAACAATAGGGTAGGAAGGTAGGCAATCACTTTTTTTTTTAAACTTTTTTTCTTAATAGCAGAGCAACCAAGCGTGTAGCACTCGCAACTGAAGAAGATGCCGCCATTTTTGTCATGGCAAGCGTCTGTTGGGCCTTTTTAGTAGAAGGAGTTATTTCCCTTGCATCGTCTGTCGTCTGCATGACGACTCGAGCACTTTCGCTTTCATTGCGTTTTCTGCACTTGTTTTCATTTTCGTTGTTGTTGACAAATGTAATAAAAAGTTATAGGGTCGGCCCCTAAAAATAGGGTAGGTCGGGTTACCGTAACCACACCTATTTTTTTTTTTAGGCCTTAGCGTTGCTTTAAAGTGTGTGTTGAAATGCAGACAACCGTATGAATGTCTTCCACAACTAAGGTCTATTTGTAAATCTGTGCACACTGCGTTTCATGTGATGTGGGTAATTCAAGTCAGAAACTTTGTAAGTTTCGTTTTTCTGTGTGCTGCACAAACTGTGCAGGAATAGGCGTGTGATCATTGAGTGCATGTGCATGATGTACTAGAAGTAGAACTTAGAAGTAGTTTTCAAGTGCTGTTAACACTAGCTGGAAAAGAAGAAACTTTGAAGCGGACACAGCTGATGACCTTATGGTGGTGGATTTCAGGCGACGACCTTGAATCTGAAAGCAGGATGACCCCAGTACCGGATTCTGCCGTTGAGACTTGTCAGACGAAACACCTGAGGGAAAGAGGTGATGAGTGCGAAGCTAGTGAAAGCGATGAAGGCTACGAGAGTGGCGTGACAAGCTCACAAGAGAGTAAGTGTGAGGCTGAGGGAGACGTGTGTTTCTCTGCTTGTTCAACACATGTCAGTGGTGGAGACAGAGACAGCAAGGAGCAGGTCTTGTCAGAACACAGCTATCATTTCTGTGGAGATGACTCATCAGTGGAGTACATTACCATCTCAGATGATGAGGATGATATGCAGGATGTTTGCATTGTTGAGGACTGCAGTGTTGAAATTCAAAGTGAAGATAGTGAAAACTGCTTTTCTGACGGTGACAGTCAAGCCATTAGTTTTCGGCAATCAGGGCAAAACACATCTACAAACCTCTCAGTCTCACTCTCAGGGAGCAAATCACCTGTGACGAGTGCAAGAGTCTGTGCTCTACCTTCAGTTCCTGGCACAACCAAGGTACCGTACCCAGTGACATTACACCCTGCTGCACAACCCAGGCCGTCTTTTCACAACTCTCGGGCTGATCCTGCTGGTGCTAGCTCTGTGCCTTTCCCTGTCAGCTTAGGCCTAGGCGCTGCAGTGCAGAGCCCAGTGGCTCCCCCTGTGTCATTAATCCAACAACAGTCAGTGACTTCTTCTCCCCAGTTTGTGGTGCCCCTCAGCCATGGACTGTCCAGAACCAGCCAGGTGTTTATGCCTGTCAGCGTTGCCGGGCGGCCCGATGGTCCTGTGTATATACCCGTGCCCACTTTAATACATGTCCGTGGACAGAAATCCAACCAGGTGTTCGTGCCGGTCAGTATTCCCGGCCAGTCGTCACCGGTGCTGGTGCCGGTCAACATCAACCTGCAGCCTTCAGCGCACACCGTTCAGCACCGGCAACCCCACACCAAACCCTGCTCAGAGAGCAAGAAAAGACAGAATGGAAACAACCAGCAGAAAGGGAGAAAACAAAACACAGGCAGCACACAGAAGCGGAAAAAAGAAATTGTGGCTGTGAGCAGCGCACAGAGAAGCGCTTCCAAGAAGTGTAAACAGAGTGGCAAACATTTAGCGGACGTAGAGAATGTGCCCCCCCAGTCACACACTGAAATGCTCGGTGGTGTTGCAGGGCCCAAGAAACCACGCAAGCGAGGCGCTAGAACTAAGTCGGCGGCGGCAAAATCTGGCAAAGGTTCTGCTGTGACCACGGATGCCGATGCTACAACGGTTAGCAGTACTGCTGCTGTTCCCACCAAGACGAAAGCTGTTCCCTCCAAGGGCAAACCAGCTGCCAAGGCTAGGTGAGTTGGTCTTTGTTGGTGGTTGTTTTCATTTTATGCTTCTTGTGAGTTTGTTTGTGTTCTGTGTGTGTGTGTCGGTCTGTCTGTCTGTCTGTCTCTGTGTTGGGTTTTTGTGAATGTGTTTGTGTGTGTGTGTCTGTCAGATGTCACTCTTTGTCCATACATATTTGGTTCTCACAGTCACATTCAGCAAATTTGTTGTTGTCATAGTCAAGCTTCAAGAGAACTTGCCTTACAGTGTTACACTTAAACTGTTGCACTTAAAGTAAATGTGTGTGGGAGAGGAAACTCTAGTTTGTAGTGAAAACAGAATCAACATCAAATTCAAAAGGCTCCTTTTTGCACCTCTCTGTGTAAAATGTATTTCTATTGCTGTCAAAGGGACATGTGAGTGATATTTCTTAAACGCAGAAAAAGTTTGACATGTTGTACAGTGATTTGTGTGTTATGTGGCCAGCAGCAAGGAACCTGAGAATGATGACACCCCCCAGAAACAGATCACCTCCTTCTTCCCCGTGCGGAGAAGCAGCAGACAAGGCATGACCAGCAGACAGCTCAAGGTAAGCTTTCACATCACTATCTTTTAATAGTTGCAGGGCATTCATTATTTTCTTGTTTAAAACTGACACGGAGGCTGAAAATCAGTCATAGCCAAATGAGCCTAGGGCAATAATGACAAGTTAAAGTTATAACAAAAAAACTGAAAGTGTTCACAATTTAAAGTTTGAATTATGCTAAGGCTACAAGTCTGTAAAGTTGATCGTTATCCAGAGATATGCTCAGTTCCACCTGCGACTGAGATTCAGCAGCAGAAGCAATGCTGGGTGTCATGGCAATCTTCATCACCTCCCAAAGTCCATCCAAGAAGAGATGGAGAATATTTACTCACTAAGGGAAGCATTAGCAGACCTGGGAACCCATTCAATTTTGCCGTATTTTGTATGCATTATTGTCCATAATACTATCATTACGGTCAGTGAAAAAAAATATGACGAGAAAAATTCCTAGACTATTTTTCTTCACAAGCGCATCCCGAAGCCGATCCAGTATTTTGACACATGATTACAATTTTTGAGTCACTTGAGAAAAAGTGACTCTATGTAATCGGTCAGTGTTAGTCTGTCCGGCCGGCCGGCCGTCCGGCCGGCCGTCCGTAGACACCACCTTAACGTTGGACTTTTCTCGGAAACTATCAAAGCGATCGGGCTCATATTTTGTTTAGTCGTGACCTCCAATGACCTCTACACTTTAACGATGGTTTCGTTGACCTTTGACCTTTTTCAAGGTCACAGGTCAGCGTCAAAGGAAAAATTAGACATTTTATATCTTTGACAAAGTTCATCGGATGTGATTGAAACTTTGTAGGATTATTCTTTACATCAAAGTATTTACATCTGTAGCCTTTTACGAACGTTATCAGAAAAACAAGGGAGATAACTAGCCTTTTCTGTTCGGCAACACACAACTTAACGTTGGGCTTTTCTCGGAAACTATAAAAGTGACCGGGCTCAAATTTTATGTGCACGTGACTCATTGTGTTGTGAATAGCAATTTCTTCCTGTCCATCTGATGCCTCATATAATATTCAGAACTGCGAAAGTGACTCGATCGAGCGTTTGCTCTTCTTGTTAAACATTGAAAGAAGCATTTGCATGGGTAAAACTTTTCCGCCTCAGGGCGGAAATCTGCCAAATGAAATTGGTCAAATAAGGAATTCCTTATTTTGAAAATATTTTAAAAATTTTTTTTTTAAAAAAGATTTTTTTCGCCACCAATTTGATCTGTTTTCCCCCTAACACAGTGACCGGACATCGCTGAGTCTTTGTTTCACTGGGCGCGCGAATTATCGGACTACAGCTTGGCATTTGTTACCATGTTTAATGTGCAAATTTGTGTGTTTGAGATACCAGGATAGGCCTACTTTTACCCTTAAAAGCCTGATTTTTCGTTTTCTTCCGGGGGGCTTTGCCCCCCTGGGCCCCCTAGCAGGGCGTTGCCCCTGCACCCCACCAGGGCCTGGGCGGCCCCTGGACCCCAGCCTCATTTTCCTTATTTTCAATTCTGATCAGTTTCACCCATGCATTTGTTTTGGTAAACTCCACTGGATAGAGCATAAAAAACTCTTTGGGAAAATGTACAAATATGAAAATCATGCAAAGGTGACATGCGACTCATTCCGTGGTGGAGGGTCACATATTGATATTGTCAGATTTTCTGTTCATGACCTCAGTAGGTTTACCTCCATTTTAAGACTCCTTCCTTTTAAACTTAAAGACCTGATTTTCTCATGTGTTTGGAGAGATGCGGGGTCCACTATTGTTTTGACAGGGCCGGGTAGCTCGGTTGGTAGAACGCTGGACTTGTGATCCTAAGGTCACAGGTTCGAATCCCGGCAGGGAAGGATACGGGTCAACTTTATGTGCAGAATCAGAGACGGTATCCATGTCCTACCCCTGTGTCACCACAGTGGCATGTGAAAGACCTCGGTCATTCTGCCATAAGTGCAGGTGGCTGATAACACCTAAACACGCACACACCTGGGTAGTGCAACTCTGTTGCTGCTAGCTTTCCACTGGGAGGAAGCGACCCGAATTTCCCAGCATTGGGGTAATACAGTCAAACCCTTTTAAGACCGAAAACAAAATGTGAGAAATGTATGTCTTAAAATGAATAAATAGGAGGGAGTCTTATAATGGAGGTAAGTAACACTAACAGAGGTTATGAAGAAACAAAATCTGAAAATAAAGTTTTCAAAGGGGGAAGTCCTAAACTACAGTTAAAATAAAGGTTCTACTGTAGAGTACATGAAATGAAGACTTTTGACTGAGTAATACGTTTTGTTGCAGAGAGCCCGAGAGAAGGAGATGGCAGAAAAGATCAAGACTGGTTGTGAAGATGGACTGGAGGTAATGTTTCTCTCAAAGTCTACGTTGGACAAGTACTCACAGCCGCAATGGCCTAGTAGATAAGGCGCCGGCCTCCTATCCTCTAATACATGTCCGAGTTCAGTAGGTTATAGAAACACAAATTCATCTAGCCCCGAAAGCGGCATACGGCTGCCGAAATGATGTGGGTAAAAACAGTCATAGGCGTAAAAACTCACTCATGCAAAAAAACACAAGTGAACGCGGGAGTTTCACTTTCAACTCATTGACGCAGAAGAAGAAGTTCAAAGAATTTTGTTTGGTTTCCAGTTTCACTCTGCCCATTCTCATCTTGTTTCTGATTGGTGTGTTTGGTGGCCAGTTTCACTCTGCCCATTCTCATCTTGTTTCTGATTGGTGTGTTTGGTGGCCAGTTTCACTCTGCCCATTCTCATCTTGTTTCTGATTGGTGTGTTTGGTGGCCAGTTTCACTCTGCCCATTCTCATCTTGTTTCTGATTGTTGTGTTTGGTGGCCAGTTTCATTCTGCCCATTCTCATCTTGTTTCTGATTGGTGTGTTTGGTGGCCAGTTTCACTCTGCCCATTCTCATCTTGTTTCTGATTGGTGTGTTTGGTGGCCAGTTTCACTCTGCCCATTCTCATCTTGTTTCTGATTGGTGTGTTTGGTGGCCAGTTTCACTCTGCCCATTCTCATCTTGTTTCTGATTGGTGTGTTTGGTGGCCAGTTTCACTCTGCCCATTCTCATCTTGTTTCTGATTGGTGTGTTTGGTGGCCAGTTTCACTCTGCCCATTCTCATCTTGTTTCTGATTGGTGTGTTTGGTGGCCAGTTTCACTCTGCCCATTCTCATCTTGTTTCTGATTGGTGTGTTTGGTGGCCAGTTTCACTCTGCCCATTCTCATCTTGTTTCTGATTGGTGTGTTTGGTGGCCAGTTTCACTCTGCCCATTCTCATCTTGTTTCTGATTGGTGTGTTTGGTGGCCAGTTTCACTCTGCCCATTCTCATCTTGTTTCTGATTGGTGTGTTTGGTGGCCAGTTTCACTCTGCCCATTCTCATCTTGTTTCTGATTGTTGTGTTTGGTAACTTAAGCTAAAAGCTTTGCCAGTGATGATTTGACAAAGAGCCTTATGGTACCCTTCTCTGAATTCTGTGATGTGTAATGATAGGCCTGATGCAAAGTATGTAGACACAAATGCAAATGCTGAGAGACACTGAATATGAATGGTAATGACTTTTGCTTTCAGCCATTTCTTGTCTGTGCTTCTTCTTCCTCGTTATCTATTTCTCTGTGCTGAATTCATTGTTTGGTTACAAAAGCAAGAAAGAAAAAAAACCTGGAATAGAAATGGTGGGGTTAAGTTTCAAAGGCTGTTTTGCCAATAGAACCTGCAAGTGGCCTTTGACAAGGACTTGACGGCTAGCTCTTGAGTTGAACAAACTTTAGAAAAGTACACCTTTCTGAAAGTGGACACTCATTTTTCTCGTTATGCTTTGATTCCAATCATTCCACCCTCTGCAACACTGTTCTTTTTGAAAAGTTCAGCTGTCTTTTAGGTTATGACGTTTCACTTTAGGTACTGTACAAGCAGTTATCTACCTTTGACAAAATTCAGATTTTCCTCCACTGTCTTTGGGGGTGCTGCTGTATCACATAGCTAGAAAAATAAACTTTTTTCAACTTTCAGAAGTTCCACAGGAGAAGAATGGGAGACAATGACATATCAAACACTTTAAAACAGACTTCAGGACAAGACTTTGCTTTGTCTTCTTTCTTTTCTGTTTCATTCTAACCATGAAATCTCCTGATGAATAGACCATATATAGCCACACGTTTTATCTAGATGCCGTAGAATTACAAGAAACAAGTAGATTTTGAAAAGTCTTGCAGGCAAACAGTGCTACTTATCTGCCAGACCTATGTCGTAAGATTTGTCAGTGGGCGGGGATATAGCTTAGTCGGTAGCGCGCTGGATTTGTATCCAGTTGGCCGCTGTCAGCGTGAGTTCGTCCCCACGTTCGGTGAGAGATTTATTTCTCAGAGTCAACTTTGTGTGCAGACTCTCCTCGGTGTCCGAACACCCCCGTGTGTACACGCAAGCACAAGACCAAGTGCGCACGAAAAAGATCCTGTAATCCATGTCAGAGTTCGGTGGGTTATAGAAACACGAAAATACCCAGCATGCTTTCCCCGAAAGCGGCGTATGGCTGCCTAAATGGCGGGGTAAAAACGGTCATACACGTAAAATTCCACTCGTGCAAAAAAAACACGTAGTGTACGTGGGAGTTTCAGCCCACGAACGCAGAAGAAGAAGAAGAAGTAAGGTTTGTCATGATTGTGAACTGTGTGTGTCAGTTTGTTGATCAAGGGCAAAGTTGGCAGGGTCATGATTGTGAACTGTGTATGTTATAGGTTGTTGAGTTTGAGGGCAAGGGTCGCGGGGTGGTGGCCACCAAGTCGTTCGAGAAGGACGACTTTGTGGTGGAGTACTGTGGGGACCTGGTCAACATCACCACCGCCAAGCAGCGCGAACAGCTCTACGAGCGCGACGAGGAGGTCGGCTGTTACATGTACTACTTCAATCACAAGAACAAACAGTACTGGTGAGTGGCTTTTGTTAATTAATAGGTGGTTTGATTAATGCAAGATAAGTGTTGTTCCCAGACACAAAGGACCATAGGTCAGTTGGACCTGGATTCAAATATATTACTGTCAAAATGTCCTTGCCGCAAAATATTATTGTATCAAAACTGTTGGACATCCAACGGTTCGGGCCTGAAATTAAAACAAGTCGCGTAAGGCGAAAATACAATATTTAGTCAAGTAGCTGTCGAACTCACAGAATGAAACTGAACGCAACGCAACGCAGCAAGACCGTATACTCGTAGCATCGTCACTCCACCGCCCGTGGCAAAGGCAGTGCCCGTGGAATTGACAAGAAGAGCGGGGTATTCGTTGCGCTGAGAAGCTGAAGGATAGCACGCTTTTCTGTACCTCTCTTCGTTTTAACTTTCTGAGCGTGTTTTTAATCCAAACATATATCTATATATTTTTGGAATCAGGAACCGACAAGGAATAAGATGAAAGTGTTTTTGAATTGATTTCGAAAAAAAAATTTTGATAATAATTTTTATATATTTAATTTTCAGAGCTTGTTTTTAATCCGAATATAACATATTTATATGTTTTTGGAATCAGCAAATGATGGAGAATAAGATAAACGTAAATTTGGATTGTTTTATAAATTTTTATTTTTTTTTACAATTTTCAGATTTTTAATGACCAAAGTCATTAATTAATTTTTAAGCCACCAAGCTGAAATGCAATACCGAACCCCGGGCTTCGTCGAAGATTACTTGACCAAAATTTCAACCAATTTGGTTGAAAAATGAGGGCGTGACAGTGCCGCCTCAACTTTCACGAAAAGCCGGATATGACGTCATCAAAGACATTTATCAAAAAAATGAAAAAAACGTTCGGGGATTTCATACCCAGGAACTCTCATGTCGAATTTCATAAAGATCGGTCCAGTAGTTTAGTCTGAATCGCTCTACACACACACACACACACACACACACACACACACGCACAGACAGACACACATACACTACGACCCTCGTTTCGATTCCCCCTCGATGTTAAAATATTTAGTCAAAACTTGACTAAATATAAAAAATGGTGCACTCGCCTTTGGCTGTGATTCTGAAAGTGTACTAGAGCAAACTTTACTAGCCACACCAACAATTTGTTTCAGCAACTTAACTCGCATTTGGCGAGTAGATGAACATTTCTACTCGCCAGTTACATGTTTCTACTCGCCACTTTCAGGCCTTCGGTTCGGAGTTGAAATGAGGCATTTGTTTAAAAAAAAAAAGTCTAAATGACCAAAAACCAAGGCTTGGAACAACACTGAGGTAAATGGAAATGTTTCAACCCTTGTTTTCATCCATTGTGTTTTTATGATCCGTCTTGTATTACTTGGGAACCGTAGGTTATTTACAGACTGTCTCATGTATCCTGGTTCCCATGTCTGTATTAAGTTCTTTGCGTGTGTTTGCAGCATTGACGCAACAACTGAGAGCGGGAAGCTCGGTCGACTGCTTAACCACAGTCGAAAAGGAAATTGTCACACCAAAGCCGTCACTGTCGGCGACCGTCCCTACCTAATCCTCGTCGCCTCACAACACATAGAAAAGGGGGAAGAACTGACGTACGACTATGGTGACCGAAGTCAGAAGGCGCTAGAGTCACATCCTTGGCTGAAAGCTTGAGACATTTCTTTCTCTAGTCTGTGTGAGGGAAGAATCTTGTGAGAAATGTGCGGCAATTGCAGTGGTAGACTCAGAGATTGAGGGATTTCTTTCTCCACTACTAGGCTGTGTGAGGGAATGATCTTGTGAGAAAATGTGCGGCAATTGCAGTGGTAGACTGAGAGAACTGTGTTATCACATCCATGGCTGATCTTGTGTGTTGAGAGACGTGGTGAAAATGTGTGAGTCAAGAGCGTTTCAGTGACGTCTGCAGCTTTGGTTGAGTGAATTCTCTTTCCTAGTCCATGAGGATTTAAGGAAGTGGATCTTGTGTTGTGAGATAGAGAGAAAATGTGAGAGTCATGAGCAGTATGGTCGCATCCATGATTTAGGTAGAGTGATTTCTCTTTCCTAGTCTGTTGGTCAGAAGGGAGACAATCTTATGTTGTAAGCAATGTGTGTCAGGGAAGCTGCATTTTATGCTCTAGTGGATGATTATCGTGTTACGGGAAAATTGGTACCAGAAAGATGCATTTAATGCTTGAGTGGATGATTCTTTTGTTGTGGGAAATTGAGAAAATACGTGCCAGGAAGCTGCATTTTATGCTTAGGCCACACAAAAAAAATTGTCTGTTTCTGGTCACCCGACCGACCCTAAATTTCGGCGCCGACCCTAAACTTTTTTTTTCCAAACTCAAAAAATTTTCCCATTTGTCCAAGCTCAAGATGTAAGATGTCTCAAGTCTTCTTTTCTGTTTCATCATGGAAATATCAGACCAGGTAAACAAAGAAAAACATGTCATACTCTTTCAGTCTTTGTCACAGATTTGTAAATGTGTTGAGTGTCTTGTCTCTATGTATAGTGAATCCAGTCTCTTTGCGCGATTTTTGAGTCACTTGAGAAAAAGTGACTCTATGTAATCGGTCAGTGTTAGTCTGTCCGTAGACACCACCTTAACGTTGGACTTTTCTCGGAAACTATCAAAGCGATCGGGCTCATATTTTGTTTAGTCGTGACCTCCAATGACCTCTACACTTTAACGATGGTTTCGTTGACCTTTGACCTTTTTCAAGGTCACAGGTCAGCGTCAAAGGAAAAATTAGACATTTTATATCTACCTACCTACCCTATTTTTTTTAGCCATGTTACCAGAAACAGACAATTTTTTTTTTTTTTGTGCCTTATGTGGATAATAATTGTGTTGCAGGAAAATGGGTGCCAGAAAGCTACATTTTATGCTTGTGAGAATGATTCTTTTGTTGTGGAAAAATGAGTGCCTGTCATGTAGCTCCAGTCACATTCATAACTTCATGAAGTGTGGTCTTGTGAGAGAAGGAGACGTCACATGACAGGTCACATGACAGGTCACATGACAGGACACCTGGTTTTGTGTTTGGATGGGAGATTTTGCGATGAGACATCAGACTTCATTACAACAATGCTCAATACACTATGAGCATTTCTTGGCTTGATATATATACAAGTACAAAGCTGTCACCCAATTTCTCTTCCTTGCTCAGACACAAACACACACTTGTACACACTCTACATTATACTGCGTTCAGTGTGAGTATATGTCAGACATGGTGCGGGAAATCTGATTTGTACTCTGCAAAGATGAAATCCTTCTGGTAATCCAAAAAAGTGAGAGAGAGAGAGTGTGTGTGTTTGTGTTTGCGTTAGAATGAGATAAAGTGTTTTGCCAGAGTGAAAAATATCTTGTCGAAATTACAAGCTCTGGAACTTACTCCATTACTCTTGGACTCATTGACAATGAAATGATGTGTTTGGAAGCAAAATTCTCAGTTTAGAGACAGCACTTTTGATTGGTTGTAAATTATCAGTATTTAGCGTATATTTGTGTGTGTGCTTTTGCATGAAAACCATTCTCTCATCATATTTATCTGTATCTTATCATATCTATTATCTTTGTTCTTTTCATGTGCAGGATGTGCGTGTATTCACTGTCTCAAAAAAACACTGTTATTGTAGTTTGTATATAAGTTTTATTCTTTTCATTGTGCTTTATCATCATAAACCTCAGTCTTCCAGTTTCATGCATGTCATTTGTGCAGTTTTCATGAGCCTCCATACTCGGACACTTTGTCAGTTTCATGCATGTCATTTGTGCAGTTTTCATGAGCCTCCATACTCGGACACTTTGTCAGTTTCATGCATGTCATTTGTGCAGTTTTCATGAGCCTCCATACTCTGACACTTTGTCAGTTTCATGCATGTCATTTGTGCAGTTTTCATGAGCCTCCATACTCGGACACTTTGTCAGTTTCATGCATGTCATTTGTGCAGTTTTCATGAGCCTCCATACTCGGACACTTTGTCAGTTTCATGCATGTCATTTGTGCAGTTTTCATGAGCCTCCATACTCGGACACTTTGTCAGTTTCATGCATGTCATTTGTGCAGTTTTCATGAGCCTCCATACTCGGACACTTTGTCAGTTTCATGCATGTCATTTGTGCAGTTTTCATGAGCCTCCATACTCGGACACTTTGTCAGTTTCATGCATGTCATTTGTGCAGTTTTCATGAGCCTCCATACTCGGACACTTTGTCAGTTTCATGCATGTCATTTGTGCAGTTTTCATGAGCCTCCATACTCGGACACTTTGTCAGTTTCATGCATGTCATTTGTGCAGTTTTCATGAGCCTCCATACTCGGACACTTTGTCAGTTTCATGCATGTCATTTGTGCAGTTTTCATGAGCCTCCATACTCGGACACTTTGTCAGTTTCATGCATGTCATTTGTGCAGTTTTCATGAGCCTCCATACTCGGACACTTTGTCAGTTTCATGCATGTCATTTGTGCAGTTTTCATGAGCCTCCATACTCGGACACTTTGTCAGTTTCATGCATGTCATTTGTGCAGTTTTCATGAGCCTCCATACTCGGACACTTTGTCAGTTTCATGCATGTCATTTGTGCAGTTTTCATGAGCCTCCATACTCGGACACTTTGTCAGTTTCATGCATGTCATTTGTGCAGTTTTCATGAGCCTCCATACTCGGACACTTTGTCAGTTTTATGCATGACACTGACAGTATGATACACAGTGTGTTTGAAAAACCTGTTCATTATCGCTTACCTCAAGTGTGTAGTGTTTCACACCAGTTAAGTCTGACGTACAGTACCTTACTGAGCCAGAAAATCAAAACGCGCTGAGAACAGATTTGTGTGTATGCGTAAGTTATTGCATACACAGACCTGGAAACCTATACCATTTCGCTGTATTTTGTACACCTAATTGTCGAAAATATGATCAGAACGGTGGGTGGATAATAAATATGATCAACAAAATTCCGAGACTGCTTCTTTTCACAAGCGCATCCTGAAACTGATCCAGTATTTTGGTTGTTTGAATGCTGTGTGGGGAACAAACATTTTTCTGAAAATACGCCAAGTTTCTTTGAGAATACTCCTGGTGCATATGGGGTTTGCAGGTCTGCATGCAGTGTTTTCAGGGGGGCATAACACTTTTCCAAAACTACATTTACCTGTTATCGCCAACCTGCGAGTGTGGCATACAAATAAGTTGCACAGTATTTTTTGGTTTTCATTGCATCAGAAAATGTCGCTCAGTAAAAAATTATATGAATTGCGTGTTATGCCGATGAAATAATGTTGAAATGAAAGGGACGAGGATAGCGTGACAAGGTTTTGTATGTGTTGTCAACAGTTGTTTTTAAGCCTGCTTAATTTAAGATGTGCAAAACCTGTTTCTTGATCATTGATGAAAATGCTTTTTGACTCACCTCAGTAATTGGTGAGTATTAGGATTCATATGCTTCCCTTGCCAAAACCTAGCGTCTTGATCAAATTTATCTTTGAATCCGTGACATTGTGTGGCATGACGGACTATTTTTTTGTGGCTGTCAACAGCCACAGAAGCCTGATTAAGATGTGCGAAACTTGTTCTCTTGTGAAAAACGCTCAAAGAGTGCATGACATTGACAGTGACCTGGTTGTCATCCCAAGGTTTTGTGTGTATTGTTAACAATTTTACAAAAGTCCGCTCTAAGTTGCGTCAAAGTTGCTGTTCAGTTTGAAACCATCTTTCAAGAGTTACATTTTTACTTGTTCTGCATACCAAAGGAGTTTGTATTATTTTCTAGAGTACTTGTGATTTTAACATGTTTTCATGTTTTATTGGTGAATGAATTGAAATCTCTAAGGGGAAGTTATTCTGAGAATGTGCAAGAGGTGATTAGTCAAAAAGCATACTTTTGCAGTTTTAGCTCCTTCAGTATCAAAATATGAAGAACACATTTTATCTAATTAAATGTTTGTATGGTGTGTGAACAAAGCTTGACAGATAAAGTTGTGCCGTTTTTTTTAGAGGATAGATGCAAAGAACAAATCTTTTATTCATTACTTTTGTAGTACGGCATTTTTTTATTATTTATTTGAAGAGCATGCCATGCACATACACAAATCTCAAATGAAATGAACAAATCTGCCACAAATTTCGGTTCCTCAGTTTTTCTGTAATACTATGGTAGCAATGTACTGTTTGTTAGGGTTAGTTTGAGAAAAGAAAGTAAAGATAATGTTAATTACAAGTGCCTGTTTTTGGGGGTACATATTGCAATGCAGGCATTGATGCAATTGATCCAACCTCTCTGGTATTAGTGAGTAAATTTGAAGAAAAAAACACAGCCTTGGTGTTAAGGCAACAAAAAAAAATAGGTGTGGTTACGGTAACATAGCCAAAAAAAATAGGGTAGGTAGGTAGGCAATCACTTTTTTTTTTTTTTTTACTTTTTTTTCTAATGTGTACAAATTAAACCTGCTTGACAGGGAAATAAGTGTGCGACACAGGCGCTTTCGCTTTCATTGCGTTTTTTCACTCGTTTTTTTTTTTTTTTTTTGACAAATGTAATAAAAAGTTATAGGATCGGCCCCTAAAAATAGGGTAGGTCGGGTTACCGTAACCACACCTATTTTTTTTTTAGTCCTAATCACTTAGGGGAATTCTTTCTGACTCAAACTTCACCTAGATCCTCGGGAAGTCAAATATTTCTCTTTATTGAGTAGAGTGATTGTAAAAAAAATTGAAAGTGTATGCTGTTTTGCTATAATAAAAAACATTGAAAGTGTGGGTACCCTTTTTTGAATGTTGAAAACTGTATCAGTTTTCCCTTGTATTTTACTTGACATGCGTAGTTGTAGTTTAATAGTTGATTAATTGTGACAAGTTTTAGAATGTGTGTGAAAGCGTGCCTTCAGTGCCATTTTTGCCTGCTTAGGTGCTCAACTGGAAGAAATAAAGTGCAAGGTGACTGATACAACGGTGTGGTTGTTTGATTTATGCTCCATGATACAACGGTGTGGTTGTTTGATTTATGCTCCATGATACAACGGTGTGGTTGTTTGATTTATGCCCAATGTCTGTTTACCTGTCTCTTTTGCACATGAACACAAACGTGCTTGCAGCAAAGATCTTGTATGCTACGCTAAGATGTTTCACCGCCTCTTACAGCCCTTTTGGAAACGCGCGGTAGCGGCGCTCCGCTCTTATCGCAAAAGTGTCCTTATCGTTGGCTGAGCCAGGCAGAGAGCTATGCGCGCTAACTATTTATTTAGATTGTTTAAATGGCATTATTTACAAACACGCGGCGTAGTGTCAAGACTGTTAATGAGAAGGGTTATTGCAATATAAATGGACGCTATTTCCTTACAAAAATACACTTTCAAAGATAACAAAATGTACTTACATCAGTATGTTTGCTGGATCGTTCGACTTCGAGGCAACATTCACGCAGTGACTTACACATGATATATATCATAAACAGGTAGAACTGTCTCACAAGAAAAAGACAGGGAGAGTAAACTGGTCAGACAATTTTAGATTTTAGATTGAATTAGAACAATGTGTAGTTCACTGAAATTGTCTGGCTTTGAAGTTCTGGGTTAGGTTTTTATCATTGTTTCTGACCTATGACAATTCACTTGTCTCAGTCAGTTGCAGTCAAGAGTATTGTCACAGAGATTGTCAATTTTAACAGCAACAGAGACGTCACAAACCAGTATTGAGGGAAGCAACACCTGTGGATTATAGAGTTCTGTTTGTGATGGGGTCTAGCGGCTTTTGTCTGTCTGTATGTTCTGGCATTTGAGAAGCCACAACAGATAATATAGGGCTAAGAAAGCCGGGTATTGCAACTTTCTGAGCGTGTTTTTAATCCAAACATATCATATCCTGGTCATCACTTTCCGCATGTGGATATTTCTCTCTATGTGTAGCTTGTATGTACTTTCCATGACTGTCACAGCACTGACGAGCGATGATGCTTGGGGTGATGAGGCCTTCCTTGCAACCTTCGTGCATCTTGTGAACAAGAAGCAGTTCGGTCTGTGCACCTGTCAGTTGACCGGTCAGCATGTCAGTACATCCTGTGCAGACCCTTGATTTTTTTTACCCCCTATAAACTACCTTATGAAACCAACACACCCCCTCCCCCTGTCAACCTGTACATACAGTACACAGACAAAATAATGAGAAGGTTGAACAAACAACCACACCACTTCCCACATTTACCTGTACCATCAGTACACACAACAATACGGAAAAAAACCCGTTAAAGGCACGATGTACTATATAATCACCAAGCCTTACATAAGCCTCAATCACTGAGAGGACAGTACACACAAATACACCCAGACAAGGGAAATGAAAAATAGTCATCTATAAATGATTATTCTCAATCGAGAAACAAAGTGATGAGGATACGGGTTTGAATAGTTGTCCCCTGACGAGGCTACCTTTCAGTTTCCCCAGAACACCTCTATAAAATCACAAAGAAGTTATCCTAACAATTTGAAACTGTAAATATTGCCGAAAAGTACTATAATTGGGAGAGGTACTTAGGGATCTTATCAGCGGCAGCAGAGCCCAACAAGCCAAGGGGCGTGGCACCGCAGCTAGCAGCGAACGCGCAAAAACGGCTCCAGTGCAACATCTTAGCGTAGCATACAAGATCTTTGCTTGCAGTATGTCTTTAGAAATTCAGTGCTCACATTGAGCACAGACATAGGTGCAGAACTACACTCGTACACACACGTGCCCTCTCTCAAACACACTTACGCAAACACACTCTTACGCACTCACTCGGGATTGCTGCAGTTTACTCTATCTTGCTCTCCCCACATTCATAGTACACGCAAGCACAAACGCGAACGTATACCTACACCCACAAACACTTAGGCCTGTGCCACCTTATCCATTTAATGTCGAGTGTGCGTGCGTGCGTCTGGTCACGCGTTTTCTTTCATTCTGTCAACCGTTGAGAACGGGTGAGAATAACAGAACCTCAGTCTGAACATTTCATTGCAGGATTTTTTGTTAACCTCGTAATTCTGTTTCTGTAGTGTATGGCGTGCCTGTGAAGCTTCTTATATATTCTCTATTGAACATGCAAGGACAAAACTGATGAGACTTCAATCTTTTTTATTTTCAGCCAATTGTTGAGTTCACTATATATTTATATATGTATGCCAGTAGACTGGGAATCGAGACGAGGGTAATGGTGTGCGTACACCTGTGTGCGTGCGTGCGTTCGTGCGTGTGTGTTTGTCTGTGTGTGTGTGGGTGTTACCTTGAACGGGTTAAAATTCACGAGCTGACAAAAACACATTGTAATATTTGAAATGGTATATTGTATAAGCATTAAAACGAGTCCGGTCACATGCGAC
Source organism: Littorina saxatilis (assembly GCF_037325665.1). NCBI lineage: Eukaryota > Metazoa > Mollusca > Gastropoda > Littorinimorpha > Littorinidae > Littorina > Littorina saxatilis. The sequence continues at coordinate 61,917,323 of NC_090253.1, read as the reverse complement.
CCCTCCCACCCCCACCCTCACCCTCAAAAAGAAAAAAAAAGGAAAACAAATTGGTATACAAGGCACCAGCCCACGTTGCGGATATAAGATTTGTATGGAAAAAGTGGTAACATTATTTAATGAATCAGGAGTATTTTTCTGGTTAAAAAGTCTTCTGTCCTTCAGCGCTCGATTTTTTGTTGATCGTGTAAATGTTCTGCGTTATCAGCATCAGCAGCAAAATGTTGGCAAATTCATCATTGATTCACACAAGGCATTTTGCATCAGGTTCTCTTGAAGCTTTTGTCAATTTCTCAATTGGACCTCATCTATAAAACATCGACACATTATCTCTCTATAGTCTACTTTCTGATCTTTCATCAACTTCATCAAAATCATCATTTCTACAATCATCACTGATGGTCTTTCATAATCGTTCCGTGGACATCATGGTCTTTAGCCGTCTGCATCAAAATCATCAGTTCTGCGATCACCATAGCCTTTCATCATGCTCAAAATTTCAGTGATTCATCAGAATCTACCTTTCTGCGATCACTAAGTCTTTCACGATCTTCATCAAGTCCATCACCCTCCTCTCCGAATCTCATCCTCTCTTTTTTTTCCATTGCTTGTCATCACCTCCTGCGAGCTGGCTTCCTGCCTCTCCGCTTTCTGGAATGAGAGCGGCCACCCGCGGAACCGGCGCGTTCATCGATGGGAGTGCGGCACCCCGCGGATTTCTTCCAGAACAGCATGAACCCCATGACGGTGGTCACTGCCACGAGGAAACTGGTGGCTACTACACACGCTTGGTCTCCAGCAAAACCTGCACATACACACAAACACGCACGGATGCACACACACACACACACACACGTGACACACACACACACATTATTGGATTAGAGCATGATCAAACCAATTTAAATAGAGGAGAGAGCAGTGCAAGAACAAATGCCGACTGATTGGGAACCAACCGCTGGTTCGGATCGGTAGAAATTAAAATGTGTTTGTGATTTCAACCAATCCGAACCCGCGGCTGGCTCCTATCTACTTTGGGTGAGACCCAGTTTTGACCTCATGCACCCCAGCCAAGTTCTAAACAGAAAAGTTGTCAGAGGGGCGGGGGCGCAAAGGTGTTTTTACTGTCTCAGATCTTAAATATCTTGTCGCGTGCTGCAACTTGTCTGTCGCAGTTTGTGTCAAAATCCGCTGTCGCAAATTCCGCCTGTCGTATCGCACCAATTGCGACAAATGCCCATCCCAGAGTTTTAGAACAGAGGGACAAACAGGTAATACATCAAACCAGTCCGGTGTAACACGAAATTTTTACTCCACGAAAAATTTACTCTGGAGTAACAATTTCGTACAAAATTTTTACTCCGAATACACCTTTCGTACGAGAAAAGAACTCCCCAAGGCACACAAAAATTACTCCCGGCCCCACGGCATTTTTACTCCCCATTTTTTTTACTTCCAGTAAAAATCTCGTTCGCGAAAATGGAATGCGGGCGAAGGGGATAATGCCAATAGCCTATGTAATCTCGAGCAAACGAATGTCGCGCTACCCTCCCTCCAGCCCTTCCACCACCAAGACTAACAGAGGACAAGGGAGTAAAAATTTCGTACACCTGGCATGGGAAGTTGAATTGCTCGTATTAGCGTGAAGTAATGTATTCGTCACAAATTATTTATTCGTCAGGGGAGTAACATTTTTGTACGAAATGTTTACTCGGAACTCACCTGTAGTGAACAGGGTAAGTACTGGGTGGCCGAGTGGTAACGCACTTGCGCGGCTCGGAAGCGAGAGGTTGCGAGTTCGACCCTGGGTCAGGGCGTTAGCAATTTTCTCCCCCCTTTCCTAACCTAGGTGGTGGGTTCAAGTGCTAGTCTTTCAGATGAGACGAAAAGCCGAGGTCCCTTCGTGTACACTACATTGGGGTATGCACGTTAAAGATCCCACGATTGACAAAAGGGTCTTTCCTGGCAAAATTGTATAGGCATAGATAAAAATGTCCACCAAAATACCCGTGTGACTTGGAATAATAGGCTGTGAAAAGTAGGATATGCGCCGAAATGGCTGCGATCTGCTGGCCGATGTGAATGCGTGATGTATTGTGTAAAAAAATTCCATCTCACACGGCATAAATAAATCCCTGCGCCTTGAATATGTGCGCGATATAAATTGCATAAATAAAAAAAATAAAAAAAATAAAAAAAATCCCTGCGCTTAGAACTGTACCCACGGAATACGCGCGATATAACTTATAAGCCTCATATTGATTGATTGATTGATTGATAGTGGGGAGTAATTTTCTCGTGTAATGGAGGAGTACTTTTTTCGTAAAGGGAGTAACATTTTCGTACGAAATTTTTACTCCGGAGTAAAAATCTCGTGGGAGTAATTTTCTCGTGTTCCACCGGCCGGCTCTACGCACAAGTCCAGCGTTATCTGGACAGCAAGGTAAACCACAACTGGGGGGGTTTCACAGTCTATAGCTATAATTCCGCGCCCCTTGCTTGCGCGTAGAGAGCTGAGTCTGTAGCCTACATGTCTTCTCAAAAAAGTGTTTGCGGTCGTTTAAAACTTGCCGCTAATTCAGGTCTATCTATATATTTTGTTTCTAATTACCAGGATCCCCCCTCTACCCCTCCTTACTCTCATTTCAACTGACAGTAGACAGTAGATTGTTTTTAGCCAGCCTGTTTAACCCTCCAACTAAAATCATCGGAGCTGGCGGACTGTACAAACAACAACAGCTGTGAACAGTACATGAACTTTTAATAAACTGAGGAGCAAGAAAAGTGAGGCATAATTTTACCACCCCTATGCCCAAAATATAGAGGTGACTCTCCCAGTTTCCGTTGCGACGATAGTCGACTATGGCTCCTGCAACGTATTTACACCAGATCCAGAACTGCCATTATACGTTTCAATACTGCACACTGAATGGATTTGCGGCACAAACACGAGACACAAAGCAAATTTGAGACTACAAACAGGACTATGCAACTGAAATGACTAATAAGAAAGGTCCACTGGTAGTAGATCCTACATTTAGCTATTTGTAAAACGGAGACAGCTTTGCGTTCCTTGAAACATAAACTTGATACTGTTTTCTGTTTTCTGGGATGGAATTACGTCCCCTGAGTCCGCCTTTAACGTCGAAAGAAAAGAGCCCGACAAATGGCTCATCACAAATAGTCATATTTTCTCTCCATTCTGCCTTTAAATACAAAAACATTGACACTTTGAGCGAGCGAATAAGGCGCAGGCCAAACTATCGTTGTCACCGGCACTTCACTGTTTTTGAAAATGGCTGATGGTGTAAATAAAGAAGAAAGGAAAAAATCAACTGTCTAACCTCCAAGAATGTTTTCTGCAGTGGAACAGAAAGCTTCCATGATGTTCCCTTTAGGGAGAAGGCGTTCTCCGCCGGGCTTGACAGATCTTTGTTGACCTGGTCAAACGGCTTCTGCCTCTTCGTGTGCTGGTCAATCACAATTATGAGGCCTTACTCCATTTGCCAGGCCACCCTGTTGCATATTTCTGCGCTGAGCTGACATCCCGACTGGTATGGCGTCATACTTGTGACGCGCAATACTGCGTATAACGTCAGACCATAAGAATAAACACGCGGTCTCTATTTTTGTGTCTCGGTGACCCCACGGTGTGGGAGACGTTCCATGCGTAAAAAGCTCTGAGGCGAAAGTGCTCCAGCTCTGAGGGGCCACTTTTTCGCAGTCGGCTCAGATCTCTCGCCACGGTAGGTGTCGAAGGCAGTGTTCCACTATAGTTTTTGGTTTGTAACGTTCATAAATGCATTGGGTATTACCACACGTAGGCAAATAGATGCTACAATGAATAGATATCGCAAGAATTGATCATTTCTGTCAAAAAGTGGAGATTTTTGTGCATTTTCGTGGTTGTGCTCGATACAGACTAACACAGACCATCCACACCCTAATGGGGAGCTGAAACAATGCTAGAACAATGTTTTGGCGTCAAAAAAAGTTTCAGATTGCTCCTAGACTTCTCTCAAAATTAAATAATTCGTTTAATCGATGATCCAGCTCTGAGCAAGAGCGAAATGGGCGGAGCTTAGTTTGTTCCAGCTCTGACACAATTGGCAAAACAGACAAAATAAGGCCCGTATAGATGAAATATGTACTCCTGTTGATAGAATAGCATATATGTAAGACTTCCTATCAGTGGATGGCATCAAAGTTGTGAAATCTGCATGCTATGCGGCAAAAACGAAATGTTCCAGCTCTGAAGTGTTTGATCGCAAAACTGATGTCTCTTGCTCAGAGCTGGATCATCGATTTAACGAATTATTTAATTTTGAGAGAAATCTAGGAGAAATCTGAAACTATTTTTACTCCAAAACATTGTTCTAGCATTGTTTCAGCTCTCCATTAGGGTTTCGATGGTCTGTGTCAGTCTGAATCGAACATAACCACGAAAATGCACAAAAATCTCCACTTTTTGACATAAATGATCAATTATTGCGATTTCTATTCCCTGTGGCATCTAATCGCCTACTTGTGGTAATACCCAATGCATTTATGAACGTTACAAACCAAAACGTATAGTGGAACACTGCCTTCGACACCTTCCGTGGCGAGAAATCTGAGCCGACTGCGAAAAAGTGGCCCTTCAGAGCTGGAGCACTTCCGCCTCAGAGCTTTTTACGCATGGAACGTCTCCCACACCGTGGACCCGTAAGCTTAAATTTGTTTTTCACGACTGAACAAGCGACTGTGGTGCATGTGTACTCTACAGTCTCTGATTATACTATACCCAAAACCACAGGAGCTTGTATCCAATCGCCGGTCGATCATTATTTACTCCTTATTCCATATATTTACTCCTTATTCCATACAGTCTCCTTACAACTACTATTTACTACATAGTAGTAGTAAGGGTAAGCATGCAGCAGTACATAATAAGCATGCAGGAGTAAATAATTATCGACCGGTGGTTAGATACAAGCTCCTGTGCCCAAAACAAAGAGACTGCCAACAGCAACGTTCCAACAACCTACCTTTCTTGTTTTTTGATTCTATACTAATTACCGCCAGCGACAGTTTTTACTGATTTGCTTGTAATGTTTGTTTGGTTGTCTGCTTGCTTGCTTGTTAGGGGAAGGGCTCCTAATATGGACCACTTTTTGTTTCATGCTGATAACTAGCTTGTTTTCTTGCTAAGAAGTTTCATTTTGTGTTTGGTAGTCCTTCTCTCTTAGGTTAACCGCTAGGCCTAATTAGAGTGAAATAGCTTTGATAGATATTCAGCAAAAATTAAAGACAGAAAAAACGCAAATGGTCCATATTAGGAGCCTGGGCGCCTAATATGGACCACTGAAGCGGCCTTCTCGAATCACTGTAAAAATCCCCCTATACTTCAGAATAACATGATACAACTTAGTGTGCAAGGCAGACTAATCAAAATATGCTTTAGATTTATCTGTTTCGGGTTGATGAGAGCATTATTTGAAGCACACCAGAAAACTAAAGAAACTCATCAAAAACAGAGTGAAAATAAGTGAAATTATCAACTTCCACGAAAAGAAGACTATTTGTGATATTTATTTTAAATCTCGAAGGCTAGTTATAGGTCATTTCCAGCAAGCTTCTGAATGAATTAATGAAAATAGCCTTTAGCTTTTATTTTCTTCGATTTGTTGAAGGTGGTCCATATTAGGGGACTCACACATACTTTGAGATTTTGCAATTATTTTTTGTTTGCAGTAGAAACTCGGGGTCAGCACTGCTAAAATGTAACAAATACGGTCTTAGCTGTCATATGTAGCAATTTTTGTGTGATAAAAACTTTGGCTGTGGACAGAAACGAGTCTGTTTTAGGCGGCAAATTTAGAGTGAACCCTGCCAAAAGTGAAAATTAGAGAAAAAGCCTAACGGTTTTCAGGTTTGTGTTTCTGCAACTGTTTTGACATGTGAAAGTTATCCAGAGAGGGTGAATACAGCCAATGAAATTGTTTTGAGCGCTCTAGCGCCGTTAGTTTGTCAGAACAGGAGGTGGTCCATATTAGGAGCCGGTCCATATTAGGAGCCCTTCCCCTACTACTGCGTCGCGAGAAATATATTTCGCTCTACACACACAAAAAAAGAAAAAAAGAACACGGCCTGAGTGCTATGTAGGCTACATTGTAAGCAAATTCATCACAAAAATGTGACACTTCCAGTCAGCGTTGGGGTTTTGTGCTAGATTTTGTTGTTGCATATATCGACGTTCCAGTTCCGGATCAAACGATCTACATTTCTTTGCAAGTTGGTATTCGAATGCGTTTATCACCGTTACCTGACAAGGCACACCTCCAAACATGGTTGCGAACAAATCTACGGCACTTCGTAGGAAAAATGATAACAACAAGCTTTCCAATTCGACTTGCGATTTGACGTTTACGCTTCAAAATATCAATACCTTCCGGAGCAGACGACAATCAGACTAGGCTACTGTTCACAAAGTCTTGCAAGACTCAAACATAAATTTACTTCTGCACGCTTGCTTTTCTTGTCATTATATTCAGCTGCTTTGCAGCAATTCATGTCGTTGCTTTTTTTTCCAAAACGGCGGCCTCGCGGACGCCGGATGGCGACGCAGTGCGACACCTTGGCGGAGATACACACACACGCACACACACACACACACACATGTGCACACACACACACACACACACACACACACACACACACACACGCACACAACGGCACACACACACACACGAACAAAACACAACACACACGAACAAATCACAACACCCCCCCCACACACACACACACAGAAGCACACGCACACACACACACACACACACACACACACACACGAGCGTGCAACCCCTACGTTTAGCTACCGTGCAATGGATGCATGCAGCGCTGGCACAGGCAAGCATGTATGTGAGTTCATATGCTGTCACGTTTCAATATATCACTCAAGGTGATTATGAACCGGTTAATTACTACTAATTAACTAACCACACCACGATCCACTCTCGCAGGCATACAATTAAATAGAGTCAACAAAAGTATAAGTTTCAGACGCCTGTTTATGTATAAACTCTCCACCTCCCTCGAGCCTTCACTCAAAATATGTTCCTTTTACGTTCTCAACACGTAAAAAACCAGTGTTCACTGACAAAATGCCAGTACTATGTAGAAAATTATAGTAACACGCTGAACCCGTGTAAATACAGTCGAAATGAGAATGTTCTGTTCGAAAAGCTCTAGTTCGTGCAGGTGTCACACACCCCACGTTGTCACTACTCCAATGAAATCATAGATACGAAAAGACAACGGTGGTCAACGGGGTGCGTACGACATGGTGCACTTAGCTTTATCTCTGCTGCTGCTGCTTAGCCGGTATGCTGGTTAGTCGGTTCGCTGGTTAGCCGGTCCGCTGGTTAGCCGGTTCGCTGGTTAGCCGGTCCGCTGGTTAGCCGGTCTCCTGGTTAGCCGGTCTCCTGGTTAGCGTAGCCTCAACAGTTCCCGCCAGAGTCAGCCGTGCCGATGTTACGGGAACGTAACGAACGAACGAAACGAACGAACGAAGGAAGGCTGCAAACAGAAAGCATCGGTGCACTAAACATGTCAGCTACCCCTCACCCACCACCTTAAAACATGTCATCTTTAAATATCTCATCGAGCACGTGGGCCTGCACAAAACTGACTTTTTACAACAACAAAACAGCCATTTTCCGTCCTTCTCTCCCTATCTGCAAAAACCATATACAGATTAGTATTTTAGCGTCACAGAGAGTAAATTATGCGCTAACCTGGAAAGAACAACAGAGAGTATTTCATTCCACAACACAGACTCATCAACAGCGTTAAATAATGATTTATTACCTCAAAAGCCTATGATTGTAACTCTCAATGGAAGCAAAGTCCGCCTCCTCCCTGGAACAGTCTCTGTTCGTCAACAGTGACCCAAAACGTCCAGAACCCCTTGTCGAATCCTTATGCGAAAGCCATCGCCGACGAAGGAAATGTGACGACTTGTCCTCAGCAAAATACGTGGCAGAGGAAAGGAATAACTTGTGGAAGTTCCCCTAGAGTGCCGAATATGATACTCGGTGAAAAACCATCATACTCTAGTAACTGTGTGTTAGGTCCTTCCCCTTCTGCCGCTGGGTGTCAAGTGTGCCGTCCTTGAGTCTCTGACAGACCACCTAGCCAAATACACGTGACTGCCCTTGTCACAAAACCAGTCCAGCTATACACAATTTTGCCTCCCCAAGCAGGAAAAAGACACGAGAAACTCAATCCCTGAAAATCCCGTGCGCGCTGTCAGCGAAAAAAACCGTCAGCCCTATGACAGCAGAAACCTGCACTGTGAAGCTCGTGCGTTTCAAAACATCCGTGCTCGGGAGCACTGTCAGCAAAAACTCTGCTGTGTCCAATATCACGCACAGGCGCTTTCTATCATACATTGACCCAGAACAGGCACTCCACTGAGTGACGCTTTCTTGGTCTCTGTCACCCGATCGTGACACACCTCCCCTCTTCAAGACGAAACCTCGGTTTCGCTCACAGTCATGTTCTCCTCTACAGCCCGAGAGAGAAAGTCAGCTCCAACATTGTTGGCGCCCGGTATGACGCGTACCGTGAATTGGTACGGTTGGAGAATCAACGCCCAGCGCATAAGTCTGGCGTTTGCCAACCTTGCAACCTGAAGATATTGCAGAGGTTGATGGTCTGTTTCCAGACAGAAAGGTCGTCCTCAAGAACGAGCAACCCCTCGTTTCACCCCTGATGACTGCAACCTTCTCTGTCTTCTTGTCTTTGTTCTTCTGGTCTTTGTTCTTCTCCCCGTAGGCTGTCCTCTCTATGTAGGCGCGCAGCAGGTTGGCGTGGTACAGGCGTGCTTTCCCGTGCATCATGATCCTGTAGTCGTTCTGGCCCACCCTCGCTGTCACCTCAAAAGGTCCTTGCCACTGCAGTTGTAGCTTGTTGTGTTTGACAGGTAGAAGTAGCAACACCCGTTCTCCAATCTTGAAGCTGCGCGGCCGTGCCTTGCGGTCGAATCCTCGCGCGTAACGCTGTGCTGCTCTTCCCAGGTTCTCTTGAGCCAATTTGCAGGTCTCTTCAATCCTGTTCCTGAGTTCTACGATGTAGGTCGCTGTCGTCTGCACCTCCTCGTCAGCTTCTTCGTCCGTCCAAGCTTGACGCAGGATAGCCATGGGACCGCGTACCTGTCTGCCGTACAACAACTCAAATGGGGAAAAGCCCAAGCTCTCCTGAGGAACCTCGCGGTATGCAAAAAGCAATGCTGGGATGTACCTGTCCCACGTGCGTGGCTTCTCCTGAGCTAGTTTCCTCAGCATGGTCTTCAAGGTGCCATTGAACCTTTCCACCAGTCCGTTGCACTGAGCATGGTAAGGAGTGGTGAAGTGCTGCTCCAGTGATAGCAGTCGTGCTGCCTCCGCCATCACTCCTCCCGTGAACTGCGTGCCTCTGTCGGTGAGTACCTCTGATGGAATTCCCAGCCGGGACCACATAGTAACCAGAGCCTCAGCTACTCGCGTGGCTTCAATCGATTTCAGAGGGATCGCCTCTGGGTATCGAGTAGCGTAGTCCACCATGGTCAAAATGTATCTGTTTCCGTCCTCAGACGCAGGCAAGATGGGCCCGATGATGTCCACTGCCACCCGACGAAAGGGTTCGTCGATGAGCGGCATCTTCTCCAAGGGGACCTTCCTCACCCTTCCTTTGGCAACCACCTTCTGGCACTTATCGCAGGACGCACAGAAACGTCGGACATCCGTGCAGATGCCTGGCCAGTAAAAGTGGCGCCAGACACGATCCGTGGTCTTCTTGGTACCAAGATGACCTCCCAGAATCGAGTCGTGTGCCGTTGCCATGACACCCTCGCGAAACTCGCGAGGCACGACAACCTGTTTGAATGTACCTTCTTGGTTGCTGAACTCACGGTAGAGCAACTTCTTGTCCCTGAGGAACTTTGACCTCCCATGCTTCCCGCTCAGCTTCACCTTCCCCGACTTCGCGTGCTCCCGAGGAGTAGCTAAGGTCGGGTCAGAATCCTGAGCCTTCGCGAGAAGCGCGGGGGTCACGTTCCCCAGGGCAGCTCGTGCAGCAGGTAGGGGTTTGAGAGGTTTGTCCTCTCGCTCCGCCTGTGCCCGCGTGAGCACTGAAATGACGTCGGGAGACCGATAAACGGGAACCTCCCTGGTGACGCCGTCCACAAACTGAACCCGGTTTCCAATGAGCAGGTCGCATGGAGGATCGTCCATGACGACGGCCACAATGGTCCCCGTGAACAACGGGGTTACGACCTTGATCACTGCCGTGTTCAAGTCGTAAGCGTGAGATGCCTCGGCCATTCTCACCCTGATGCTGTCTCCTGTGTAGGCCATAGCTGGAACTAGACTCGCCCGAACCACTATCATGTCTGCCCCTGTGTCCCGCAGACCTTCGCCCTTCACTCCGTTAACGTAGACGTTGCAGTGGGGCTGGAAATGTTTCCTGGAGCACGGAACGCAGAGTTGTGGAATGGTGCATGAGCTCGTGACGTCCCTTAACTCCTCACTGCCAACAAAGTGAACGCCCTTCTGGTCAGCCTGTCTCCTGTGGCAGTCCTTCTTCACGTGGCCCCGCTTGTTGCAGTAGTAACACTGGATGTCAGTTCTGGAACTCGATCCCTTGTGTCCCTGATCGTCCTTCCCGTCCTTGGGTCCTGAAGAACCCGAATTTCCCGATTTTCCTGGCCGTGAGCCTGAAGATTTGCCGGAGATCGCCTGGGCGTCCTCGTGCACTCTGATCCAGTCGGCTGCCTCCTGAGTAGTCTTTGGCTGGTGTTCCTGCACGAAGGTCACCACCTCAGGTCGCAGGCTGGACATCAGTTGTTCCATGACTATGAGGTCGGCAAGGTCGTTGACGGTCCAGTCCTTTTCGGCCATCTCCACCCAGCGCCGCAGGTAGAGGTTAAGGCGTGCCACAAACTGATGACTCAGCTCGCCGCTCAGTCTCTTGCTGTTACGCAGACGTCGTCTGTAGGCTTCAGCAGTCAGGTTAAAGCGCTGGAGTAACGCCTTCTTAAGTGCCTGATAGTCTCTCGCCTCGTCGTCCTCCAAAGCGTTGTAGAGCTGCAATGCGCGTCCCTTTAAGCAGGTGCTAAGGCGGCTAGCCCACGTGGCCTCTTCCCACTTCTGGTCAGATGCAATGCGCTCAAACCGGCGTAAAAAGTCGTCGAGCTCGTCCTTGTCATCGTCGAACGTCGGCAGTCTCGTACGGTCGGCAACAAACGTCGGCGCGCTAGCCTGAGTAAGCGTACCCTTCTCGGCCTGTAGCCTAGCTAGCTCTAGCTGGTGATCGCGATCCGCCTGTTCCTTCCGGTCTAGTCTGTCACGTTCGTCTTTCTTTTCCTGTCTGTCAAGTTCGGCCTGTCGTTCCTGTCTCTCAAGCTCGTCTTTCTTTTCCTGTCTGTCTCGTTCTCTTTCTTGTCTGTCAAGTTCGTCTTTCCTTTCCTGTCTGTCTCGTTCTGCCTGTCGTTCCCTTTCTTGTCTGTCACGCTCGTCTTTCCTTTCCTGTCTGTCACGTTCTTCTTTCCTTTCCTGTCTGTCTCGTTCAGCCTGTCGTTCTGCCTGTCGTTCCCTTTCTTGTCTGTCAAGTTCGTCCTTCTTGTCCTGTCGGTCACGTTCTTCTTTTCTTGTCAGTCGCTCAAATTCTTCCTTCCGTTCTACTTCTAAGCGTTTTAGAACGCTTCGGGCTCTAACGCGTGCGTCTCGCTCAGTCGGTTGCTCGCTGCCAGGAGTCTCGAAAGTTATTCTCCTCGTAGGAGATCCCCCTGTAGCCATGGTTAGTTTTAGCAAAGCTTTATTACCAAAATAAGTCTAACGCAGCTATAGCTAGAACACGCGGTGATGAAAGCGGTGGATACAAAAATCCAGCAACCAGAAAATGCAGAAGAAAAATCCAAACGGTGTAGAACAAAACGCGTAGCCTACTTTATGGCTGCTTTCTGCGGTGAAACAAAGTGTTTCCCACAGCCGTGGCCTACTTTATCGGCTGCTTTTTGCGGTGAAACAGAGTGTTTCCCACAGCCTTGGTTAGGACAGAAGTCCTCGGACCCTTCCCCCCCAAAATTCCAACAAAGTCAAAATATGGAGAAAAATCCAAGTAAAACAAGACGGTAGAAATGTAACCTGTTACAGAATGCGAAACAACAATGTAGAGAAAACTGAGTAAAACGAACAACAAATCCGTTAACCCCGCTCAGCTCTCTGCAACGGAAAACTCTGAACGTACAACAACAAAGATTCACAAACAAAGGAAAGGGAAGTAATCACAGTTAGCGCATACAATAACTCACAAATTACAATTTACATTTCCTGCAAGATGTGAATCGCTTAAGGTGTGGTATATGATCAAAACTATACAAAAAAGGGTAGCACCAAGCAGAAAATAAGTCGAGCACTGACGAGATTATCTGCTCTTAGTTATCCTTAATTGGTGGGTCTTTATCAGTTGGAAATTAACTGAGTAAATCCCGGCTTGGCCCCCATGTGTCACGTTTCAATATATCACTCAAGGTGATTATGAACCGGTTAATTACTACTAATTAACTAACCACACCACGATCCACTCTCGCAGGCATACAATTAAATAGAGTCAACAAAAGTATAAGTTTCAGACGCCTGTTTATGTATAAACTCTCCACCTCCCTCGAGCCTTCACTCAAAATATGTTCCTTTTACGTTCTCAACACGTAAAAAACCAGTGTTCACTGACAAAATGCCAGTACTATGTAGAAAATTATAGTAACACGCTGAACCCGTGTAAATACAGTCGAAATGAGAATGTTCTGTTCGAAAAGCTCTAGTTCGTGCAGGTGTCACACACCCCACGTTGTCACTACTCCAATGAAATCATAGATACGAAAAGACAACGGTGGTCAACGGGGTGCGTACGACATGGTGCACTTAGCTTTATCTCTGCTGCTGCTGCTTAGCCGGTATGCTGGTTAGTCGGTTCGCTGGTTAGCCGGTCCGCTGGTTAGCCGGTTCGCTGGTTAGCCGGTCCGCTGGTTAGCCGGTCTCCTGGTTAGCCGGTCTCCTGGTTAGCGTAGCCTCAACAGTTCCCGCCAGAGTCAGCCGTGCCGATGTTACGGGAACGTAACGAACGAACGAAACGAACGAACGAAGGAAGGCTGCAAACAGAAAGCATCGGTGCACTAAACATGTCAGCTACCCCTCACCCACCACCTTAAAACATGTCATCTTTAAATATCTCATCGAGCACGTGGGCCTGCACAAAACTGACTTTTTACAACAACAAAACAGCCATTTTCCGTCCTTCTCTCCCTATCTGCAAAAACCATATACAGATTAGTATTTTAGCGTCACAGAGAGTAAATTATGCGCTAACCTGGAAAGAACAACAGAGAGTATTTCATTCCACAACACAGACTCATCAACAGCGTTAAATAATGATTTATTACCTCAAAAGCCTATGATTGTAACTCTCAATGGAAGCAAAGTCCGCCTCCTCCCTGGAACAGTCTCTGTTCGTCAACAGTGACCCAAAACGTCCAGAACCCCTTGTCGAATCCTTATGCGAAAGCCATCGCCGACGAAGGAAATGTGACGACTTGTCCTCAGCAAAATACGTGGCAGAGGAAAGGAATAACTTGTGGAAGTTCCCCTAGAGTGCCGAATATGATACTCGGTGAAAAACCATCATACTCTAGTAACTGTGTGTTAGGTCCTTCCCCTTCTGCCGCTGGGTGTCAAGTGTGCCGTCCTTGAGTCTCTGACAGACCACCTAGCCAAATACACGTGACTGACCTTGTCACCAAACCAGTCCAGCTATACACAGTTTTGCCTCCCCAAGCAGGAAAAGGACACGAGAAACTCAATCCCTGAAAATCCCGTGCGCGCTGTCAGCGAAAAAAACCGTCAGCCCTATGACAGCAGAAACCTGCACTGTGAAGCTCGTGCGTTTCAAAACATCCGTGCTCGGGAGCACTGTCAGCAAAAACTCTGCTGTGTCCAATATCACGCACAGGCGCTTTCTATCATACATTGACCCAGAACAGGCACTCCACTGAGTGACGCTTTCTTGGTCTCTGTCACCCGATCGTGACATATGCATTTCAACACTGATTAAATGTCAAGTTTTCGTCAAAATTGACATTTATCTGATTCTTTCTTTTCATGCGGGCTGCGTCGGAGATTGTTTTCTTCAAGCAAAGAAACTAAAAGTCAATCTTACAGTTTGTCGTTTATGGCCAAGAAAACAATAAAGCTCCCTGTCTAGGAGTTCCGTATCTTAAAGTTTTATTCGTCCTTTCATGTTCAGCTGCGCTTGACAAATAATCCGCACTGCAAACAGATAAAAGGAAACCCAAGGCAGTAAATAGCTGGAATTAACGTGACGCAAAGATGTTCACAATAAGCGAATATTTTCACTGATAACTGTGCGACTGCAAAAAGTTGATGGTTCAAAATCAATTTGGTTTTTGTTTTTGCTTTTTTGCAGCTCACTTTTTCTCGACCAATTTTGAATGGAGGTTCCCGGAAAAGGACTGCCTACGTTCCAAAATGAAGAATAAACAAGAGGCAAAGCCTTCAAGGCTCCCGTAAGAAATGGTCAAAAGTAACACAAACTCAATCACTCCGTCACACACACACACACACACACACACACACACACACACACACACACACACACACACACACACACACACACACACACACACACACAGAGTTAAAACTAACGCGTCATCATATCTACTCCATGTATAATTTTCAAAAGAAGGCAAACGGATAAAATGACTGTATTTGTTGTTGGTGTAGTTGTCCCTGAAGGAGATCTTGTGCAATCCTCACACACACACACACACACACACACACACACACACACCCCCACACACACACACACACACCGTGCACCCACACATACACACAAGACCGCACAAACACGCACGCACACACAGACACACTTTTAAACTGCATCAGCATAATTATCATGGCAAAGCTTATCTACAATCATTAATTTAACCCATATGTGCCCACCGTCCCATATATGGGACGCTATCTTTTAGTGGAGATTATACATTTAACTGAACCCAATAAAGTGGTTATCATTACCCAGACATATCAAGGGAGGCTACGTGTGTCCAGTTTTCGTGTTGAACGGGATTTATCTCCCTTACCGTTTCACACAGGTGCAGCCATGATTTGCATTTTTTGGTCTGAATTGATGAGCAGAATGGCAAGCAGTAAAAGGTAAGTTGTTATTTTCTTTACCAAGACTTTTATATATCAAACAAAAATAAAATAATGGAGATACTGATGTTATCTGAATATGGATTTCGCGGATTATTTAAAAAAAGTTTTGCTTGCATCTGTGAGTGTTTGAAGTGCCGTCCCATATAGCTTATGGGACCGTGGGCACGAGAGGGGTGGGTTTTTTTTTTTTTACATATAGGCTACAAAGAAGGATTTGCTTCTCTTGTCTTCCAGACTCTATAATGTCAACGAAGGTTTATCAATGCTGGAAGATGACAGCAGTGTCCAGGAAGCCTCTGTCTTCATTGAGCCACCTCATGTGACTGAGCCGGGACACTGATGAAGACAGCGGAGAAGAAGGGCGGGGAAGGGACAGTCTCCAACCTCAATGGCCGTCAGCTGCGGGCGCCTGCTTCTGCCACAGTTGTCAGAAATGGTCAACGCCAGCCACCGTTATGAACCCGAGAATCAGTGACAGGTCTTCAGATGAAGAAAGAGTAAGATCGGACATACGCTTGGGTAAAACAGTAATCAGTCCAGGGTTATCTGTAGTGGAGTTATCAATCCAACGCCCAAACCTCCCTCTGTCTCTCTCTGTCTCTGTCTCTGTCTCTCTCTGTCTCTGTCTCTCTCTGTCTCTCTCTCTAATTTTATATTTATTGCGATTTTCAGAATGCACCCTCGACCTCTCGGACCACAACTGCAACTTCCACTGAGCGCAGGCAGAGTCAACGGCAGAAAAATAAACCTGGCATCGACAGTTCTTCAGATGAAAGAGTAAGTGTGGAAAAACAATTTGTATGCGGGTGTTTGTTGACCACTCTGGGATACATCGTTCAGTGCGAGCCACAGGACGACCGACAGCGTACCCGGGCGTTGACATGGGAGGGGAGGTGGTTCTCGATCTCATAGCCGAGCTGCAGGAAGTGGAGGGATGCTCGTTCCACCTGACGTTTGACAATCTTTTCACGAGTTTGAAACTGGTGGATCCGCTGTCGGAAAAGAACATCGCGTGCACAGGCACAATCCGAGCAAATCGTCTCGAAGACTGCCCACTGAGAGATGTGAAAGACATGCGGAAGACGCCAAGAGGAACCTTCGACTATGCCACAGACACAAAGTCAGGTCTCATTGTCGTGCGATGGAACGACAACAATATCGTGAACGTCGTCTCAAACAAGGTTGGGGTACATCCACTTCAGGTGGCAAAGAGGTGGTCAAGGTCAGAGTCCAGGCAAGTTCAACTCCCACAGCCCTTCCTGATTCGCCACTACAACCAAACCATGGGATGTGTTGATCCCACTGATCAGAACGTTGGCAAGTACAGGATTGCCATACGCTCGAAGAAGTGGTGGTGGGCCATCTTTGCCTACTGCCTAGATAGAGAATACTACATGGCTTGCTGTGTCGTACCAGATTTACACGAGTTGTTTTTTTAAATATTGAACTGCGAGCGAAAGCGAGCTGTTCACTATTTGAAAAAGCAACGAGTGTAAATCTGGTACGGAACAGCAAGCCATGTAGTATTCTGTTTATCCTACATACTGTACTTACGTGTATTTTACTGAAAATGTCCTGCATTCGAGGCAGCTAAATTGAAGACGCTTGTTTTAGAACCTCGATCTCTTCTAAAGCCTCGTGCAATCTATTACGTCAAAGCAAAGAAACGTCACTTTGAATGTGTGGCGTGACGTGTTAGTTCTAAAGATTCATCGAGGGTAATTAGCGAGCGCAATTTGTGTTTCTATAATGACGTTTGTCTCGGTGACTTTGGCATCATAAGCAGTGGAAAAACAGGTCCCTGCCAGACTTGCTTGACATGACCTCATTTACATGATATACACACGTGTGATTTGAACGATTATTATCTCACGGGTGTCTCTCTCACGTATGTAGGATAAACGTCTGTATCCAACAGGTGTGGCATCTGTACCGAGCAACTGAGGCTGCAAAGAACAACCCGCTGGATCTTCTCGCCATACGCAGTTCTTTAACTCTTAGTCGTATAACAATTCCAAGACTATATTATCTTGATTGTATTGTATTGTATGGGGAGATTTGTATAGCGCTTGACGTTCTCTAAGCGCTTTACATTTACAGAACAAACATTTCGCGCATGCAGACACAGAAAGACAGAAATGTTTGTGTCTGAGCTAGTAAACATACCACACACGATACAAACCAGTCACCTGCTTTTACCCCCTCAAAACCCCCTCCACCTGGTTTTTTTGGATACACACTTTAACTACACACATGCCGACAAAATGTTGATCATTACTTCAATAGTTTGAAGATGGTGCTTGAAAAATAACTAGGTAAAATGAGTATTTCGGTGTTTAGTCAAATGTTAAAGTTTCTACCACAGACATACATACATACATACATACATACGCACGTACGCACAGACAGACAAAATTGACGATAGCAATACATAGGCTACACTTACGTGAGCCAAAAACAAGAAAGTTGTGTTATTGGAACGTTTAATTATTGACAAAATAAAACGTTACATAAATTGATCTTCGACCCAGCGGGTTTTTTCAGCGGACACACAGACAAAAACTTAATAATATACAGAAAATAAACTTATTTGACAAATTGTCCACTAACTCGCTCAGATTATTTTGATTTAGAGATACCCTTTTACATCTATCAGTCGTAAAAAACAAACAAACCCACCCATGTGTCGATGGCATCAGCCACTCGCAGCATTTCTGATGTTGCACGTGCATGCATTTAGGGCGTGTACGTTGCTTTGTTCTCCCCCCCCCCCTCCCCCAAAAGTCCAGTTCAGACCTTCAGGGATGTGGTTAGGATTTTTATTTTTATTTTATTTTTATTTTTATTTTTTAGGATTTGTTTCCCCGTCAATTTTGCCGAATTGGCCATGAAATGTCACTATAGCCAGAGACATAGATAGTGTGTATGTCACTATGGCCCACTCATGATAGTATGTATGTCTCTGCTATAGCCCACTCATGATAAAGTTGGCAATGGTGCCGAAAAGCAAGGCGACAGACTCTCCAGCACTGAATTTGGCATCAGTTTTGTTTATTAACCGACAGTCGACGCCTAAAACGACATTTAACAGCTCTAGTTTTCTCTTATCCTCTCTCTTTCGATCTTTCGAATCGCACCACCCCCGATACCCCCACCCCCGTTGTTCTGTATTCCCCGCCCCTTGTAGACGGTCATTGTCCCCCCGCCCCCCACCCCCCCCCCCCCTCCTCTGTCATTGCCTCTGCTCCCTATGCCTTGAGATCCCTTCTTTTGTTAAACTAATTACATCATTCACAGTAAGAGTATAATTGCAGAAACTATGTCATCGGTCAAAGTTGTCAATGACTACCAGCATACTATAATGACTACCGGACCGGCCGAATGAAGCTTCCTGAATCACTGTCGGGACTTCTTCCTTTGACTGGGGGGCCCGGGTAGCTCAGGTGGTAGAGCATTGGACTTGTGATCGAAAGGTCGCTGGTTCGAATCCGGGCCGGGACGGACACAGGTCAACTTTATGTGCAGACCCAGAGACGGTATCCATCTCCTACCCCCGTGTCACCACTGTGGCACGTAAAAGACCTCGGTCATTCTGCCATAAGTGCAGATGGCTGATACCACCTAAACACGCATACACTTGTGTATCTCATCTAAAGTCGGGTTAAAACCCGGGAACATGCCCCTAATGGCTTTGCCGTGAGGGCGTAAAACTTGAATTTCTCTTTCCTTTGACTGTGTCTGTTTTCGGGATCCCCGCTATTACTTGTCAATATGAGGAGAGCCGCGTAATTATGGCAAGGGCAGAAAAGCCGAGTTCCGGACAATCTGTTGTGTGTGTGTGTCAGTGTGTGTGTCAGTGTGTATGTGTGTGTGTGTGTGTGAGTGAGTGTGTGTGTGTGGGGGTGTGTGCCGTGTTGTGTTCGTGTGTGTGGTGTGCTCGTGCTCGTGTGTGTGGTGTGCTCGTGTGTGTGGTGTGCTCGTGCTCGTGTGTGTGGTGTGTGGTGTGTGGTGTGCTCAGTGTGTGTGGTGTGCTCGTGTGTGTGGTGTGCTCGTGTGTGTGCGTGTGTGTGTGCCGCAAAGCAGCAGATACCTCACGGCGTACTGTGCAGGCAATCATGCAGTCAAGCCCATGGACCCCGGTGGCAGTGCAACTGGCGACAACAGTCTGAAGTCTTCATACGGAGGAGTGCGCATATTCATCATGGGGCCCGTCTAGTCGGAATGTTGGAAGTCTATAGACTGATACGGGAACTCAACCTCAGCGTCGACGTCAGTGCGGCGTCAGTAGAGAGCGTTCATACATACATGTGATACATGACATTTTGTGTCACCGCCGATGAAAGATTACAGTTAGCATACGCGAGTCATTGTAAATATTGTGAGGCATTGCCAGGAGCTTGAATTCTAAGCACTTTTAGAACGCCCCTCGTATGTCATGAGTTTGACCTTTCAAGTAAAAGACTCCAGTTAGACTTAGCTTTCATGATGACGTTTAAAATCGACGCTCAAGTTTTCGTTTTGAGTTCAAAGTCAGTGATTGCCTTCTGAAGTGGGAACCACCAAGTGCATAATCTGGGATAGACTTCTTCTTCTTCATCGTTCGTGGGCAGGAACTCCCAAGTACACTGTGACTCGTGTTTTACACAAACGGGTTTTCAGTACGTGTCTGGTCGTTCTTAACCCGCCCTTTAGTCTGCCATACTCCGTTTTCGGGGAAATCTGGGATAGACGAAAGTTGACAGTGGGAATGACACCGCTATCTTATCAGACTGACAGTCTCTTCGCTCCGCTTCTTGCCAGGCATGTGCATGAGCCGCTAAAACCGTATCGGGTGCCAACGTCAGTGTCAGCGGCATAAGCAATACCCACACTCACGTCTTACACACTCCCAGGCAAATGCTTTTGATAGGACTCTGATATTTTGGGATGGCATCAGGGTGCAGTACCGACCCCCTAGTGCTGTTATTCGGTACATGTGTTTTCCCCTTTTGCTATGGGGGAGTCCTGAATAGGCTTGCTCTTGTGTACCCTTGCATCTTCATAGGCATGTTGACATATGACCAAGGCATGTTGTCATATGACCAAGGCATGTTGACATATGACCAAGGCATGTTGACATATGACCAAGGCATGTTGACATATGACCAAGGCATGTTGACATAATTATGACCAAGGCATGTTGACATCTGACCAAGGCATGTTGACATATGACCAAGGCATGTTGACATCTGACCAAGGCATGTTGACATCTGACCAAGGCATGTTGACATATGACCAAGGCATGTTGACATATGACCAAGGCATGTTGACATATGACCAAGGCATGTTGTCATATGACCAAGGCATGTTGACATATGACCAAGGCATGTTGACATATGACCAAGGCATGTTGACATATGACCAAGGCTCCCCAAACTATGCGTCCCTATGCCATATACTACGCACTGGAAGCCAAAAACACATACTATAGAAATGTATAGAAGGGGTCCCGGGACCTACTAAACATAAAAAAACAGCGGGTCCAGGGACGCACTGACATTCTCGTGCATACCGTAGTTAACATTGTCAGACTGTAGTCATCGGCTAAGTGCAAGCACCAATATTCCCTGCTTGCTTACGGGCGTGTGTCTGTGGGCGTGTGTCTGTGTGAGTGTGTCTGTGTGCGTGTGTCTGTGTGCGTGTGTCTGTGTGCGTGTGTCTGTGTGCGTGTGTCTGTGTGCGTGTGTCTGTGTGCGTGTGTCTGTGTGCGTGTGTCTGTGGGCGTGTGTCTGTGGGCGTGTGTCTGCGTGCGTGTGTGCGTGCGTGTGTCTGCGTGCGTGTGTCTGTGTGCGTGTGTCTGTGTGCGTGTGTCTGTGGGCGTGTGTCTGTGTGCGTGGGTGTGCGTGTGTCTGTGGGCGTGTGCGTTTTGTTGACATGCCTGGAATATTGTTGAATATATTAAAAAAAAAGACTCATCATATCATAGTAACACTACTTGTCATCACAAAGTGTTAGCTGTACAACGAGGGCTTTGGGGACCCTGGAGTTTAGGACCCTCTAAAACTCCGATGAGGGAGTCCATGGACCCTTTACAGATTGAAAGTGGGGGTCCCAGGACCCTCCACGTGACTGAGGCGTTCGTGGCGGGGAGCCCTGTATATGACAGCAAAACTGACTGACGAAGCGCGAAACGCAGATGTCCAACCTCACCCGTGACCGTACTCAGTTATGAATATTCATTATTAAAAACAAAATGCCGTGATTAGGATCTTTCTGTATAGATCTGCAAACGTATAGTGTCGATGGTCATGCACTTTTGGTTTGAACAAAATGTTATTCATAGACATGTCGTGCCGAATTCACGGAATTGCCGAATTTGAGGAATCTGCAACATTTTTGCCCATTTCGCGAAATCGGCAAGACGCCGCCCATTTCGCGGAATCGGCAGTGAATGAGTGATTTACCAAATATGCATAATGGCTTCAAAACTGGCTAGTTTAGCGAAATCGTATACTGGCTGACTAATGCACATAAGCTGTATGAAGCAAACTTGTCAGCGTCATATATTTAATGTCTTATGTATCGATTGGAGATTGGATTTCCCTTCTTTGAGTCATGTGACGTCAGAGGCCGACAAAACTTTATAATTTGGCTTTTCAGGTTGACCGAAACTTCAAAGGAACTCAAAAAAAAAAACCGTCATTTGTTTGATTACATGTGTGTGTGCTGTTCAATGTCAAAACAACAACAAAGTCAGTACATGACGTGTGTTTTGTAGTTCCTTTGAAGTTTCGGTCAACCTGAAACGCCCAAATATGAAGCTTATGTGTTTGATTGCATACATGTGGATTGCATGCATGTGTGTGTGTGCTCGTTCAATCGTCAAAACAACAACAAAGTCATACGTACCTAAGAGGAATTCGATCGATACATAAATGTTATTTGCGTGTGACTGTCTCGATCTGTGTAAAATGTCATATTTTGGTCAAACACGCAAATAACGTATAATAATCACTTCCCATGATTACACAGACGTATCAATAGTTTCCCGCTGTAGTTATTCTTTGACAGTGACTTATTCCTTTCTTTACTTATGCTATTACACATGATTTGGCTACGTGGAGGTATTAATAATTTTCCGGTGTAGTTATAATTTAACGATGTCATTCCTTTAATTTCTTACTCATCAGTCATAATTAGTTGGAGTTATTAATAGTTTACATGTATAGTTATGCTTTGACAGTATTGACACTGTCAAAGGATAACTGTAAACTATCATCTTTTTTTTTACTAATTAATGATTAGTCAAGTTAATACACGGAGGTAGTATACTGTTCAAAAAAAGAAACGCATAGTTGCTACTTGCCAAATTTGTTTTATTTTTCGAAAAAATTAACAGAAAATCCAATATTTAGATTATTTGTTTGAAATTTGGTATGGACACAGTTGAATGCACACACAGTTCTTTTGCATCTTCAAATCAATCAGTCAATCAATACGATTGGGTGCCGAGGCTGTCAAGTCAGTAGGGGGTGTGACTGCCTTGAGCAGCAACAACTGCCCGGCACCTTCTGGGCATGGACTGGATCAGATGCCGGATATCTTGCTGTGGGATGGTGTCCCACTCCTCCTGAAGTGCCTGCAATAGATCGCGGTGATTTGCCGGCGCTTCTTCTCGCCTGCGCACACGTCTGTCCAATTCATCCCAGAGGTGTTCTATCGGGTTCATGTCTGGCGACATGGATGGCCAGGGAAGCACCTGGACATGGTGGTCGGTGAGGAACTGGGTGGTGAGTCGTGCTGTGTGCGGGCGAGCGTTGTCCTGCTGGAATATGGCATCCTGGTCAGCCAGAAGAGGAAGGGCGTGTGGGCGCAGAATTTCCTCCACGTATCGCTGGGCAGTTATGCGCCCTTGGACGAGCACCAGGGTGCTCCTTCCAGTGGTATTGATCGCCCCCCACACCATGACGCCTCCACCACCATGAACGGGTGCCTCATCCACACAGTTGGGCGCGTAACGTTCGTTTACTCTCCGGTAGACCCTCCTCCGACCATCATGTCGCTGGAGCAGGAAGTAGGACTCGTCGCTGAACCACACGTGTCTCCAGTGATTCCGGACGGTCTAGCGAAGGTGCTGGTTGCCCCACTGCACTCGGTTCTGGCGATGGCGGCGGGTGAGGACAGCTCCTCTGTGAGGTCTGCGAGCTCTCAAACCAGCTTCATGCAGGCGGTTCCGCACGGTCTGGTCCGATAATCGGTGTGGCCCGGGGAGAGCCTGGACAGAAGATGAGGCCGACAGGAAACGATTCCGGAGGTGGCGGAGCCGTATGAAGCGGTCGTGAGCAGCAGTTGTCGCCCTTGGTCTTCCCGCTCGTGGCAAGTCAGCAACGGAGCCAGTGGCTTGAAACCTGACCCACAGTCTACTGATGGTGCTCTGGGACACGTGGAAGTGCCTGGCGATTGCACTTTGACTTTGGCCTGCTTGTAAACGACCCAATGCAATTTGGCGGTCTTCTCTGCTCAATCGGGCCATCTTTCGTCGCTGAATTGTCGTTTGATTTCTTTGTGGCGAACAATCCGCTTTTATGGGTTTTGGAAGACATGGTGAGAGCTCAATATTCCCCGAGTTTCACGAGATTACACTGAAGCATGACGAGTGGTCATGCCAAATGAGCAATTTTGACATTGTAGCCACTGATAACGCATGCGTCACGTGCAGAGCTCACTTGTGGCAATGGACGAAAGGTCGACGACCAGATAAACATTTTCTGCAGTTTGGTGGATATCCTTGTAGCCATATAACTAAATTAACCAAATATTACAAGCTATGCGTTTCTTTTTTTGAACAGTATATAAGCATAAAGGTATAGTAATCTACTGACTCCGATAACTGCTGTACATGTTACATGCCGTGAATGAAGAATTCCCCAGGTCTTGTGTACTTCTCAAACTCCGCTAGCAGAAGCTCCAGAAAGAATGCGTTGTTGCACTCCAGTGGATCCCCTCTCACTGCGAGATGAAGGGGAACGAAGCGACTGCATGCTTAGGTCAAGGTTGTTTTCTTTCTTCTTCTGTTCATGCGTGCCTTTTTGGACCCCTCTTTCGTTCGGTCATTAATAAAGAGTAATGTGCATCCTATGGTTAATTTCCTATGTTGCATTGTCCTCCTTGGTATTCATCTAAGGAAGTAACTGCAGAGCAAATACTCTGACAGTCCTTGACATTTAACCGTTTAAGACTGAAGTTGGAAAAAGACAAAGATTGCCAGTGAATCCACTAGTAGAAGGCGAAAAAGAAGAACACATAAAGAAGAAGAAGAACAAGAGAAATGAGAAGAACAAGACGGACATGAAGAATTTTGAGTTATAATCAGACCTGTAATTGGTCTATCCTTTCTGATTTAGAACGAATTATATCTTTTGTCGTTCGTGCCAAACGTACTTGTCAACCGCATTCCAAGCTCACGCTTTCTACAGACACAGGAGTGTCTTATGATCACGAACACGGAACGCGGATGCAAGAAGATGGAATGATAAAGTAGACACAGATACCTCGGGCATGACTGATAACAAGCAATAGTTTGGTACTTGGCGGAGCCACATCAGACGAGTGTTTCTTAAAGGCTTGTGGCTAGCCGCTCGCAAAGCTAGGAAGCGAGAGTGTATATGAAACGGTTTGATGGCTAGCTACGCAAGATACCGAAAAGTTGGTAGTCGGTAAACCGCCATGGACAGCCAATCGGATTGGAAAGCGCGCGGCCTCCATTTTTTTTCTAGCGTAGCAGGCATCTCCAAGGCATGCTCGCCTACGCTAACCAAATCCTAGCGTTCCTGGCGGCGAGAATTGCCCAAGAAACGGCACTTCCTCACCCCACTCGTTTCACTCGCCAATTCTCGCGTTAAAGAAACGGGGGACAGTTTATACCTTACGTCCCGTGGGCCGGTGTAACCATCTCATTTTTCGCTTGTGTCCAGCTTTCGCATTTGATATTGCCTGCCCGTCAAATTAAAGGGCAAAACTTCAATCATTTGTCAGTATCTTGCAAGTGAAGGAAATTTGTTGTGAAATTCGATCGATTATACCAAAAAATTCCATTCCTTCGTTGAAAACTCCGTACACCGAGTGGTTTATGTATACGACCCTAGAATTAAGAAGGGAAAGTTTTTTTGCGATGAAATTAAAATTCCTTTTTATTTTGTGAATGAATTTGATCCCATGAGTGTAAAGTACCAAAGGTCGATCACCAGTTCTTTGGATGGGAGGAGGAGGTGGGGGTGGCGGAAGCCCCGTCTCTTCATCTGTCTCTGTGTCTCTGTCTCACTCTCTCCCACATGCACACACGCACATACACACACGCACACACAGACACAGACACACACATAATCTTTCTCTTACCTCCTCCTCTCTCTCTCCCTCTCTCTCTTTCTCTCCAGCAGAAGGTCACCTCACCGCACGCGCAACCCTCGGCACGGGGCATGCGCAGAGGAGCGCCTATCTGCCGGCCTTGTGACGTGCGTATAATTATTCAGAGAAAATGAATGGAAGTCCGTGTTTAAAAGGATGTTAGCACATGCTGTGGTCTCACTCAGTCTGCTGTAAACGCCTGCATCTGCGGAACGGGAGCGTCTATCTCTTGTGCAATCACTTTTGATAAGACTTTGGATTTTTCTCCTCTTGCTCACTGACGTTATAGTCTTATCAGTTTTCTTCCAGTTGTCGCCTGCCAACAGCAGGCAGGGTTGATATCTGTAGTAAAGTTCTCTGATCTGAACGTTGAAAGTCCTTAGTGCTTGACTATTATTGAGTGAAAAGCCATTGTTTTAAAATTGCAAAAAAAAGTCTATCTAGGAAACAATTCAAAACCAGACACACTTTTGTGATCACATAAAGTTATTCAATAGAAACCTGATCACCTGTTTGGTGCTTTCGGATTGAAAAAACTACAACAAACAAACAGAGAAGGAATTTTCAACGAGGTGTTCTTTTTTCCGTGGAAAACTAAAAAGAAAAGTGAAAAAGATGGCGGACGGTCTGATCGGAAAGTGGCAGTCAGTTGATTATGAAAACATCGATCCTTTCTGGGACGTGATGGGTAAGTAACGCAAACACTTTTCATTTCTTCAATTCATGTACATGTATTCATTTTTACCAACAAAATGTAGCGTAAAGTTTTCGTTGCTTCTTTCTCTCCCCCTTTCTTCTAATATCTTCAGTTTTCGTCGTTCTCGTTCCTTCTTTCAGCGTACTTTTAATTTTATTTCCCAGTTTTCCGTTTCTTCAAATCCTTATCAATGTATCTCTTCCTCGTTCTCTCCCCCCCCCCTTCATTTCTTCCATACTGAAAGTTTTCTCGTATGTTTGCTCTTCTTGCGGGTTTTGTCTGTGAATTTGCATTTCATTATACATCATAGTTGCGCTTTGGTTTATTTTAGACCTTTGTTTTTACACACAGACGGGAGTGGAATCATTGATTGCATTTTTTTTCTTTTTGACCCTCAGTTACAATATGACTCGCTATGAATATGATACTGTGAGCGAAGCTGAACAGTTTAAACGTAAACAGAATGGGTTATAAATAATAATAATATCATTCTTTCGTTTAGCATGGACAATCTTCGAAAATTTACAATATTTTCAATCAATTATAATTTAGCATTTGCACACTTTCTCTCTCCTCTCTCCCCATCCTCTCTCTCCCTCCCCTCCCCTCTCTCCCTCTCTCCCTCTCTCTATCTCTAATCGTCCTCTCTCTCTCTCCCCCCCCCTCTCCCCTTCTCTGTCTCTCTCACCCTCCCTGCCACTCTCTCTCTCTCTCTCTCTCTCTGATACTGTGAGCGATGCAATCATTGATTGTATATCTGTTTAATTAGTTAAGCATTACTGACCTTGGATGAGATTTAACTTTCCCATTTGGTTTTATGTTTCACGTAAGAAACGTTTCCTGTGCGTTTACAGCGTGTAAAGGCATCAGTGGAACTTCAGGGTCCGAAGACCAAGACAATTGCCAAGATGTGCATGTTCTTGCTGTCGGAAGGCACATTCCCCGCCAACAGATTATCCCTGGAGCGGTAATGTCAACGTAAAGCCGATTTTTGTAAGTTCTCTGAGCCCCTCGACGTGTTGGGTCCTTTGGGGTGGTCGTTGTGGGCAGGTGGTCGTTATCGAAACGTAGTCGCCAAGGCAGGTTCGACCCAGCCATGGGAATTGTCCGCGAAATCGCAATTTCCGCGAAAAGGAAATTACGTTTCAGCAAAAATGTAAAATTGTCCGCAGCAAAGAAAATGTAAATTAAATGATATGTATACTATTGTCTCTCTAGCCATTCTTTGCTTACACGAGAACTATCAAAATATTGGTCTAAGATGCTAAAATTCGTTTTCCTTCCAACGGGCTCTACCCCTGTACCCTGACGGGGCCTGGGCGGCCTCTGGACCTAGGCCTATTTTCAGAGTTTTTTCTACTTTGGAATTCCCATGCCTGCGACCTCACGGGCCATCAACATTCGACGTTGGAGACGGAGGTAGAACTACTATACTCGGAAGAGGCCGGGCGGATAACGTTCATACTTTGCGTTTCCCTTTCTCACTTTTAACGACACTTCAGTGACAGACTGCATGCAAGCGTGAGTCACATTGTCGTGTTTCATGTTGACAGTTTGACAATAAAAAGTCGATAACATACCCCATTAAAGAGACCGGATTACATACCCCATTAAAGAGACCGGATAACATACCCCATTAAAGAGACCGGATTACATACCCCATTAAAGAGACCGGATAACATACCCCATTAAAGAGACCGGATTACATACCCCATTAAAGAGACCGGATTACATACCCCATTAAAGAGACCGGATTACATACCCCATTAAAGAGACCGGATTACATACCCCATTAAAGAGACCGGATTACATACCCCATTAAAGAGACCGGATTACATACCCCATTAAAGAGACCGGATTACATACCCCATTAAAGAGACCGGATTACATACCCCATTAAAGAGACCGGATTACATACCCCATTAAAGAGACCGGATAACATACCCCATTAAAGAGACCGGATTACATACCCCATTAAAGAGACCGGATAACATACCCCATTAAAGAGACCGGATAACATACCCCATTAAAGAGACCGGATTACATACCCTATTAAAGAGACCGGATTACATACGCAGTCGGATATGACTTATATCGCCGCATGTCCAACACATTCAGGTCACAGACTGCCTATTTGTACAGCCTCGTGAGGGGGTTGGGGCGGGTGGAGGTATGGGGGGAGGGGTGGGGTAGGTTGGGTTGGCGGATGTAGGGAGGATAGGGACAGTGAATGGAGAGGGGGGCGAGTGTTGCCAAGTTAGTGATGGCGTCTAGTTTATTGCAGTCTCGCTGTGTGAAAGAAGGATATATTTTAGATGCCTTAAATGCACCTACAGACATGAGACCAAGGGTAGGGCGGATGGTGGCGAGAGAGGTGAAGGGACGGGGAATGTTTACAGTGCCGGGTGCCGGGCTGTGAGCAGTGCCCGCCAATGTTTAGCTCAGGCACCGTCCCGGTAGTCGCGCCTTAGTTCTATGCAGGAAAATGCAGCGCGCTATCCTGGCTATCTGGCCAACTGTCGTCCTCATCTCTAAGGCAGACAGACACCCGCCTTCAGGCTCAGGCATTTTCAAATGCTCGACTCAAGACTACCTTCCTTCACTTGTGACCAATCACGTGCACCGTCACGGATCTGTGGTGGTGTTTGCCGGGAAAAGACCATCCTTTCACCTGGTGACATACCAAACTCTACATCCTGGCTGCTTCCTGTACAGTCACGTGGGCATTTTGTGGTCAATTTCTTTTGCAGATTAACACTGGTGTCATTAAGGAAATCTATTCGTGAAAAATAACCTGCACAAAAAGAAGCTTGTTAAAAATAATTTTTAAATATTTTTTTTTATATATATATTTTGTGTGTGTGTGTGTGTGTGTGTGTGTGTGTGTGTGTATGTGTATGTGTGTGTGTGTGTGTGTGTGTGCGTATGTGGTCCAGTAAGTGTTTTTAACCCATGTAAAATCCTGGTTAGGCCTGTGATGCTTGACAGCATGTTTGCTCACAATTCACATCAGAAAGAATGATGGTACCTTTAAGGTTGAACGATGGGTGAGATTGCATTGTATGGTTGTTGCAGTCTCCTTGCATGACAGGGAGGATGTGTTTAGACGCCTTGATCCTTTCAGCCGCACAGGCGCTACACGCTCTGCTGGTTCCGTCGATCCCAGACTTGGAGGAACACTGCGTACCACCCTTTGCTGGTTCCGTCGATCACTTGGTGGAACACTGCGTACCACGCTCTGCTGGTTCCGTCGATCCCAGACTTGGTGGAACACTGCGTACCACCCTTTGCTGGTTCCGTCGATCCCAGACTTGGTGGAACACTGCGTACCACGCTCTGCTGGTTCCGTCGATCCCAGACTTGGAGGAACACTGCGTACCACCCTTTGCTGGTTCCGTCGATCCCAGACTTGGTGGATCACTGCGTACCACGCTTTGCTGGTTCCGTCGATCCCAGACTTGGTGGAACACTGCGCCGTACCACGCTCTGCTGGTTCCGTCGATCCCAGACTTGGTGGAACACTGCGTACCACGCTCTGCTGGGTCCGTCGATCCCAGACTTGGTGGATCACTGCGTACCACCCTTTGCTGGTTCCGTCGATCCCAGACTTGGTGGATCACTGCGTACCACCCTTTGCTGGTTCCGTCGATCCCAGACTTGGTGGATCACTGCGTACCACGCTTTGCTGGTTCCGTCGATCCCAGACTTGGTGGATCACTGCGTACCACGCTTTGCTGGTTCCGTCGATCCCAGACTTGGTGGAACACTGCGTACCACGCTCTGCTGGTTCCGTCGATCCCAGACTTGGTGGAACACTGCGTACCACCCTTTGCTGGTTCCGTCGATCCCAGACTTGGTGGAACACTGCGTACCACGCTTTGCTGGTTCCGTCGATCCCAGACTTGGAGGAACACTGCGTACCACCCTTTGCTGGTTCCGTCGATCCCAGACTTGGTGGATCACTGCGTACCACGCTTTGCTGGTTCCGTCGATCCCAGACTTGGTGGATCACTGCGTACCACCCTTTGCTGGTTCCGTCGATCCCAGACTTGGTGGATCACTGCGTACCACGCTTTGCTGGTTCCGTCGATCCCAGACTTGGTGGATCACTGCGTACCACGCTTTGCTGGTTCCGTCGATCCCAGACTTGGTGGAACACTGCGTACCACGCTCTGCTGGTTCCGTCGATCCCAGACTTGGTGGAACACTGCGTACCACCCTTTGCTGGTTCCGTCGATCCCAGACTTGGTGGAACACTGCGTACCACGCTTTGCTGGTTCCGTCGATCCCAGACTTGGTGGAACACTGCGTACCACCCTTTGCTGGTTCCGTCGATCCCAGACTTGGTGGATCACTGCGTACCACGTTTTGCTGGTTCCGTCGATCCCAGACTTGGTGGATCACTGCGTACCACGCTTTGCTGGTTCCGTCGATCCCCGACTTGGTGGATCACTGCGTACCACGCTTTGCTGGTTCCGTCGATCCCAGACTTGGTGGAACACTGCGTACCACCCTTTGCTGGTTCCGTCGATCCCAGACTTGGTGGATCACTGCGTACCACCCTTTGCTGGTTCCGTCGATCCCAGACTTGGTGGATCACTGCGTACCACGCTTTGCTGGTTCCGTCGATCCCAGACTTGGTGGATCACTGCGTACCACGCTTTGCTGGTTCCGTCGATCCCAGACTTGGTGGATCACTGCGTACCACGCTTTGCTGGTTCCGTCGATCCCAGACTTGGTGGAACACTGCGTACCACCCTTTGCTGGTTCCGTCGATCCCAGACTTGGTGGATCACTGCGTACCACGCTTTGCTGGTTCCGTCGATCCCAGACTTGGTGGATCACTGCGTACCACGCTTTGCTGGTTCCGTCGATCCCAGACTTGGTGGATCACTGCGTACCACGCTCTGCTTTGTTCACATGCAAGACACGATACTAGGATAGTGACGGCGATCGTATGGTAACGCAGCAAGTAGTACAATAGTGGTCCTTTTAACACAGAAAAGGTATATCGTTATATTATCTTCAATTGTAATTTTATTCAACAGTGACTGTGGTATTATCACGTGACTTCCTGCAGCGTCGGCATTCGGCGGAAAGCTAAAACTCTTGTCGTCATTTTAGCATTTTTTAATTTATTGTTTGTACCACGGGGGAAAGGTGTCGCTAAAGTCTTGCAATTTTCAAAAATTAAAAAAAAAAAGTGCCAAAACCTATATCGCCATGTATGCAAATTTATAGAAGAAATAAATCTTAGCGACATCTGTGTTCATCACAATCTTCAGAACGAGGAAAGAATTCAATGTGAATTTTATTTTATCAAGCAAAAGAACTCAACTGCAACGGTACTGTTTTTTGTATATTTCAAGTGCCTAAAAGGCATAAATGTCTACAAAGACCCTTTTCAGAAAGAATAAAGTGTTCCCATGTGACTGTTAGTTCAGCATCAAGCAAAAAACTAGACCTTGTTATTACTGTTTCCAGTCTCCTGAACGCATCACGTCAGCGTGTGTTCTTTATTGCAATAAGGGAACTAGCTCAATCATTCGCACGATTTACGAAGTTTCACGTCTTGTTTGATTACTGGCAACGGACTGCCTGCATCTTTCTGTCATGCCTCGTACATTGCTTTTCTCCTGATTAATATTGGCAAGAAGTGTCTGATCCACCATTGCCAAGAGTTTAACCCCTTCACTGCCACAGTGTAACAGCATTATCCGAACGGTCTATGGGAAAGAACTGTGTTTAGGACCCCTACAAGTACTTGGACAGTGGTTACCTCCCATTTAGTTTTCAGAAATGTCCTGAAATGTTGTTGACACAAATCCTACGTATGAGATACGGTTATGGGCGTAGGACAAACCGAAAATGACCACGTATTACATACGGGGTGGGCAGTGAAGGGGTTAAAGAAGAGACAGAAAGACGATGAAAGACAAAGAAAGAAAAAAAGAAGGCTTTCCGTCGGTCCGCACGTAGAGAAGATGAACAGTTTAACACTTGTGCGCCATTGATACAATTGATTGCATGTAGGCCTAGCCTTGTTATCCGTAAATCTTTGAATAAAATTGTTTAGATAAACAGATCGAAAGAATAGGTACACAGATCAGCTTCCGTTTTCCCAGTAGACCTATCAAGTCACGTCTAGTTTGAATCAGAAGTTGCCGAGAAACAGTAGAAACAAGAAATTCCTCCGAGGTAGGAAAAACACCCCCGTTGGTCAAAGGGAAATAACCTTCTCAGTTGGTGGCAGTGACTGAGTGAGAATGGTTATTTCCCTTTGACCATTAAGATGTCCCTCTATAAGTCCTTGTATAATTTTAATCCACCAATAACTCCCTAACCGTGTGTTTGACTGGTCCCAATTTTTGTAAGGACCGTCTCAGGAATGTATAGAACCTGTTCACCAAGTTTGGTGACGATCGGTCCGTTCATTCTTGAGATCTATATGCGAACACAAACACACAAACAAACAAACAAACAAACAAACACATCGACCGAAACCTATACACACCCCTATACCGGGGGTGTGATAATTGACACAATGGAAAACAAAAACCACATACGAACGAAACACTCACACACACACAAACAAGTTTGCATTGGACCTTACCTACACGAATTATATCACTGTCGTATAAAATCCCAGTTTTGGTTTCACCAACAAACCAGTTCTTGTTTGGACGAAACGTTGCCGGTGGCAGTAACGTTATAAATGTTCAACGGAAGTAAAACACTTTGCAGCCGATTTTATAAGTGCAAGATGATTGACAGTGTTACCGGTAAATCAATGTTCATTTCCACAGACTAATGATTTCTCGCTTAGACTAACATTTGCCCATAGAATTAACGGTGGAATTGACTGACAGGAGTAGAAAGCTTCGCCCCCGATTCCACGTGCAAGAAGATTGACCCTTTTACCAGCAAATCAATTTTCTTTTTCACTGACAAATGCTTTCTCGTTTGAACAAAACAGTGCTAAATGACAATGCTAGTGGTTGACAGGAGTAAAAAGCTTTGAACGGAATTCACGTGCAAAATTATTAAAGTTACAATCGTTCCCGTGTAACGCATCATGAACCATCCTGAACTCAGGTCAAAATGAGTTCGGCTCATTTTCTCCCTGACAGGATGCCTTGAGTTTCCTTGTCTGGCATGCAAGGAAACCCATTTTTTTATTTAGAGCTTTTTGTAATGTATTATTGATATAAGCAGATTCGCGATCGTCGATAATGATTTTTCATGGTGTTTTGTAATTTTTAAATTACAAAGAAATTGATGTGTAAGACAGTTTCAAGTTTTTTCGCGGCTGTATTTACTGTGCAAACAACTCTAAATATGGCAAAAGTGTCACGTGATAATCAACCGTTTGGTTTCGGCGCTGACTGGAGCAGACGATTTTTTCTGTAACCAGTTGACAGTGATGAAACCATATATTACGGTCTCCTTCCGGCAGCTGTCCCAAAATTTCGACCTTAGAACGATGTCTTTATCATGACTGGCTGTGAAGAACAGAACGGAGATCACTGTCGAAGTCGGCCAATCTGCAATCATTTTCGTCTCGCGAGCACTGATCTAAATTTGAGATCAGTGTTCTCAAATTTAGATCAGTGCTCGCGAAAAACATATGGGAGATAACTCTGTATTTTCGTTTTGATAGATTCGCGTAGGACTGTAGCGTCCGGTCAGAGAGACAACTGGCAATAGCCGTGAAGCGATGCTTATCAGAATGATCATGAACATCATCACAGACATCTCCAGGACTTTAACGTGTGATAACGTCATCATCCAAACATCATCACAGACATCTCCAGGACTTTAACGTGTGATAACGTCATCATCCAAACATCATCACAGACATCTCCAGGACTTTAACGTGTGATAACGTCCTCATCCAAACATCATCACAGACATCTCCAAGACTTTAACGTGTGACAACGTCATCATCCAAACATCATCACAGACCTGTCCAGAACTTTAACCTTCGCCGTAGGTCGCTAAAAACATTCTTTGCAGCACGTCGTGAGTACCCATGTAACCATACTTCTCAAAGAAGGAAAAACATGCACGGGTAAACAAAACAAGAACAAGAAGGAAAAAAAATACAGAAATCAGGCTTTTCATTGAATTAGATTATCAAACTAAATATATTTCAGATTTTGTACTTACATTTACCTTTTACGTGTTGTGTAATTACGCACCAAGTTAATTCTTACCTGAAATAAACAGGAACCATAACTCAGCTTTTATTTTGACATCGAACCCACAATTATCTCCCTTACAATCGCGATTTTGTCTGAAAACTTCTGTGTACACATCGAAGGCCCAATCAGGGTTTCAATCTACAAATCCACTACTCGATCAATGTGTATGGTTGAAAATAACACAACCCCGAACTGGCCCCTTGATTTGATCGCAGTCGCAACACCCCCACCCCCCCCCCCCCCCCCCAATCGCAATAATGCCAGAAAACTGGATGCACAGCGACGTATTATGTACATGTACATGTAGAACACAACTTTATCCAATGCACACGATACAAAAAGAACAGGATGTA
>NC_090253.1:61859935-61877435 GCF_037325665.1 Littorina saxatilis | reverse complement strand
TGATACCTTAGTTGCCTTTTCGGAAAATTGGGCCTAAGAAAATCAGTAAGTGCCATCAGCATCCCAGCGTATAGGTATAATACGGGCTACTGTGTATAACTGTAGTGTGGCGAATCCGCAGTTGAAGGCGTTAAAAACAAACTTCCAAAACGCCCCGTGGACATACCAAGCTCGCTATGAAGGAAAAGTAGTGAAAATGATGACATAGTTTATTGTTTACCAAGCTCGCTATGAAGGAAAAGTAGTGAACATGATGACATAGTTTATTGTTTACCAAGCTCACTATGAAGGAAAAGTAGTGAAAATGATGACATAGTTTATTGTTTACCAAGCTCGCTATGAAGGAAAAGTAGTGAAAATGATGACATAGTTTATTGTTTACCAAGCTCGCTATGAAGGAAAAGTAGTGAAAATGATGACATAGTTTATTGTTTACCAAGCTCGCTATGAAGGAAAAGTAGTGAAAATGATGACATAGTTTATTGTTTACCAAGCTCACTATGAAGGAAAAGTAGTGAACATTATGATAAACTTCATTTAACGAACCATCTGTTAGCCGACCTTACATCGCCTTATTGCGGCCCTATGCTCCACAGGGAGTCTACAGGAATAAGTCAAGTAAGTCAAGTCACATCGCCTTATGGAAATCCACATAGATATCAAGGCAACCTAGGGCCCCAATCTGTAGTTTACAGTAGTGTGAGAGGGTTTCAGGCTGGCTGCCAGCTCTATAGAAACAGACGGCGAGTTTGCTGTCTCCTTCATGAATGAGATGCAGATCTGGCGAAACATTACCACGAGATGCGAGGTTATCGGCACGGAGACAGAAGAAAGGCAGACACAGTAAGGCAAAAAAAAATAGGTGTGGTTACGGTAACATAGCCAAAAAAAAATAGGGTAGGAAGGTAGGCAATCACTTTTTTTTTTTACTTCTTTTTCTAATGTGTACAAATTAAACCTACTTGACAGGGAAATAAGTGTGCGACTCGAGCGCTTTCGCTTTCATTGCGTTTTCTGCACTCGTTTTCTTGTTATTTGTGGTTTTTTTTGACAAATGTAATAAAAAGTTATAGGGTCGGCCCCTAAAAATAGGGAAGGTCGGGTTACCGTAACCACACCTATTTTTTTTTTTAGGCCTAAACACCTTGTACAGGCCAGGTTGAGAAAGAGGTTTTCAAGATTTGGCATCTTAAAATGAGCCAATCAAATGTTTAATGTTGGATTGTGGTGATTTGGCATCTTAAAATGAGCCAATCAAATGTTTAATGTTGGATTGTGGTGATTTGGCATCTTAAAATGAGCCAATCAAATGTTTAATGTTGGATTGTGGTGATTTGGCATCTTAAAATGAGCCAATCAAATGTTTAATGTTGGATTGTGGTGATTTGGCATCTTAAAATGAGCCTATCAAATGTTTAATGTTGGATTGTGGTGATTTGGCGGATGCATTGAGTAAAAAGAATACATAAATCCATAAACATATAGACTGCTAACAATCCAACATTTTTAATCAAAAGAAAGATTGTTAATTAAGTTATTGGAACGTTTAAATTATGGCCCAAAACAAAACAAAAGAATCACAGGTACTTCGACCAAATGATCGTTTAAGTGGACAGTCAGAAAACACTTATGATACCGATAATGAAGTTAGCTTAGAAAATGTTCCAAGTCTCTGGCGAGAACGATGATGACACGCTTTTACATGGGATGACGTCATACTTCCACCAAGACACATACCAACAGTCAACAGCCTCGGCCGATGTTTGCTGTGCAAAGTGGAATATGTTGTTGTTGAATTAATGTTTACAGATTGCCACCATTTGAACAATTTGCCTCGACATGCACAGTTGTACCTGCCTCCATTCATAAACATTTGAATTTACCACGTGTGCTACCGGCACGGTTGGCCTAGTGGTAAGGCGTCCGCCCCGTGATCGGGAGGTCGTGGGTTCGAACCCCGGCCGGGTCATAGCTAAGACTTTATAAAAACCGAGTACTCTTCAGACATTCACACACACACACACACACACACACACACTCTCTCTCTCACTCCTTCTCTCTCTCCCTCTCTCTCTCTCTCTCTCTCTCTCTCTCACACACACACACACACACACACACACTACCACATCTCCATTCTAAAACACGTCACGTTCCAAATCAAAAGACGACATTCTATTTTCTTACGTCACTATTCTTGGTTTACAGTACCATTCGGCGGCTTTGCTACGAGTATGGCATAGTCTTGGTTTGCTGAGACCTTGCACCGTTCTATCAGACTGCCTGGCTGGCTGTTGCACCGCGAATTCCTCCCACCGCCAAGTCGGTTTTTTGTGGTTTATTTCGCATTTAGGTCCCAGGTAACATTATGAAGTTTTAATACGATCAATCGGACCTATTATCAAGTTAGTGTATCAAATTTTGAACGAACTGCGCCCAGTAGTTTCCCAGCAATAAGCTGTTAAGTCGAGACACACAGACAGACACACAGACAGACAATTAAAGTCTGCTGCTGGCAGGTTTCACAGTCTTCAGAGTCGAGTATGTCCCTGACTTTGATATTAAATAAAACGTTTCGTTTTGTTTAGTCGTGAATTTTCACTGGTCTATGTCGAATGTCCTCGGAATTTACATATGAAAAATAAACTTTGATCGAATTCAAGTCAAGTTTGTATTCCCCACCTGCGAAAGAGGTAGGTCGGTCGTGAGAAATGAGACGGACACGATTTCCCTTTTTAGCCACATTGCAATAGACAAAGGCACCAGTACAAAAACACACAAAGAAATCCAGTTAAAAGTACATTAGAAACCAAAGAACAGAGATAGATGAACACACTTAGTTGAAAAAAACAATGAATGTGTTTATATTTAGTCGATACTATCGCATGCGAAGTAAACGGTCTTTTTTCTAAATGTGTCCGTCTCAAAAACAATAATTACAAATCTGTTCAGTTTGAATGGCTGTCAAAAGGTTTGGACGTAAAATGCTTTTAATAAATAGGAATTTCCATCAAATCACGACATGAAATGGTTTTGAAAGGCTAACTACGGCTTATTCTACTTGCGCTTGGTCATTTTGTCACTCGGGCAAGGTGTCCGTCTCATTTTTTCTCACGACCGCCCTGCAGACAAATCGTCTGTTATAACCGCCATACACAGCAAATTGTCATGATGCGACCAATTTTACACTTCCTATCCGTTGTCAGGCAGATGATCAACTGGCCGACTAAAGAATTTTTCGGCATGTGTTTATTTCAGAGCACGTTATTTACTGTCTGTCTCTGAAAACCTTGAATTCTCACGACCGCCCGGCACTATTGACGGTCATTTCTTACCAAATGTTAAGCAGATTCATGTGTAAAATAACAACATTCAATGACTGGGTCTGATGAATGCCAATGTTTTTTTCAATCCTTGAATGCACTGCATTGTGAATGTTGTGGTCAAGTGAGAGTTTTATAGACATCGCCGTACGTTTTTCAACACTTTGATGACGTCAGACAGCAGATTGAAAACGTTCCAACTTGGAAAGACAGCCAGTCACGATCATATAATCGTAGGGAATAAATTGTTGCCTTGTTTGTTTACTTTCAAGTGCTTTTAAAAGTTTGATTGTTGCCATTGTTATTGTTGCATATGTGCGTGCGTGCGTGCGCGCGCGCGTGTCAGTGTGGATGAGTATAGGGTAAGTGTATCCAATTCCGACCGACTTCGGGGATACCTAAATCCGACCGATTTTCCAAGTCACTAATGATGAGGTTCACACGTCATCCCAACAGAAAGAATGCCATTCTTACAAGGGCCATTCATGAACCGGTTGATGACGCGACGTCACGAACCAATCGTTTCGTCACGAGAGTTAATTGCGTCATCTGCACCGCGGCGCGAAATGTGCCTTCGCCATACGTTTCTTGCAAAGGGTGAGATAATTTGATGAACAGAGTTGTGTTTCTTTTACATGGATGTTAGTAAGTGTTTTTGGAAGAATAATGTTATGGTTCTGACGAAATCTCATCGTACTTTTTAATCGAAAAGGGGAAAATCTTATCGGTCGTGATTAGATAACCAGTTTTTGAGAGAGTATTTAAATCCGACAACAACGCAGATAATACAAAACGCTGCACAAAATCCCAGTAAAACCATTCATTGTTTACGTTTATGACTTGAAAAAAGCATATGAACAAGGAAACATATCAGATGATGTATTATCTAGCTGTGTGTGTGTGTGTGTGTGTGCGGCCGAGCGTTGCGCGCACGTGTTCGTTTGTGTGTGTGTGTGTGTGTGTGTGCGTGCGTGCGTGCGTGCGTGCGTGCGCGCGCGTGTGTGTGTGTGTGTGTGTGTGTGTGTGTGTGTGTATGTAAGCTTGCGCGCGAGCGTTGTGCGCACGTGTTCGTTTGTGTTAGCTTATGTGTGTGTGTGTGTGTGTGTGTGTGTGTGTGTGTGTGTGTGTGTGTGTGTGTGTGTGTGTGTGTGTACCCCCGTTTCCACAGGTTTGGTTGCCTAAATCACCATAAGGCAACCATCCACACGTGGATGGGAACCTAAACTCTGGATGGTAACCTAATTGTGTGGATGGTCGCTTCATTTAACACCGTTAAATTGACTTTTTTGACGGAAAGAATGTCATAACAATGTTCAAAATGACATTCTTTCCGTCCTCTATAGGCGACGAAATAGGTCAAATTTTGTGCATTTTTTAGTGCAAAATTCTTCGATGCCGGAGCGAGTACTGCACCCAGTGCTGTTGTAGTGCAAGTGCACTAGAAAGGCACTACACCCAGTGCCGCCTCTTAGGTAACCATCCACACTTTAGGTATGTGTGTGTATGTATGTGTGTGTGTGTGAGTGTTGATGCGTGAGTGTTGATGCGTGCGTACTTGCATGTGTGCGTGCGAGAGGGGTTGGGTTTTCTTATGTGTGCAGAGTAGTTGTTGTAGAAAATGCAAGACATTAAGGTTCAGTCTGTAGTGGATATACTGGGACAGCGTCCATGTACTATGCCACAGTTCAGTCTGTAGTGGATATACTGGGACTGCGTCCAGGTACTATGCCACAGTTCAGTCAGTAGTGGATATACTAGGACTGCGTTAAGGTACTCTGCCACAGTCTTTGATGACGTCATTTCCGTTTTTGTGATAGTTGAGGCGGACCTGTTAAGTAATCTTTGATTAAGTCGGGACTTTGATATTGCATTTGAGCCAGGTAGCTTGAAAATAAGTGAATTAGTTCGCTCATTAAAATTGTCATCAAAAACGAATATTTCATTACAGATTCAAACACTACTGCATTGTACTTCTTATCTTCTCCTGATTTAAAAAATATATATACATATGTTCTGTTTACTTTAAAAACGCGTTCAGAATTAAAGAAAACAGGTTGAGTATGCTTCGCGGAGATGAGTGTGATCCGTGACGGTTTTCGGGTATGGTTAGCCGAGACTATCTGAATTTAGTCTCGCCGATCGGACTGTTTTTTTTTTTTAGTTTATCCTTCAATTTGATGCCTATAGATTGACTACATGTTTTTATATCGCTTTACGCGACTTGTTTTACATTTCGTCAAGTTATGAAATGTATTATAAAATTTGGTACATAACATTCTAAAAATTGCAAATAACAATAACACTTTTGATTACAGATTCAAAAGTTATTGCATTGTATCCTTTG
This sequence comes from Littorina saxatilis, assembly GCF_037325665.1. Classification (NCBI taxonomy): domain Eukaryota; kingdom Metazoa; phylum Mollusca; class Gastropoda; order Littorinimorpha; family Littorinidae; genus Littorina; species Littorina saxatilis. The sequence goes on along the minus strand of NC_090253.1, from coordinate 61,871,771 downwards.
GATTTTCTGGATCCCAATGTATAAACAGATATGTCATGCTTAGTGTGAAAATCTGCTCAAATGAGAAAAATCGCCCGTTTTGTTCATATGCTTCGCGGAGGCAACCCGTCTCGGTCTTCTGGTTTCGGCTAGCCAAATCTCACTAGCATTGTTAATGACTCGTCCCTGATTCCAATGTTGATCTTTTAGTTTCAAACCAACTTAATGTTTTATTATCGCTTCACATGACTTGTTCTGTATATTTTTTTTTCGCTGTCATGATGTCACCATTTAGAGGGTAGGGTTACATTTTCAGGTATTTATTCCCCAAGAATATGCAAAAAAAATTCCAAACTCGTTTTTTTCTATTGGTCAATGATTCTACTTTTTTTTTAAAGTGAGAAATGGAGTGCAATTAACATTGTTACTTTTGAAGGTATGCTCATGACGTGCATCACAGCGAAATAGCAGTTCAGAAGAACGGAATTCCCATAATTAGTCCTTATTTGCTGCTTTTTTCACTGAGCTCGGAAATGATATTTTGCTTGCATTGTTATTGCTTCATTTATTAAAGCCTCTGGACAACATTCTTTGAATAAATCGTTACCCAATTCTGTTTACGTCTATCCCTTTGTTTGATAGAGTACTGTAACAAGCTATCACATTATGTCGACAAGAATGCGTCTCCATACAAGTTTTTGTCTTGATTCCATCCAGGAGGATGTAAGGCTTTAATAAAAACACTATTTTAAAGATCTCTGTCAAGATTGATTTTGTTGAAAAAAAAGGAAGTCTGTGATTGAAGATTGTGAAACCTGCCTGGACCCTTGTACTAGCGTACTCGGGGAGAATTGGCAATCTATAGTGGCTGCTCCGCCTGGCGTCTGGCATTATGGGGTTAGTGCTAGGACTGGTTGGTCCGGTGTCAGAATAATGTGACTGGGTGAGACATGAAGCCTGTGCTGCGACTTCTGTCTTGTGTGTGGCGCACGTTATATGTCAAAGCAACACCGCACTGATATGGCCCTTCGTGGTCGGTTAAGCAAACAAACAAACAAACCACGTGTGCTACTTTTGCAAGTAGAACTATGTCGTCAAAGCTGGTAACAGAAAGTGTCTTCTTCTTCTTCTTCCTCTTCTTCTTCTTCGTTCATGGGGTGAAACTCCCACGTTCACTCATTGTTTTGCACAAAAGTGTGTTCAAAAGTGCACCACTTCAATTTAGAGTGTAATTTGAGCATACTTACTCCCAAATGCTTTGACATTTAACCATATCCATCTGGAGTCATACAACACTTTTGACATTTAACCTTATCCATGTGGAGTCATACAACACTTTTGACATTTCCTGCATTTTCATTATTGTACTTCCCTGTCGGAGGAGCCGGGTCAAGTTACGGCCGGTGTAACACGAAATTTTTACTCCACGAAAAATTTACTCCGGAGTAAATATTTCGTACGAAATTCTTACTCCGAGTACACTTTTCGTACGAGAAAAGAACTCCCCAAGGCACAAAAAAATTACTCCCTCCACGAAATTTGTACTCCCCATTTTTTTTACTTCCAGTAAAAATCTCGTATGCAAAAATGGGATGCGGGCGAAGGGATAATGCCAATAAGCGATCTCGCGCACACAAATGTCGCGCTACCCTCCTTCCACCCCTTCCACCACCAAGACTAACAAGGGAGTAAAAATTTCGTACACCTGGCATGGGAAGTTAAATTGCTTGTGTTGGGGTGAAGTAATTTATTCGTTATTTATTCGGAACTCACCTGTCTTGGGGAGTACTTTTCTCGTGTAATGGGGGAGTGCTTTTTTCGTAAAGGGAGTAACTTTTTCGTACGAAATGTTTACTCCGGAGTAAAAATCTCGTGGGAGTAATTTTCTCGTGTTACACCGGGTCAAGTTACGGCCGGGAGTAATTTCGATGATGATGGTGGTCTGTTTCCTCTTCACAGACACAGAGGGGGAAGCCCGCATGATCAGTGGGTCTGGTATGCTAATCTGGGTGTGTTTTATGCAACCATAAAATGGTGAAAGTATCGGTTGTTTGTGTGAGGGCACGCGCTGACATAGACACAAACAGACAGACACAGAGACACTAACAAAACAGAGACAGAGACTTACACTTACACACACGCACCCCCCTCCCCCCCACATACACACACGCAAACACACATACACAAGGGGCGGATCAGTCAGTTTGTAAAGGGGGTGTACTTAAAAAGTGTAAATCAAACACACACACACACACACACACACACACACACACACACACACACACACACACACACACACACACACACACACGCACGCACGCACGCACACACACACACACACACACACACACACACACACACACACACACACACACACACACACACACACGAAGTATTATTGAGAGTGGTGATTGGAGGGGGGAGGGGAGGGGGCGTCAAATTTACTGGATGGAAACCGAGTGTGTGTGTGTGAACTGTTGCTTGGAAGATTAAGACGTGCCTTCGACTACTTTAGTCCATGTTTGCTGTGTTCACCTTCCCCTCAAATCGGCGTATGGCTGCCTTAATGGCGGGGTAAAAACGATCATACACGTAAATATCCACCCGTGCGAAAACATTAGCGAACGTGGGAGTTTCAGCCCATGAACGAAGAAGAAGAAAGCTGTGAAGGTCATGCGCAGGACATGTCGCCGTATGCCGGAAATGGTTGTTTGTGTTGGTCAAGAAATAGGTTTGCATACTGTTCAACCAACACATAATCAAACAACATTCAATTGGCCCCAACTTGCACAGATGAATTGTACCTGCCACCAACCACTCAGTTATATACAGACTGGCGTTAACATATCTGTGCCACCAACCACTCACTTATATACAGACTGGCGTTAACATCTCTGTGCCACCAACCACTCACTTATATACAGACTGGCGTTAACATATCTGTGCCACCAACCACTCACTTATATACAGACTGGCCTTAACATCTCTGTGCCACCAACCACTCAGTTATATACAGACTGGCGTTAACATCTCTGTGCCACCAACCACTCAGTTATATACAAACTGGCGTTAACATCTCTGTGCCACCAACCACTCAGTTATATACAAACTGGCGTTAACATCTCTGTGCCACCAACCACTCAGTTATATACAAACTGGCGTTAACATCTCTGTGCCACCAACCACTCAGTTATATACAGACTGGCCTTAACATATCTGTGCCACCAACCACTCAGTTATATACAGACTGGCGTTAACATCTCTGTGCCACCAACCACTCACTTATATACAGACTGGCGTCAACATATCTGTGCCACCAACCACTCACTTATATACAGACTGGCGTTAACATATCTGTGCCACCAACCACTCACTTATATACAGACTGGCGTTAACATATCTGTGCCACCAACCACTCAGTTATATACAGACTGGCGTTAACATCTCTGTGCCACCAACCACTCACTTATATACAGACTGGCGTTAACATCTCTGTGCCCCCAACCCGCTTTTCACATCCCTTCCGCCGAAGCACAGTCTTTGCTAACAGTCTATCCCTAACAGTGACATAACGCACAATCACCCCCTCCCAAGTGCCAGGCAGACAAACAGACAGAACCATAATCTTATCTTAGAGCCTGGCCCAAGAGATAGGGTGGCCTCCCACCTTTCAACAGCCCGGGAAGGTAAACACAGCCAGGCTGAAGTGGTCCATGTCGTAACAATGAATGCCACTGGCTGTGGATGCTAAATGCTATTCTCTGCACTTCAAAAGACTGTAATGTTATTCAGTGGAACCCCTTTTTAAAACCTGATTTTTTTTTTTTAGCATTTTGGAGGTCTCAGACATTCTGTTCACAACCTCATCACCTCAGTAAATGTGAAGACTTTCTTCCTTTTAAACCCTGATTTTCTGAGATGTTTGGAAGTCTCAGACTTTCTTAAAGTCTTAAAAGGGTACAGTTATGAACAGAATTCTAGAAAGTCAGAGAAAAAAAGTCTTCAAAGGGAGGGATTCTTAAATTGGGGGTCTTAAAAGGGGGGTTCCACCGTATTCTGCCAGCACTGAACGTTATATTGTGTGATCGGCGGGAATGCAAGCAGATGTTACTTTACAGGCACAGGTCTTGGAACCGGGCATGCCACCGGCAATTGTGCGGTGCTTACAGACTGCTTCCGTCCAAAGATAATACAATGGAACCCCCAATTTAAGACTCCCCTATTTTAAGACCTTACTTTTTGACATTTTCTCTTCATAGTCTGTGTAAATTGACCCCATTTTAAGACTCCCACCCTTTTAAGACTCCCTCCCTTTTAAGACTCCCTCCCTTTTAAGACTCCCTCCCTTTTAAGACTCCCTCCTTTTTAAGACTCCCTCCATTTTAAGACTCCCTCCTTGTTAAGACCTGCATTTCACACATTTTTGGAGGTCTTAAAAGGGGGGTTTCACTGGAGAACAGAAGCTGAGACGGATGTATCAGTCTCTCTTTGATACTATACTCAGAAATGTGAAGGCAGAAAATGACAAGCTTGAAAGAACAGGGGGATGTACATGGGAGACACATATATGATAAAACAACAGTTTGATATATAATTGTCAATTAAAGATTTCGTTTGTGACGTTATATCAGTCGTTACGCAGTGCGTTATCAGTCGTTTGAACATCGCTCACTAAGAGTCACTTGTTTCGTTATTGAATTTTATTTGTTCAGTCATCGAGAGAAGTCATCGATGCTACACGCGTCTTTCTGCCAGGCGGTGCTTCTCGACTACTGTTTGTTTCCAACACCCGAGAGAGACAGCGCCCTGAAGCGCATTCACTCACTTTGATGGAATTAATTACCATTCTTGTTGTGCGTTTGAGCTAAGTTAATATAACTTTAATGTCCATTTTCAATTTCAAAGATCAATTTATTACATGAGCATTTAGACGATGCGCATCATTCCAGCTTATCGTGCCCTATGTTCTGCGTAACTGGGGCAATGTCTTGCTCACTCCTAATTCCACGACATTCCCCCACAAAATCCAGAGCCTTGTTTTTTCAGCACTTAGTGTGGAAAAACATTTCTAAGTGGCATGTGAATTGAAAGTGACGGCTCCTCTACCTCTCTTCTGAACAAAATTGAAACCAACCCCCCACCCGCCCCCCCCCAAAAAAATAAAAAAATAACAAGAATAAAAAATAGAACAAAATTAAAAAAAGATAAAAATGAAACATTTATTTGGTTCGATTGCCATCTGAAAGAAAAGTAAGAATGGGGCTGTAAGGTTTAATTATCTTAATTATCTTAATTATCTTAATTCTTTTGTCAACGTGATATGTTTAAGTGAGCAGCCTTTTCTGTTTCCGACGTTGGCCGTTAGAAGAGCTATTCCATCGCCAGTGTGAAAAGAGAGGCGGGTGATTGAACCCTTTGGCTATTCCATCGCCAGTGTGAAAACAGAGGCGGGTGATTGAACCCTTTGGCATTTCCCGGTCTGCGCGTAGGCGATCACCCCAAAGACGTTTTTGACATTTCCACAACAGTTTGTTTGTGTAGAGGAAGGAAATTGGGAGAGCTTAGAGCGACCTACCCCGTCTTCATTGGGACTGGGTGGCCGAGTGGTAACGCACTTGCGCTCGGAAGCGAGAGGTTGCGAGTTCGACCCTGGGTCAGGGCGTTAGCAATTTTCTCCCCCCTTTCCTAGGTGGTGGGTTCAAGTGCTAGTCTTTCGGATGAGACGAAAAACCGAGGTCCCTTCGTGTACACTACATTGGGGTGTGCACGTTAAAGATCCCACGATTGACAAAAGGGTCTTTTCTGGCAAAATTGTATAGGCGTAGATAAAAATGTCCACCAAAATACCCGTGTGACTTGGAATAATAGGCCGTGAAAAGTAGGATATGCGCCGAAATGGCTGCGATCTGCTGGCCGATGTGAATGCCTGATGTATTGGGTAACAAATTCCATCTCACACGGCATAAATAGATCCCTGCGCCTTGAATATGTGCGCGATATAAATTGCATAAAAAAAATAAAAATAAAAATCCCTGCGCTTAGAACTGTACCCACGGAATACGCGCGATATAAGCCTCATATTGGTTGATTGATTCATCTACCTGTAAAATATACATGCCGATATGCCTGATTACACGAAAGTTTATCTGTTTTTGACGTCATTAAGTTAATAACGTGATATAGCAGCAGGAAAAACAGCCTGTCGGCAGAAGGTGTGTGTGTGTGTGTGTTTGGTGGGGGAGGGGGGTGCGTGCGTAAAAAAAAGAGAGAGAGAGAGAGAGAGAGGAGAGAGAGGGAGAGGGAGAGAGAGAGAGAGAGAGAGAGAGAGAGAGAGAGAGAGAGAGAGAGAGAGAGAGAGAGAGAGAGAGAGAGAGAAAGAGAGAGAGAGAGAGAGAGATGTGCTGTGCTTCTATGGTGTATACTAAATCGTCCGGCAGGTCTGTGAGAATGTTAATCATTCACAGACAACTACAGATTCACAACAATCCGTGTTTGATGCAATGATTAAGACTTGAGATTCACATGTCTTTGTGAACATCTCTACAAACTATTTCTGGCATACCAACCACTTTCACATCATGTGGTTCCTCCCCCCTCCCACCACCACCCCCACCCCCAGTTCCCTCTCTCCCTCATCCCTCACCTGTACATCTTACCTGTGATTACCTGTCTCCTACCTGCCCTATACCTACATCACTGTACGCCTGTGTGGACGTGGCGTGAAAAGCGCTGGCTGGGATTCCGCTTGCAGACAAGACGATGTGAATCTTGATGAGGCGGGGCCTTTGTACCCCCAGATGCTAACATACCCACACCGTGTTCTTCTTGCTGATCTGGGGGCCCGCGGAATGTGTTTGTATACCCCATAACTTACTGCAACTCTCGTTTTACGCTCGAGGTCTCCTTTGACCCCCCCCCCCCCCCCGGCTACCGCCCATTCTGTTTGAATTGATGGCTAGGGGTGGTGGTAGTGGTGATGGTGGTGATGGTTTGTTTGACTTGTTCTGACCCCCCTCCCCTCCTCTGCTACCTGATGTGGTGGTAAGGCGTGGAGGGAGGGGTGGCTGTGGTGGTGGTGGTGGGGGGGGGGTGGTTTGTCTTTTTTCTGTGTTAGTCTTATGTCTGTGGTTGGTGAGGAAATGAGTGGGTTGTTGTAAAGTCTTCTCTGCCGACCGCACCCACCGAACCCCAAGACCCCCCTCCCATCACTACCTGATTGTATTGGTTGGTCGGGGAGGAGGAATGGTTTGTGTATCTTCTTTTCTTTTCTGTCTGGGTTTATAGTTGTGGGTGATTGAGTACGCACAAGGACTTGTTTGATTTTTTTGTCAGAATTGGGTACTGGTGGGAGTTGCTGGGTGGGCACTCAGTTCGTGATCCGAGCTGAAGAAAGTGTGGTTTTAGTGACTGAAGGGTGGGGTGTGTGTGGGATGGGGTGTGTGGGTGGTGGTAATGGGCTGGGGGGGAGGGGGGTGGGATGATGATGTAGTGATGTAGCTCAGGTGATGGAAAAGCAGATGGTGGGATGATGATGTTGTGATTGGCTCAGGTGATGGAAAAGCAGATGGTGGGATGATGATGTTGTGATTGGCTCAGGTGATGGAAAAGCAGATGGTGGGATGATGATGTTGTGATTGGCTCAGGTGATGGAAAAGCAGATGGTGGGATGATGATGTTGTGGCTCAGATGATGGAAAAGCAGATGGTGGGATGATGATGTAGTGATTGGCTCAGATGATGGAAAAGCAGATAGTGGGATGATGATGTTGTGGCTCAGATGATGGAAAAGCAGATGGTGGGATGATGATGTTGTGGCTCAGATGATGGAAAAGCAGATGGTGGGATGATGATGTTGTGGCTCAGATGATGGAAAAGCAGATGGTGGGATGATGATGTTGTGATTGGCTCAGATGATGGAAAAGCAGATGGTGGGATGATGATGTAGTGATGTAGCTCAGGTGATGGAAAAGCAGATGGTGGGATGATGATGTAGTGATTGGCTCAGGTGATGGAAAAGCAGATGGTGGGATGATCAAAGTCACAGTCCTTTTCGTGTCCACGTCCTTGCACAGCGCACACTATGTCCAGGCTCTCATCTTGGTTGTTGCATTCTTACACTTGGACACACACTAAAACTCAACAGCTTGCGTGTCGGTGTCACGATGGCATGAGTTAATTTTGTTGCATCATGTCATTGTCTGGTGAAAACAGGGCTTTGAGTGATATTTACAAGGGTGACGTCTCCATTCGCCCCGGCCTAACTCGCCGCTTCCCATTCGCCGCTTCCGAACTCGCCGCTTTCCATCTCCGCTTCCAAACTCGCCGCTTCCCATCTCGCCGCCAATTATCTTGAGTTTTGCAAGAGAGGCGATTCGCCCCCTCCCATCTCGCCGCCAGCACACACACACACACACACACACACACACACACACACACACACACACACACACACACACACACACACACACACACACACACACACACACACACACTCACAAACACAAACACAAAAATGCGTTGCAGTTGGTGCCAAAGGAAACATTACAAATGTGCAAGTTCAACAGGTGACTGCATTTGCCACAAAGGTTACACGGGTAACGATAATTAAAATGTCACACATATACTGTAAAAAGTAACGTTAATTAAAACTGCGAGTCCTACAGGTGACGAGAGATAGCAACTGCCATGCAATTTTTCTCCGGTCTTTTTGTCAATTCTAAACTGGAACTCGTTGTCAAAAATACATTTACAAGTTCATCTGCATGCGATGTGTATGTGTAAGGGGACTTTGGAAAAGAATGTTTTGCATCACGATAGAATTGCCCTTAAGAGAGACATAGATAGAATTGTTTGTATGAGAGTGCGATAGAATTTGCCCTTAAGAGAGACATAGATAGAATTGTTTGAGACAGACACACACACACACACACACACTCACACACACACACACCCACACACATATTGAATTTCTAGCCTGATAACGACACTCTGGTTTTATAGTTAAATACACTTCTCTCTTGAAATTCTGTGATCGTATCCAACATGCAAGCCAACTTTTAATGGGTTGAATCATACGTGCACCATGGTACCGAATACTAGACAGTGCACAGTGATACATGATGCGAATTTTCAAAGCTTATCAGATAAGAGAGTAAAACGGGATTTTCACGAGCTGTCGTGCTGTGATGCCAACATAAAGGTTGCTGTGGTTTTTTGTAAGATCCTTTGACTGTAATGTTTTTGTGTGGTATTCTTTTTCTTTAAGTTTTCATCACACCTATCTTCATTTTTAACACGCATTGTTTTTTAAGCACGGACTTTTCTTTGTTGTTTTTCCATCAGGTAATTTGTGTGAGAAAAAGATGTTTTTGCCGTCTGAATTAAAGCAAATTTGTTACACTTATGTTCTCGCTTCTTTTTGAATTTTTGTAAAAAAAACTATCGTTCATAAATAAGCTAAAAGAAATAAAGATATTTTGATGAAGTTAGAAAGATACCATTGTAGATCTAAAAGCACAAGTGTTTGTGCGTGGTCGTGCGCCAAATGCATGCTTTTGTGTGTGTTGATGACTTTTCCGTGTGTGTGTGTGTGTGCGTGCGTACGTGCGTGCGTGTGTGTGTGTGTGTGTGTGTATGTGTGTGCGTGCGTACGTGAGTGCGTGCACGCGTGCTTGCTTGTCCACTCGTTGACAAGTACAACAAGAAATTCCTCCGAGGTAGGAAAAACACCCCCGTCCTTACCATTCTCACTGCCACCAACTGAGAAGGTTATTTCCCTTTGACCATTAATATGTCCCTCTATAAGTCCTTGTAGAATCTTAATCCACCAATAACTCCCTAACCGTGTGTTTGACTGGTCCCAATTTTTGTAAGGACCGTCTCAGGAATGTATAGAACCTGTTCACCAAGTTTGGTGACGATCGGTCCGTTCATTCTTGAGATCTTTTTTATTTTTTTATTTTTTAATTTTTTATTGTGGCGGTGTCATAATGGAGGTTTTTGTTTTTGTTTTTATTTTTGTTTTTTTGTGTGTTGTGGACAACGCCTTTATTTTCAAATTTTGCAATTATGAAAAAAGTGCATAGTGTAAAGGGTATTATGAAACACGAAGTTTCATTTCATTTTCAAACATGAATGTTAAATTTACGGGAGTACCATATCTAAATTTGCTAATGCACATTTTAGCAATAAGAACTAAATGGTTAATGATATCTAGACACACGTTGCCTGCATTTTCAACACAAACAACCCCAAGTAGTACAGATTTTGCGTTAAGTTTAACACGTACACCAGTTTTATCTAGTATAGTGTTTTCGACGTGTTTCCATAAAGGCTTAACTTTACTACAATCATAGAAAAAATGTTCGATGTAGTCTCTTTCGTGTGTGCAGTATGGACAATATTCACTGTCGGACAGTCCCATTTTTTTGTAGAAGAATGTTTGTGGGATAGATGTTGTGAACAATTTTCAAGTGCAATTCTCGTAGTCTTGATTCTTTTGTTGCGTTTTTTGCTATAGACCAGCATGTTTCATTGACGTCAAAATTAAATGTATTTTTCCAAAATAAAACAGAACAGGGAGTGGAATACTTCGTCTTTACAATAAATTGCCTAATCAGGTTTGCAGTCATATGGTTCGTACCGTTAAAGGCTAAATAGTGTTGTTCGTTAATATCAGATGTCACAAACTCTGGGTTGTTTCTCAAGTATCTGGAGACAGCGGCTCTAACGACCAGGTATTCCAGATAGAGATTTGGCGAGGGCCCTAAAATTTCATTTACCATTTCAAATGGCATAATAGTATTGTTGTGCAACACATCATTCACATATGTAAACCCTTTCTGAGCCCATTTCTGATAATAAATAACCTGATTCTGGTAGACTATACCACTATTATTCCAAAGACACGTCATTTTTAACGATCCATGCCATGGAGTTTTACTATAATCTAGCCATGTCGAGGCAACACGTTGCCAAAAAACAGACTTAATCTGATGAAAGCCTTTGAATTTTTTTGTTCCTATAGTAGTACTAAAACAAGCTAAGTTCCTTCCAAAAGATTGAAATGTTCCTCTTGGTATCCATGTCCACGTGCCATTCACATCCTTACTCGACAGTTTAATAAACCATTGACACAGGAATGAGTCTTGCATCACCTTGATATCTATCATATTTACCCCGCCCTGGTCTGTGTTACTGTTGACTACTACCCTTTTCACCTTTTCAAATGCTTTCTTATTACAGTCCCGTTTCCTCCACAAAAACCTATACAGTAGAGTGTTGATTTCTTTCAGCACCTTATCTGGCAAGCAGATGGACTGTAACACATACACAAACTGTGATAACAAAAAACTCTTACGCATATTTTTCCGAGAATACCCAGATTTCGTTTTTCCCAGTTTAGAATTATTCTTTTAACTTTAGCGATTTTTTCTTGCCAGTTCATCTCAATTTCGGATGCGCTTTTAGCGTTTGAGAAGTAAACTCCTAAGATTTTTATCTGGTTTACGCGTTTAAAGCCAAAATCATCCATGTTTTCATTTCTTTTGGAACCAATCAACATCATTTCGGACTTGTGCATGTTTAACTTAAGACATGATATTAAAGTAAATTGCTCCAGTATTTCTAAAACACAGTTAATGTCTTCTTCGTCTCTTAGAAACATGGTGATGTCATCAGCATATAACAATACTTTTAATATGTTGTCTGCTACGTTTAGCCCTTTTAGCTCTACACTCTGTCTAAAACGAATCGCTAGGAGTTCTACACCGATCACGAAGGCCAGAGGTGAGAAAGGACACCCCTGACGAATCCCGGAATTCACTTCAAAGTCTTCGGAAAGCCACCCGTTATAGCCA
>NC_090253.1:61849935-61852435 GCF_037325665.1 Littorina saxatilis | reverse complement strand
CAGTTTCTGCGTGCAAGGAATGGCGGATGACCTTCCATAATTTATGGCATACATATAAATAAACTCAGACACAGACAACTGAATTATCTCAGACGAGAAATTCGTCTATGTCGTATATGGCAACACACACACACACACACCGATTTGTGTTTGACTTTAACCAATATGACCCGAGGGCGTGGTTCCCTACCAGTTGGGCACTTTTTCGTGCAAATTATTCAGATATGTGCGGCACTGTTATTTGCAATTATCTGAATAAATATTTTAAACCATGACATGGAAGAACATATAAAACATTAAAGGCAGAGTAAGCCTCCCGTAAACCATCACAGATACGGTCAGGCTTTTACACACAGTACAAACACCATTTCATTTAAACACTCACCAATTGAGAACATCCTAGGTGCCCTCCGTAAAGAGCGAACAATTTTCAAAGAATTTATTTTTGCGTGGTTTATCTTACCCCTGAGCCATCGTGAACCCGTGTGATCCAGTTTTCCCTTTTCACAATGCAGTCGTCATAGTTAGTCATTTGAATGCGACTCGACGTGAGCTTATCTACAATAGCACGTTTTTTTTATGCACGAAACAACGGCTGTGGTTCACAAGAACTCTAGCGATGGCTTTTGACTGTTGAGAGGAACGGCGATTTGCACTGATAAACCGGCCGTCGTCTGCTACGACCCTTGCGTGACCCTGCTTCCGGGCTTTTCTTTGTTTAAACTTTCACAACTTCGAATTGTTCTGATCTTGTCTTGATGAAAAACGAATTCTTTTATGATTAAAGAATGTTTGTGTAACAAGCTGTCAATTTATTATTTAGATTTAAAAGTTAGGTCTAGCGCAAAAACGAGGCGCCGTTGTTGTTAACGGAACAAGTCTACGAAAATAAATTCTTTGAAAATGTCTCACGCTCGACAGAAAGCAGCCAGGATGTTCCCGTTCGGTGAGCGTTCAAATGGAAGTATGCTTGTACTGTATTTAGACGCTCGGGGAGCTCTGTGATGGTTTACGGGAGGCTTACTGTGCCTTTAATTAGCAAGAGTCATCGTCATAGGAGACCTTGGCTTGCTCTCTAAAAGCAATGGTTGTTTGCTGCCTGTCCAGCGGGAATACCGGGCCCTAGAACAACTTCATTTGACACTCTAATGTTTGCTGAACGTCCCCTGTTGGCATTGGTATTATTTGCCTTCCACACTGCCGGAGAGGTGTGCGCTGGAATATTCACATTTGCCACACACTATTTGCCGTCCACACTGCCGGAGAGGTGTGCGCTGGAATATTCCCATTTGCCACACACTATTTGCCTTCCACACTGCCGGAGAGGTGTGCGCTGGAATATTCCCATTTGCCACACACTATTTGCCTTCCACACTGCCGGAGAGGTGTGCGCTGGAATATTCCCATTTGCCACACACTATTTGCCTTCCACACTGCCGGAGAGGTGTGCGCTGGAATATTCCCATTTGCCACACACTATTTGCCTTCCACACTGCCGGAGAGGTGTGCGCTGGAATATTCCCATTTGCCACACACTATTTGCCTTCCACACTGCCGGAGAGGTGTGCGCTGGAATATTCCCATTTGCCACACACTATTTGCCTTCCACACTGCCGGAGAGGTGTGCGCCGGAATATTCCCATTTGCCACACACTATTTGCCTTCCACACTGCCGGAGAGGTGTGCGCCGGAATATTCCCATTAGCCACACACTATTTGCCTTCCACACTGCCGGAGAGGTGTGCGCTGGAATATTCCCATTTGCCACACACTATTTGCCTTCCACACTGCCGGAGAGGTGTGCGCTGGAATATTCCCATTTGCCACACACTATTTGCCTTCCACACTGCCGGAGAGGTGTGCGCTGGAATATTCCCATTTGCCACACACTATTTGCCTTCCACACTGCCGGAGAGGTGTGCGCTGGAATATTCCCATTTGCCACACACTATTTGCCTTCCACACTGCCGGAGAGGTGTGCGCTGGAATATTCCCATTTGCCACACACTATTTGCCTTCCACACTGCCGGAGAGGTGTGCGCTGGAATATTCACATTTGCCACAGACTATTTGCCTTCCACACTGCCGGAGAGGTGTGCGCTGGAATATTCCCATTTGCCACACACTATTTGCCTTCCACACTGCCGGAGAGGTGTGCGCTGGAATATTCACATTTGCCACACACTATTTGCTAAACTTCTTCTATTGACACCTTCTCTTCTGTTGTGCATGGAAGCCGGACGCTAGATTTTTCACACAGACGAATTCTGGAATTAACTCTGTCGGTTTTTATATTTAGTCAAGTTTTGACTAAATATTTTAACATCGAGGGGGAATCGAAACGAGGGTCGTGGTGTATGTGCGTATGTGTGTGTGTGCGTGCGTGTGTGTGTGTGTGTAGAGCGATTCAGACTAAACTACTGGACCGATCTTTATGAAATTTGACATGAGAGTTCCTGGGTATGAAATCCCCGAACGTTTTTTTCATTTTTTTGATAAA
>NC_090253.1:61839935-61844935 GCF_037325665.1 Littorina saxatilis | reverse complement strand
GCAAATATCTGCATAAAAGCAGACTTCTGACAAGGAAATCCACGTGTTTCATCTCTCTTGTCATAAACGCGCTGTGCTTCCATGAAAGATAAAGAATTTGACCTTGACACACGACACTAGTGAAATCTTACAAGTGGGTAGACTCACGTATTACTAAATTGATACCTTTCATGTGAATGATGACGGGCGCAGTGGCGTGGTGGTAAGACGTCGGCCTCCTAATCGGGAGGTCGTGAGTTCGAATCCCGGTCGCTGCCGCCTGGTGGGTTAAGAGTGGAGATTTTTCCGATCTCCCAGATCAACTTATGTGCAGACCTGCTAGTGACTTAATCTCCTTCGTGTGTACACGCAAGCACAAGACCAAGTGCGCACGGAAAAGATCCTGTAATCCATGTCCGAGTTCGGTGGGTTATGGAAACACGAAAATACCCAGCATGCCTACTCAACAAAAGCGAAGTGAAGCTGACTATGCTCTCAGAGTATAGTGTGGGGAACCCAAATGGGCAAACGAGCTCACACGTAACCAGACAATTCTGGAACGCTGAAGAAGAAGAAGAATGATGACAAAATACTAGAAATGGAAGTTGTGAAGGGGAACAACTGTAGAAAAACCTCACATTACTAGGTTTGTGTCTAGGTTATCTGTTCTTGTTATTTTCAGAACATGTCACTGAAGGGTGTTACCGCTAGCATCAACTTCAAGCGACTGTAGTTCACATCACGTGACGCCTTTGGACCAATCAGCGACAAGCATCAGTCAGACCGCACTGCCATTTTCTACTTCTTTTCTTTTTGCTTACCTCCCTTTTGGTCTCCAAGGTAGACAACCCATCTTTGACGTCACCATGCATGTAACCGGAAGTCGTCTGCATACTTTTGTGTGTTATTAGTTCATTTCATCGTGAAAATGTTGAAGCCTGTCCCATTATACATTTTTATATCTACTTATATGTATACATTATTTATATATGTATTCAATTGTCAGCCTGTGCGGTTTTTAGGTCAACTGTTACTCGTGATAGGAATGCGCATTTTATGACTATACATTTTTGTTTAGTTCGCCTGTTGTTTTAATTTCGAAGAACATAATCAGGTTGCAATACAGATTTGAGTATTAGTTTTACAACTTACACGTGAGCTTGGGCACATCTCTAAGTAACAACAGGTCACCAGAGGGCGTTATTCTGGGCAACAAAAACTAAAGGAGAATTTTCATGTTTCTCCTTCTTTATATCGGCAATAAAGCAACTTTTCCCAGATGGTTAGAAAACTCACATATCATTCGCTGGTTTATAAAAACCAAGATACACAAAAGTTCAATCTTATTTACAAGATTCCAACAGTAAAATGTATATGCTCAGATCAGAGTAATAGAAGTACGATAACACGTCTAGAATCGTTGATGTTGTCTGCCTAAAAATCGCAGGTTGCATAAATTCTAAAAACATTTATAATTAGGTCCGTATTAATGATATTTATGTAAAAAACTTTCTCCCTATTCACATATTGAATTTCACTATTTGAACTGGGGCGGGGATGTAGCTCGGTCGGTAGCGAGCTGGATTTGTATCCAGTTGGCCGCTGTCAGCGTGAGTTCGTCCCAACGTTCGGCGAGAGATTTATTTCTCAGAGTCAACTTTGTGTGCAGACTCTCCTCGGTGTCCGAACACCCCCGTGTGTACACGCAAGCACAAGACCAAGTGCGCACGAAAAAGATCCTGTAATCCATGTCAGAGTTCGGTGGGTTATAGAAACACGAAAATACCCAGCATGCTTCCTCCGAAAGCGGCGTACGGCTGCCTAAATGGCGGGGTAAAAACGGTCATACACGTAACAGCCGTGGGAGTTTCAGCCCATGAACGAACAAACAAACTATTTGAACTGCGATTACTCTACCACCTGCTCGTAGTGATACCAACTTTACATGACCTTCTATAATCCCTTTAAGTTTTTCTTGTCGGGCGTGCGTGCAAATTCGTGACCATTTTCGTCGCAGTGAAAGCTTGTCGTGCCGTGTGATATTTGTTTCATTTATATATAGACACACATATTCTTTGTTGTTGTGCTTTCATGTTTATTTGTATGCTCTTTATCACACCGTCAATGTGCAATACAATGCTGACAGTAGAATAAACGAAACTGTGAAAGAAGAACATTTTTGTTTTGAGCTTTTGCTGTTTGTCCCAGTTTTTTCTTAAAGACATACGAACAAATGCATATTTTATAGCTATAAGGCAACTTCTAACTTATACATTTTCAAAGTTCTTTCTATTTGGATCAGGATACTAGTATTCTGATCTCAACGAACGAACAAACTCTTCAACAACCAGGAAAACAAAGAAAGAAGCAGTCGAACAGACACAGCTAGTAAGAAAAAAAATAAAAAAAATAAAGAAAGAAACAAGCAAACAAAAAACAAAAAACAACAAGCAAACAAACGAACGAATACGATAAATAACGAACTATCCGCATTGTTCATAATGCACACCTCTTTGACAATTTCAAGAAACAAAAATCTCCAGCACTAAAAGTCTTTCAATTTTTCACAATGTCTATTTGCACCGTAGCTTGCAATATCCGAGAAAGCCTAGGTACCGTCTCAATGTGAGACAGAGACTACAACAGCATAACGTTTGTTTGGCAAAACAATCTTTCAGAATTTCACAGTGTGTTCGAAAATACAAGAATGCATTTTAGTCACACGAGCTAAGAAAATCTGGATGTGTTTTTCCTACTATGATAGGTTCCATTTGGAACTGCCAGAATCAAATGTTAAGGAATCGGGATCTCAGTGTGGTGATGCTAACGAACAGTCGCTAATTATCCCTTGTGGATTTACAACATATACACACGCGCAAACAGACACAAACACACACACACACACACACACACACACACACACACATACGCACGCACGCACACACGCAATCACACACACACACACACATTCTCTCTCTCACACACACATACACCACACAAACACGCGCGAGCACACAGATACGCACGTATGTACGTACGCACGCACACACACGTACGAACACACACTCACAAACACACACACATACACACACACACACACAAACACACACACAGACACACACACACACACACACACACACACACACACACACACACACACACAGGGACACTGCACACACATACGGCAAACATCACACACACACACACTCACAAACACAACCACCCCCCCCACACACACACACTCACTCACACACACACACGCACAACGCAAACTTGCTCTCTGTAACCAGTTATTGTATGTACCTATCACAACCATCTCATTATTACGTTTATATCTGCTACCATGGAAACAGCCACCACTGCCGCTCCAACCTCCAGCCCTCCTCCACCATAGTCCCCCTCCCTCCCCTTCCACCCTCTACTTCCCAAACACCCTTCCACGCTCTACTTCCCAAACACCCTTCCACCCTCTACTTCCCAAACACCCTTCCACCCTCTACTTCCCAAACACCCTTCCACCCTCTACTTCTCAAACACCCTTGTACCCTCTACTTCCCAAACACCCTTCCACCCTCCACTTTCCAAACACCCTTCCACCCTCTACTTCCCAAACACCTTTCCACCCTCTACTTCTCAAACACCCTTCCACCCTCTACTTCCCAAACACCCTTCCACCCTCTACTTCCCAAACACCCTTCCACCCTCTACTTCCCAAACACCCTTCCACCCTCTACTTCCCAAACACCCTTCCACGCTCTACTTCCCAAACACCCTTCCACCCTCTACTTCCCAAACACCCTTCCACGCTCTACTTCCCAAACACCCTTCCACGCTCTACTTCCCAGACACCCTTCCACCCTCTACTTCCCAAACACCCTTCCACGCTCTACTTCCCAAACACCCTTCCACCCTCTACTTCCAAAACACCCTTCCACCCTCTACTTCCCAAACACCCTTCCACCCTCTACTTCCCAAACACCCTTCCACGCTCTACTTCCCAAACACCCTTCCACCCTCTACTTCCCAAACACCCTTCCACGCTCTACTTCCCAAACACCCTTCCACGCTCTACTTCCCAGACACCCTTCCACCCTCTACTTCCCAAACACCCTTCCACGCTCTACTTCCCAAACACCCTTCCACCCTCTACTTCCAAATCACCCTTCCACCCTCTACTTCCCAAACACCCTTCCACCCTCTACTTCCCAAACACCCTTCCACCCTCTACTTCCCAAACACCCTTCCACCCTCTACTTCCCAAACACCCTTCCACCCTCTACTTCCCAAACACCCTTCCACGCTCTACTTCCCAAACACCCTTCCACCCTCTACTTCCCAAACACCCTTCCACCCTCTACTTCCCAAACACCCTTCCACCCTCTACTTCCCAAATACCCTGCCACCCTCTACTTCCCAAACACCCTTCCACGCTCAACTCATCTCATTACCCGTATCAATATAAAAAAAATAATTATAAACAAATAACAAAGCAACAACAACCACGATTCACCCATTCCAAGAATGATATTCAACATGAAAATCGACCAGGAAGCGGACAAGCGTTTCTTCGCAACATCTGCTGTACCATGCTGCACCCCGCCGCTCTCGAGCCCCCTCTGACGCAGTATTGCTGCACGCATGCGTAGTACATGGACGTCCGGTCACGTGACGTGGTGCGCTTGCGCATACATTTCCCTGTGTGGCTGTAGGCCGAGAGGATACAGCCGCACACCTGACTGGCCTTGTAGGCTATGTTGGCGGGACATCGCCTCAGTGTGTCCACGTGTCGCATGCACTGGCTGAAACAAGACATGGAGAGGATTTTGGACATACGATTTTCTTGCAGCCAGTGATTCAAGGCCTTACTCAATTCAGCCCGAAGCTGACTTCGCGAAGTCTGTGGACTGAAAATCATGTGCGAAAGCGACGGTACTGCGAGTTTTGTAAAGTACACGAAGCGAAGTTGACTTTGCCCAATTAATATCAGTCTTCAGGGACAGCTTCACGCTAGGGTTTTGCTT
>NC_090253.1:61797435-61834935 GCF_037325665.1 Littorina saxatilis | reverse complement strand
TTGATAAAATGACAAAGACGCCATGATGTTTGCAAAAAGTACAACACTCTGCTGCACGTCTCATTTTCAGAGCACAGCATCGACAACCCTGCACTCCTCTCATGAAAGAACTTCACTGGCTTCCTGTATCTGAACGTATTAGGTATAAAGCTGCCTGCTTCTGCTACAATATCATCTCTGAATCGGCACCTGCCTATCTTTCTGAACTGGTCTCCCTCTACACTCCCTCTCGCACCCTTCGTTCTTCTGATGATGCTCGACTTCTCCGTCAAGGTCGCTTTAAACGCAAGGCTCATGGCTTCCGCACGTTTTCGTATTATGGACCTCAGTTATGGAATTCACTCCCCTTTCAATTACGTCACTCTCCATCCATTTCATCTTTTAAGTCCAATTTGAAAACTCACTTGTTCCAACAACATTACGGATAGTTCCTTAGTATAGAGTCTGGGGATGTGAGATGTGCATGATGTGTTGTTTGAATCTGACAGTGATTGTATGATTTTTGTAGGCCTATACATGTATTGTTGTCACGCGCTTTGAACTTCTGATAAGGCGCTTTATAAATGCCCGTTATTATTATTATTATTATTATTATTATGTATTACGCACAAAAAGAACAAAACACACAAGAGAGTTGCAGTCAGGCAAGATGAGCACAAATCCAAATAGACTGCCAACGTTCCACAATTCAGAATAGAAAATCAAGCAAGGTATGTTACAGGAACTTGTAATTGTGACAAAACAAAACGATACAGTCACTCATCTTTGTCTAGGTCTTTGATCTTGTTCACAGTGGTCATCATGATCAGTGGAACATTACTTGAACTTCTGAGGCCCCTGCCAGGCTGTAGTTTGTCTCGACCTCATTTACATGATATACACACATGTGAAGATGTGGTTTAGTTATGACATGGGTGGTCTCTCTCGCTTATGTAGGATAAAGTGAGATATACTTGTCGGTTTAAGGTTGAGAGTAAAGCAAGGGGTTTAACGACGCTTTGAGTTTGGTTAGATCATAGTAACATCGGAATACGTATCACATCGGATTGATGGTTGTGTAACACAGAGGCTATGACCATTAAACTGCCTACATGGCATTACTTTCGGAATCACCTGTTCGTTTACCTGTGAAGTTTAGCTTATACGAGATCAGTGTCACAGAAATGTGTCCTTGGATAGGAGTTTGGAAGTATGCCTACATGTAGGCCTAACAATGTAATCGCAAGCAAAAAATAAAAATAAAGTTAAAATAAAAAATGAAAAAGAAAATTATGCCACTTTTGACCTGTTCGTTTTGAGTTATTTTCAAGGAACTTTAGAGAAGTTTTTTTTTACTAGATCCTTATTTATTTGATTATTGTGGACTACTATACTTTCCAAATCATAAACAAAGGACAACTTGATATTTCATACATATTTATTACTAGAGGAATACTCGGCTTCGCCGGGGTGAATCGCGAGACAGAGACAGACAGCGTGGCGGTTCACCACAATCACCTTTGAAGGCGAAGTCCTGTCAAACGGGATTGAGAATTTTAGAGCTTATTTCTTAGCCCTATATTATCTGTTGTGGCTTCTCAAATGCCAGAACATACAGACAGACAAAAGCCGCTAGACCCCATCACAAACAGAACTCTATAATCCACAGGTGTTGCTTACACACACACACAAACACACACACACACAGAGAAGCCGTATATATATATATATATGTATATCTATAAATATATAGAGATAGGTGACAGTGTATTTTTCGCGTGGCTATAAATTGATTCGACCTTTTCACTTTGACAGTAAGAACAACTTACGGGTGCAAGGGAAGCGTTCTGGACAGCGCAGTGACATTCTAAAAATAGTAACGTAGAAACGGGAATATGGATTGAAGCCACACGAAGGAAGGGAGATAAACGCAAAACACTGGAGAAGATAAGGAAGAGTTACTGGGAATGGTGAAATGAACAGAAAAATCAAAATCGGTTCAGCGCTGCGCGCTGAGAGCACGTGTTGAAATATCTCATCGATGATATTGTGTCCGGGGTGTAGCTGAATACGGTGTCCAAATTTGAAAAAGATCCACCGAGAACTTTGGCGTTGTGATGTGGTCTAGCGGCTTTGGTGTGTCGGTATGGGGGCCCGGGTAGCTGAGGTGGAACCAAAATCGGTTCAGCGCTGCGCGCTGAGAGCACGTATTGAAATATCTCATCGACCAGATTTTGTCCGGGGTGTATCTGAATATGGACACCAAATTTGAAGCAGATCCATCGAGAACTTTGGCCGTGCATGGCGAATACACACATACACAGACAGACAGACAGACAGACAGACAGACAGACAGACAGACAGACAGACACACAGACACAAGTCGTATATATATATATATAGATAGATTTTCTGTCGCCAGGGTGAAGCCGCCAGTTTTTTGTAGTAATAATCAGTCAAGCGTCTAACGATACAGTGCAACAGCCCTGTTAAGAATACCCCCCACCCCTCCCGTTTCAATGCCTACCCTAGTGTTGCCCAGTGTCTGTTCATAACGTTTGTTGATTTACCTCCAGTTTAAAAACTACCTCCCTGCAAAGACCTGTTTTTCTCAGAATTGTGGAAGTCGTAATAGGGGAGTTCCACAGTAATACTTTTTCCGTTACCGACGGTCTCGGTCACCGAGAGCTTATCTGTCATCTGCTCAGCTGGCCTGCAGATTTTATTCCCTTTGGGTGATAGGGGTTCACGAGTTTTAATACATTGTTCACCTCTGTTGTAGCTTTTTAACATTCAGTCAAGTATTGTTGTACTCTGCTGTCTATCACAATTTTATTCTTAAAGATAGTCATGGTTTCTATTTACGGCAACGTACCACTCCCCCTTTTAATCATGTCAACGTCACGATTAAATACAAGCATTATATTTGCTTTATTTTAAATAAATACAAGCATTATACTTGCTTTATTTTAAAGCCCCCATAGGCAAAACAATAAATAAATTGATAAAACAGAATAAAAACAAAACTAAAAAGTACAATTATGCTGTCTTTGTCTTTTATTTTTAACATTGTGTGTCACAACGGCAGTCCACTTTTACATTTCGTCAAGTTTTGACAACATTGGTCCAGGTAGACTGAACATCAAGAAAGCGGTGTGTGTGTATTTGTGTTTGTGTGTGTGTTTGTGTGTGTGTGTGTATGTTTGTGTGTGTGTGTGTGTGTGTTGTGTGTGTGTGTGTGTGTTTGTGTGTGTGTGTGTGTTTGTGTGTGTATGTGTGTGTGTGTTGTTGTGTGTGTGTGTGTGTGTTTGTGTGTGTGTGTGTTTGTTTGTGTTTGTGTGTGTGTGTGTGTGTTTGTGTGTGTGTGTGTTTGTGTGTGTGTGTGTTGTGTGTGTGTGTGTTTGTGTGTGTGTGTGTGTGTTTGTGTGTGTGTGTGTGTGTGTGTGTGTGTGTGTGTGTGTGTATGTGTGTGTGTGTGTGTGTGTGTGTATTTGTGTTTGTGTGTGTGTCTGTGTGTGTGTGTGTGTGTGTGTGTGTGTGTGTGTGTAGACAAATGACCGGACAGATGATACAAGTGAAACTTTGCATATGGGTTCTTCCAGTTAATATCCACACACGCGTTTTTTCTCTCTCCATTTCTTTATTTTTTATTGTTTTATAAATGTCTTTGATGACGTCATATCCGTTATAAAAGTGATGCCGCACTCTGGTGACCTCACCAGTTTTTAAGCGAATTGATTGAAACTTTGGTGAATCCTTCTTTCGTCAGTCCCGATTACGGACTAGCGTTTCAACTCGAAAGCTTACAAATCAATTAATGTTTTTTGTTTATTAAAGATGTCATAACAATCAAATTATCACTAACAGACTTAAACAATATGTCATGGTATTCCTTATCCATTCCTGAATTAAAAAAAATATGGATGTGTTTTGTTTTATCTGAAAATGTGCTCAGAATGAAAGAAAATCGGTTGATGGAAATTAGGTCGTGTTGGCACACAGCTCGACTCGTTTCGGTTTAATTGTTTCGGCTAGCCAAATCTAAGTAGTCTCGACAATGACTGTTGCTAGGTTTTGAGTGTCGGTCTGTTAGTTTCCTGTCAGCAGGTCGGCTAAATGTTTTGATATTGCTTGACGCGACGTAGTTCAAAATGTTTTTAGATCAAAATTACAAAGGTTTCTAATAGCCAACGTGGTTGTTCTTCATTTTGTCTTGGTGCAGAGTAATTTATTGCCACGATGTTATCAACATTGGTGTTATAGATTGAGTTTTTGACACTCTCTGCCCATGGGAAACAGGCGAAACACGGTAACACACTGTTATTATTCGATGAAGAAAAAACCAAAGCGCTGAAGTCCTACAAGAAAGCATTAAAATATTCTTTTAGACTTGAGTGAGTGGTTCAAACAACATGCAAACAAACGTTAAAACTTGTTCGTAGCTTAGAGCGACACTTACAGTGTCATGTTCTCTTCTTCTGCTTTGTTTCAGAGCTGTTGGTTTACTATCTAAAATTTTATCACGAGGCATATTTTGTTATTCATATCGAGTTATACTGCAAACAAACAACAACCAACAAACCAAGCTTGTTGTTGATTTTAAACATGCCCATTATATATTGTATCTATTATTGTTGAATGAAACACTGTTAAAACCAACTAACAAACCAACCTATCATTCAATATTTACTCACCTTGTGTAAATATCGACAGCATGAAAATCCCTCCAATAAAACGGAGAATGCTCAGTACCGTTCGTACCGCCATGTCTATCTCTAGCACAGGACGGAATAATTCATCCGTGTGTCACAATCAGGATGGAGGGGAAAATAAGACATTCACCGGTGTCACATAGTTATGGCGCAGTTGTCCTCACCCCATCACCTCCTCAGTGAAAGTGAAATGAATTAAAAAGGTGGTATGGTTTTCTTACACTGTCGCATTTGTTCGGACAATGTTTTATGTGAGATTCTGCTCGGTGGAAAACTGTCTCCATGTGAAAACGTGTCGCTATCTATTGTAAGACTTTCTTTCTTTCTTTCTTTATTTGGTGTTTAACGTCGTTTTCAACCACGAAGGTTATATCGCGACGGGGAAAGGGGGGAGATGGGATAGAGCCACTTGTCAATTGTTTCTTGTTCACAAAAGCACTAATCAAAAATTTGCTCCAGGGGCTTGCAACGTAGTACAATATATGACCTTACTGGGAGAATGCAAGTTTCCAGTACAAAGGACTTAACATTTCTTACATACTGCTTGACTAAAATCTTTACAAAAATTGACTATATTCTATACAAGAAACACTTAACAAGGGTAAAAGGAGAAACAGAATCCGTTAGTCGCCTCTTACGACATGCTGGGGAGCATCGGGTAAATTCTTTCCCCAAACCCGCGGGGGGATAGTGTAAGACATCCGTGAGTGTAGATTCTTATTTTAAAGAGCGACTTCACCGTCAATCTGGCCAGCCTTTTGAATGGGATAAAGACGGGCACAGTGGCTTAGTGGATAAGACGCCGGCGTCCCATGCAGAAGGTCGCGGGTTCGAATCCTGGTGGGTTAAGTGTGTAGAATTGTCCGATCTCCCAGGTCTCCCAGGTCAACTTATGTGCAAACCTGCTTACGGAAGCACAAGATCAAGTGCGCACGGAAAATATCATGTAACGTATGTTCGATGGGTATTAGAAAGACGAAAACGACCAGCATGCTTCCTCCGAAAGCGGCGTATGGCTGCCTTTATGCACGCACGCACGCACGCACGCACGCACTGGCACGCACGCACGCACGCACGCACACACACACACACATATACACACGCACGCACGCACGCACGCACACACACACACACACACACATACACACGCAAACACACACACACACACACATACATACACACACACACACACACACACACACACACACCACATACACACACACACACAGACACACACACACACACACACAGACACACACACACACACACACACCACACACACACACACACACACACACACACACACACACACACACACACACACACACACACACCACATACACACACAAACAAAGACGACAAACGCGAAGAGAAATAACCATTTTATTAAGACAATGTTTCACAAGGTTGTAAAGTTGCCAGTGACACAGGTAAGTTGTAAAACCAGGTCGTCCCTCCCTGCAGGAGTCTACCTGCCCAGCGACACCTCCTGTCGATATAGACAGCATCGTCACACCGCAACAATCTAACACCAGTCTCTCTGCTGGCTGCTTCTCTCCACTATGCAGGTTGCGCGGAGAACGACCGAATACCGAGCACGGATACGAGACAAAGATGACGCCATTTTTATTGTCTCAGACTCAGTAATTTTTGTTCTGCACACCCCTCCCCTCTCACTGGGACGGTGTCCCGGTGTAACACGAAATTTTTACTCCACGAAAAATTTACTCCGGAGTAAATATTTCGTACGAAATTCTTACTCCGAGTACACTTTTCGTACGAGAAAAGAACTCCCCATGGCACGAAAAAATTACTCCCTCCACGAAATGTTTACTCCCCATTTTTTTTACTTCCAGTAAAAATCTCGTACGCAAAAATGGGATGCGGGCGAAGGGATAATGCCAATAAGTGATCTCGCGCACACGAATGTCGCGCTACCCTCCTTCCACCCCTTCCACCACCAAGACTAACAGGGGACAAGGGAGTAAACATTTTGTACACCTGACATGGGAAGTTAAATTGCTTGTGTTGGGGTGAAGTAATTTATTCGTTATTTATTCGTCAGGGGAGTAACATTTTTGTACGAAATGTTTATTCGGAACTCACCTGTCTTGGGGAGTAATTTTCTCGTGTAATGGGGGAGTGCTTTTTTCGTAAAGGGAGTAACTTTTTCGTACAAAATGTTTACTCCGGAGTAAAAATCTCGTGGGAGTAATTTTCTCGTGTTACACCGGGGTCGGGACACGTTATTCGGAATTTGTCGTGTAACTGAGAGATATCTAGTTCACGAGACTATAGATGTCCTCAAGACGGCGGAGCTGGAATGAGACAGATACATAATGGAAGAGCGCTGGTTCTGGGCGACGCTTAGTTCTCGAGATAGGTGTGACCACATGACGTCATTTATACTTTCGTCATCGAAGATCTTTCGTATTTCAATCAGTGTCATTTCCCAGTTTTGTGTTCTGCGGTCGTTTTGACTGACTTGACAAGTTGAGAAAACCAATGACATTTCATTTTTGCGAAGCAACTGAATATGAAAAGAAAAGAAAGCGTGCAGAAGTATGTTTGGGTCCTGCAAGACTTTATGACCAACGATTTCTCCCTTGGAAGAAAGTGAAGATGTCTGCTTTTCGTCTGCTTTGAAGGTAGGGAGAATTTACAGCGCACACGGTAAATTGCAAGTCGTATTGGACAAGAATGTTGTTATTCTTCTTTCTTCGAAGTACCATAGATTTGTTCTTGGACATATTTTCGAGCTGTGCATTGTTATATTATGGGAAAAACACGTTTAAACGGAAATTCGCAAAGAAATTTTGATCATTTGCTCCGGAACTGCAACGTCGATTTACCAAAACAAAACATTCTGGCTCAATATGCGGAAACAGGCTGGTAGTGTCATATTTTTTAAATGGGTTTGGAAGAACTGCTCATAATTTACATAGCACTCCGGCCCTGTTCTTTTTTTCGTCACACCCAAAACCGTTATTTGTTTTGGAAGACGCAGCATTAACAGTCGAGTGAGCAAATAAAAAAACAACCAAACTCCGGCTCTTCCAAAGTGAAAGCTCTGACGTAAAAAGCCATACACAGTGCAAAGAGTCGCCACATTAAGAATAACAGCGTCACGTGTAAGTTCTCAAAATTCTTACAGAGGAAACAACAAAGTTAGTCTCGGTGGTTTTGTCATCATGAGCAGTGGAACATTAATTCTAATGTCCCTGGCTGTAGTTTGACCCGACCTCATTTACATGATATTAACACATTTAAGAGATGGTTTAGTTATCATATGGTGTATCTCTCTTATCTTACGCATGTAGGATAAGTATAATTTATCCTACATACGTGAGAGAGACACCCGTGAGATAATAATCGTTCAAATCACACGTGTGTATATCATGTAAATGAGGTCATGTCAAGCAAGTCTGGCAGGGACCTGTTTTTCCACTGCTTATGATGCCAAAGTCACCGAGACAAACGTCATTATAGAAACAAAAATTGCGCTTGCTAATTACCCTCGATGAATCTTTAGAACTAACACGTCACGCCACACTTTCGGAGTGACGTTTCTTTGCTTTGACGTAATAGATTGCACGAGGCTTTAGAAGAGATCGAGGTTCCAAAACAAGCGTCTTCAATTTAGCTGCCTCGACTGCAGTACATTTTCAGTAAAATACACGTAAGTACAGTGTGTAGGATAAACAGAATACTACATGGCTTGCTGTTTCGTACCAGATTTACACTCGTTGCTTTTTCAAATAGTGAACAGCTCGCTTTCGCTCGCAGTTCAATATTTAAAAAAAACAACTCGTGTAAATCTGGTGCGACACAGCAAGCCATGTAGTATTCTCTATATCTCTCACGCTTGCTTTAGTAGCATCAAAGAAGGAATATGTGAGACAAACTGGTATCGCAAAACCGGATGTTACACAAGCGTGTGAGACAAGAAAAATGCCGCCATCTTTATCTCGGTTCCGTACTAACTGATCGTTCGTTCTCCCCACAACCTCTGTTCTGTCACCGCAACAGTGGCCGGTTTGGCGAGAGACTGTTCCTGCTATGACGATATAGCGAGGGAAGATGAAAGGCTTTTTTGTGTGTGAGGAGATAAAAGTCATGTGTGAGATATCCAGCACAACTCGTTTATTTTGTCCTACGTTAGAGCGTCGTGTCGCTTGACTGTCGAACAGCTTCTTTTTGCATTCAAACCATTCCTTAAAAAAGAATATTTGCTAATACTAAAACTTAAAAATAAACCGATAAAAACCAAAACAATGTGTCTCCTATGGCAGTCTCGTCATAAATGACAAATAAAAAAAAACCTGGAAAAAAAACCCCAACAACAACAAAAAAACAAACACACAAACAAAAAGAAAGAAAGAAAGAAAGAAAGAAAGAAAGAAAGAAAAAATCCATAAATGTTTAAAAAGGGAATATCTTCACGGATGGACAACTCCCGGCATCGACAATTACATTTTATATGCTAACGTTCAGACGGTGGTAAGACATCGGCCTCCTAATCGGGAGGTCGTGAGTTCGAATCCCGGTCGCTGCCGCCTGGTGGGTTAAGAGTGGAGATTTGTCCGATCTCCCAGGTCAACTTATGTGCAGGCCTGCTAGTGACTTAACCCCCTTCGTGTGTACACGCAAGCACAAGACCAAGTGCGCACGGAAAAGATCCTGTAATCCATGTCAGAGTTCGGTGGGTTATAGAAACACGAAAATACCCAGCATGCCTCCCCCGAAATCGGCGTAAGCTGCCTGAATGGCGGGGCAAAAACGGTCATACACGTAAAATTCCACTCGAGCTAAAAACATGAGTGAATGTTAGAGTCTAAGCCCATGAACGAAGAAGAAGAAGAAGAAATACGCTAACGTTCTAAGTATCTGTGCCAGTGATACTACGGCACTGTCTATGCAACCTACCCATAGGCATACTGAAGACAGCCTTTGACAATTCCTGTTCAGGACAATTGGTGTTCAACATGAAAATACATCATGGCAATAATTGAAAAAGTTGCTGATGATACATGTGCCGGACGAGCACTGCTGAGCATGAAACGTATGACGTAAATGTGGTGAAACATGCCATGAGTCATGAAGATTGTTCGTAAAACATGTTCCAGAATGAAGCTTTTGAGCATCAATATTACGACGGGTCAGATATAAATGCGGCAAATCATGTGAGAAACTTCCCTACTATCAGATTGTTCAAGAAAAAATGCTCTTGAACAACAAAAATATGATGGAATTTGACTTGATAAGAAGTATGACAAACCTGAAAAGAAATGCTCCTACATTTTACAAAAAAGTGACTTCTTTGAAATCCTCGGGGTGGGGAAGTGGGAGGGGGGGGGGGGGGGGGTATGTGTGGAGCTGGATACGTTGGGTCACATTCTTTTCACATACTTTTGTGTGTCGGCGTCATCTTTTCCTGTCAGTGCAGTTAGCGATTGTTTTACAGCTGCAGGGCTGAAGATTTTATGACCATTAAAGCGCAGACGACAGGACCGACTGACCCAGTAGTACTGCTGCTACGGACATGTTTTAAAGCAAACGACACCGACACCCACACACCCACAAGCTCGGAATCTTTAACGTACGTACCAACGTTTTGTATGAGTCAGTTTAGAGTATGTACTCATCGTTGACTCTAGAAAATCCCAAACAAAACCGGCTTGCGGTTTGTTGAGACTACAAAAGAGTGCATGTGGGTGTGCTTTCATCAGTAAAAAAAAACACAAGTCGCGTAAGGCGAAATTACTACATTTAGTCAAGCTGTGGAACTCACAGAATGAAACTGAACGTAGTCCGCCGCTAGTGCAAAAGGCAGTGAAAGTGACGAGCCTGTTTGGCGCGGTAGCGGTTGTGCTGTGCTTTATAGCACGCTTTACTGTACCTCTCTTCGTGTTAACTTTCTGAGCGTGTTTTTAATCCAAACATATCATATCTATATGTTTTTGGAATCAGGAACCAACAAGGAATAAGATGAAAGTGTTTTTAAATTGATTTAGAAAATTTAATTTTGATCATAATTTTTATATTTTTAATTTTCAGAGCTTGTTTAAATATAAAATATTTATATGTTTTTGGAATCAGGAAATGATGAAGAATAAGATGAACGTAAATTTGGATCGTTTTATAAAAAACAATTTTTTTTTACAATTTTCAGATTTTTAATGACCAAAGTCATTAATGAATTTTTAAGCCACCAAGCTGAAATACAATACCGAAGTCCGGCCTTCGTCGAAGATTGCTTGGCCAAAATTTCAATCAATTTGATTGAAAAA
Source organism: Littorina saxatilis (assembly GCF_037325665.1). Classification (NCBI taxonomy): domain Eukaryota; kingdom Metazoa; phylum Mollusca; class Gastropoda; order Littorinimorpha; family Littorinidae; genus Littorina; species Littorina saxatilis. Next base: position 61,823,954 of record NC_090253.1, on the reverse strand, counting down.
TGAGGGTGTGACAGTGCCGCCTCAACTTTTACAAAAAGCCGCATATGACGTCATCAAAGACATTTATCGAAAAAAAGAAAAAATGTCCGGGGATATCATTCCCAGGAACTCTCAAGTAAAATTTCATAAAGATCGGTCCAGTAGTTTAGTCTGAATCGCTCTACACACACACACGCACAGACAGACAGACACACACACACACATACACCACGACCTTCGTCTCGATTCCCCCTCCACGTCAGTTAAAACATTTAGTCAAAACTTGACTAAATGTAAACAGATAAATAAAAGGAGTTCTATTTGAAATGGATCGATGCATAAAATAATATTATTTGTACTTTTGACCAAAATACGACATTTTATTCAGATGGAGACGGTGAAAATATGAAATTTGACAAAGATCTCGTCATTGTTCACCTCCACCACTAGCGCGGTCTCTTCTTCTTCAGCGTTCCAGAATTGTCTGGTTACGTGTGAGCTCGTTTGCCCATTTGGGTTCCCCACACTATACTCTGAGAGCATAGTCAGCTTCACTCCGCTTTCGTTGAGTAGGCATGCTGGGTATTTTCGTGTTTCCATAACCCACCGAACTCTGACATGGATTACAGGATCTTTTCCGTGCGCACTTGGTCTTGTGCTTGCGTGTACACACGAAGGGGGTTAAGTCACAAGCAGGTCTGCACATAAGTTGACCTGGGAGATCGGACAAATCTCCACTCTTAACCCACCAGGCGGCAGCAACCGGGATTCGAACTCACGACCTCCCGATTAGGAGGCCGACGTCTTACCACCACGCCACTGCGCCCGTCTCGAAAAAGAATGGGCGTTTCTATCCGCGTAAAATGTCATGCATGTATCTTTGCAAAATAATACTCATAACGTATAATGCAGCTATCGCCAGCCAACAGCAGCAACACGTCAAAACATTAGGGAGGTTTAGAAACTGCATCCCTATCAGCTACGTCACCTACCAGGACACCTATCTCACATGCGGGTCGCGCTGCGTGTAGTGATTAGGTACGTGTTCACGTAGCAAACCCTTCCATACGTCAGCGCAACGTATGTCAGATTTCATCAAGTCCAACCATCCGAGAAGGGTGTAAGGATGCTCAATATTTTCTGGAATCTTTCCTTCACGCTTCAGTCCATATTTCATAATTCTGGTTTGTATACATCGTAGTCGCCGATGTGTCAAGAGCATGACCCCACGAACGACAAGGCGCTGAGACTTACGTCGCGTATCCTTCTGTGGGCCTATTCAGTGTGCTCGCCTCGATTCACTTCGAAAAGCAGACACAGAAAGCAAAATACCGCTCGTTGAAATGTATTTTGTAGTTAAATCTGTTCAGTGGAATGAATTCAATCCCTACGGTAGAAAAAATAATGGAAAAGCTCCCCTAGAATGCATTTTAGTGCAAATGTGTCGGTGTCTCGATAATACGTGAACACTGTGACCTTCTTTTTGACAACTTCTGAGCGTTAGATACCACGTTACGTGCATACTACACCCCTATCACTGCGGGTATTCCCACTGTCGATCGCTGTGAGTGCTTCTGATACGGGCGTGATCATTTAAATACGTTTTTATACGTGAAGGCAACGTATCTCATATTACTTTAAAATCTAAATATGAACCATTCAAATAAAGTATGAGACCTCCTCTTACAGCATTTTCCTATATCCTGGCGCATAAACCACATTTTTTAGTTGTGTGGTTGCTTGACTAAAATTAAATAAATCGGGTGACCCGTTCCAACGGCTCTGCGATATCACAGCAAACCATGAAGCACGCAAGGACGACCCAGGCTAAATTTAGAAATGTCATGTCGACCAAAATACTCACAGGAAGCATATGTTCAAAAAGACTGAAAATTCAGCATAACAGTAACCTTTTCCCAGGAACAGATCAAGTCTGCTTGGTAACCCAATGCACACGTGTATCATGTGTGTGTGGTGGGGGAGGGGGGGTGTTGTTTAGTTTTGGTTAGTAAAACTGCCTAGCAAGAATGTTTTGTTTCATAAAGACTTTGTAAACGACCATAAAGTAATGTTCCGTCCAATTCATTTGAATTGAAGGCTAGGTTTGGGTACACACATAAAGGCATGCGCGTGCGCACGCACACACGCACACCCACAAACACACACACAGACCGACAGACAGACAGACACACACACACACACACACACACACACACACACACACACACACACACACACACACACACACACACACATGGCGTCGCCCATTTACACAGACAGACAGACAGACAGACAAGCAGACAGACATACAAACACACACACATATACACACATACACACATTCGCACATGCACATGACAGTCAGAAACACAACGACGCCCACTTACACACTAACACACACCCTTATAAGCGGGGGGTGAAAGCGTGGTGGCCAGTGACCCAGAACGAACACAAACCAACGCTCGAAGTTCGATTGCCCTACTTTTCTTTTCTGTTTCCTTTAAAAATAAAAATAAATCATTGACTTTACCTGCTGGTTAACACTCGGTATGATCTGGGTCAGTGGAACATAACTTCCACGTGCAGCACACAGCGACACCGACACAATGACAGCAGCAGTTTCAACACTGGGTATTGTTGCAGACTTTAGCGCGCTGTCCACGATTTTTTAAAGCACGAGTTTTGGAGTTTTGCCCTACTTTGATAGGTGACGTGGTATCTAACGAGCAGTTTTTACAACTTTCCTCTGCGTGACTTATCTCGATAAGGATAGGTGAGGTCGGCGTAGTACGTAACGCAATATCTAAACCTCCCTATTGTCACACCCACTGGACGCAGCATGGTGTCAGAAATCCCAGAGTGTAATATCTAAACTTGTCTGCACGACTGCAATACGGGTCTGCCATAAAACCGTCACACAAAGATAGGCCTATGTATTGAGCCGATAAGAACCTTGCCCAAAGCGTTTTAGTGTTTTGTTTTCCTGCTGCTTGTCACATCACATCGTGAGCCATCATCCTGGAGGATTTGGTGCGTGGAGTGTATTTCTGACACAATTTCTTTGTTTAAAGCCAGGCAGAATATTTTTTGTTTTGTTTAAACCTCAGTTGTACAGCTTTAACAAACCCTTTTTGCCGCACACACACACACATACACACACACACACACACACATACATACACACACACACACACACACACACACATACACACACACACATACACACGCAAACACACACACAAACACACACACACAAACACACACACGCACGCACCGCACGCACGCCCAAAAGCCCCCCCCCACACCGCCTGCATCAGTAGGAATAGCATAGCACACGAAATACGCAAGGTAGCAAAACAAAACAATCTGTTCAGGGTAGATCATTGGTTTGACTTTCCTTTCGTATATATATCAAAGTTCCAAAGTTTTGCCTATTGTGATTTATTTTCGATTTTTCATTCGGCCCTTCCGTTTTTGTCTAGTCGATTTTGAGGGTACCCTTACTTGAGCGGCGGTCACGTGATCCCTGTAAAAGAAATAATTAATTCAAAAGGTGATCCTGAAGGTTAGGTGAACGGCCTTAACTGGCATATACACAATGAAATGAAATGAAATGACACGTGCACGTGATATAAGCATTTGCTTGAGTGCGTGTCCTAGCTGTGTGTTTCGAACTGTTCATGCGAAGAAATTCTGAATAAAATTTTGTTTAAACCAAATGACACGGGGATTAATGCTTTAATTTGGGTTTGAAATCTGTTGCAATAATGTTTTGGCCAAGTTTATAAACAAGTGTACCAACGCAGGAGTATTATTGATAGAAACACTTTGTCTTTTTGGTAATGATTTTATTTTTTAAATCAGATGCAATTCCAATTTTTGATTTGATTTTACTTTTGGCTAAGTTTTTCATTTATAACTGGAAAATATTTTACCAACGTTTTGTAGATTTAAAGTTTATTTGAAATTGAAATATGAAACTGAGGAACATATAGCCAAAATAAAATATGAATTATGTCAAGTTCTTTACAAGTTGGACAAGATATAATTTTTTTTGAAATGTTGACATGCCAGGGGACGGTTTCACAAAGTCTTCCTTTGTGCCAAGAGTCTAAAAGCCTTTCGAAATCCAAAGAGCTTACCTATAATTATGTAGAAACCAGCAAATACACCCTGGCGATGGTTTACATGGGGTAAACTCGACAAAGTATCGTTTCACCGCTACCCTTTTCCTGTAACCTGTCAGACGTAGCTCTGTGGTAGCTAGCTCACTGTGTCACAGCAGGACATGGGTACTGATTTAAACTACCCTATCGTCACTAGTTCACACGCTGACAGCTCTCTAAGTAGCTCAGATCAATTAAGGACACAACCGAAATGAAAGTAATGTATTATTTACCGACAAAATACCGACAAAAGCGCTTTTTTCTTTTCTTAATCTTTTCCCCCAATATAAATATCTTTGAAGACGTCATATGTCTGTTAAAAAAAGTTATGCACTGTGGCAACCACATTTGTTCATCAAATCCATTGAAAGTTTGGTCAAAATAGCAGTTTGGTTTTTGTCAGTTTGCTTGTTTGTTTGCGCTTGAGGCTGTAGCTGTTGTGAAATTGCCAGATATCAAAATGAAAGTTACGCTTCACGGATTGAACATGAATCTATACAAAAAGTGATTGTTGGTGAGATGCCGAACAAAGTTTCTTCTTCTTGTCGTTCGCTTTTTTGCGATTTGCTTGGATCTATGGTTGGTTAAGGTGCGCCTGTTGGCCCAGATCTATGGTGGTGCGCCTGTTGGCCCAGATCTATGGTGGTGCGCCTGTTGGCCCAGATCTATGGTGGTGCGCCTGTTGGCCCAGATCTATGGTGGTGCGCCTGTTGGCCCAGATCTATGGTGGTGCGCCTGTTGGCCCAGATCTATGGTGGTGCGCCTGTTGGCCCAGATCTATGGTGGTGCGCCTGTTGGCCCAGATCCTCCGACTTCAGCCCTTATGTTTCTTTCTGGGTTACCCCGCCCTTAAGTTCCTGGCTCAAAAACCTAACCCTGGGAACACATGGGGGATTTCTTACCGGGGGGTCCCACCCCTAGGCTAGAGCTTTTAATGCGGCTCTTAATCGCATGGTGTAGCCGTCATCGGACACGTAGGGTATTTTATAGGGTTGTCAGTGCCATCTGCCAACCCACCCCGTCCTGGTAGAGACACCGCTAGTTGGTCCGGGACTGCTTATTCTATATTCGCAGCTGGCCCCCATATCTAGGGGCCGTTCCCCTATCCACCACATGGGGACCCGCCGGGTTGAGGATAGTCGCCCCCTACTGAATTGGAAGACGAAGTAGTCTGTTCCCAGGAGAAAGTTTAAAAACAAAAGAATTGTGTGCTCACCCATACAAGGACAAGACATACAAAACAAACTCCAATGTTCGCCTGTCGAGGCTTGTTCAGGACTTACAAACAAACACACAGGGAAACTAAAAGCAAAAGCAGCACGGAACGAAACCGTGATGAAAAAGACAATTTGAGGTAAAGAGGGAAGGAACTCTAGTCAAAGAAAGACATTACAGGGGAGATAATTGTGGAGAGGGTGTCAGGGACACACCCAGGGGTTGACCACAATCAAGCCGGCCCGACAGCCACTTGCATGTTCAAGGGAGAGAAGAATCTTGTTGCAATGAGAGTAAACAACTTGTTACCAGTTGCCTCCCTTAATCCATGCACGTGACAAGTGCACTCACACCGGTAGGATGAACCGGTTTATCGGTAACCGGTACTTTTGAGTGGTTATGTTTCACTCTGTCTGTTTGCCCCTCTGTCCGCACTCACATCTCATCTGGTGTTTATTGACCGACTGAACTGGAACACACACACACACACATATACACACCCACACATATACACTCACTTTCACACACACACACACACACACACCCACACACACACCCACACCCACCCACACCCACCCACACCCACCCACACCCACACACACGCACACACTCATATACACACACACACCCACACCCACCCACACATACTTGTATACACTCACTTTCACACACACACACACACACTCACACATTCACACATCTTAGAACACACACACACACCCCCCTCCACACAAGAATAATGTACGATGGTGTGACAACCAGTACGTAGGACTTGGGGCGAGCAAATACACTCTAAACTGAAGTATTTCACTTTTGAACTTAGTATGGGTAACCAGTTTTTAACACAGCGTGACATGGTACACAATTCTACTAAGAAAAGTTACACACTGAGGTAAAAACTGGGAAAACACGTCACTTGAACATGTGTGTAACTATTTATTTATTTTTTTTTTTTACCTCAGTGTGTTACTTTTGTTAATAGATTTTTCCTGGGGATCACAGTCCAGGAACACATTTTCCTGGGGATCACAGTCCAGGAACACATTTTCCTAGGGATTATAGTACAGGAACACATTTTCCTGGGGATCATGGTCAAGGAACACATTTTCCTGGGAATCACAGTCCAGGAACACATTTTCATGGGGTTCATAGTCTAGGAACACATTTTCATGGGGATCACAGTCCAGGAACACAATTTCCTGGGGATCATGGTCAAGGAACACATTTGTATGTGAATCACAGTCCAGGAACACATTTTCCTGGGGATCACAGTCCAGGAACACATTTTCCTGGGAATCATAGTCCAGGAACACATTTCCCTGGGAATCATAGTCAAGGAACACATTTTCCTGGGAATCATAGTCCAGGAACACATTTTCCTGGGATTCATAGTCCAGGAACACATTTTCCTGGGAATCATAGTCAAGGAACACATTTTCCTGGGAATCACAGTCCAGGAACACATTTTTTATGGGGATCGCAGTCCAGGAACACATTTTCATAGGGATTATAGTCTAGAAACCAAGTTTCCTAGGGATCATAGTCAAGGATCTCATTTTCCTAAGGATCATAGTCCAGGAACACATTTTCCTGTGAATCATAGTCCAGGAACACATTTTCCTGTGAATCATAGTCCAGGAACACATTTTCCTGGGAATCATAGTCCAGGAACACATTTTCATGGGGATCACAGTCCAAGAACACATTTTCCTGGGAATCATAGTCCAGGAACACATTTTTCTGTGGATCACAGTCCAGGAACACATTTTCATGGGGATCACAGTCCAGGAACACATTTTCCTGGGAATCATAGTCCAGGAAAACATTTTCCTAAGAATCATAGTCCAGGAACACATTTTCATGGGGATCATGGTCAAGGAACACATTTTCCTAGGAATCATAGTCCACAAACACATTTTCATGGGGATCACAGTCCAGGAACACATTTTCATGGGGATCATGGTCAAGGAACACATTTTCCTGTGGATCATGGTCAAGGAACACATTTTCCTGGGAATCACAGACTAGGAACACATTTTCTTGGGAATCACAGTCCAGGAACACATTTTCCTGGGAATCACAGTCCAGGAACACATTTTCATGGGAATCATAGTCAAGGAACACATTTTCCGGGGAATCACAGTCCAGAAACACATTTTCATGGGAATCATAGTCCACAAATACCTTTTCCTGGGAATCACAGTCCAGGAACACATTTTCGTGGGGATCACAGTCCAGGAACACATTTTCCTGTGAATCATAGTCCAGGAACACATTTCCCTAGGAATCATAGTCAAGGAACACATTTTTCATGGGGATCACAGTCCAGGAACACATTTTCCTGGGGATCACAGTCCAGGAACACATTTTCATGGGGATCATGGTCAAGGAACACATTTTCCTAGGGATTATAGTCTAGAAACCTAGTTTCCTTGGGATCATAGTCAAGGATCTCATTTTCCTGAGGATCACAGTCCAGGAACACATTTTCCTGGGAATCATTGACAGGAACACATTTTCCTGGGAATCATAGTCCAGGAACACATTTTCATGGGAATCATAGTCCACAAATACCTTTTCCTGGGAATCACAGTCCAGGAACACATTTTCCTGGGAATCACAGTCCAGGAACACATTTTCCTGGGAATCACAGTCCAGGAACACATTTTCCTTGGAATCATAGTCCAGGAACACATTTTCCTGTGAATCATAGTCCAGGAACACATTTCCCTAGGAATCATTGTCAAGGAACACATTTTCATGGGGATCACAGTCCAGGAACACATTTTCATGGGGATGACAGTCCAGGAACACATTTTCATGGGGACCATGGTCAAGGAACACATTTTCCTAGGAATCATAGTCCAGGAACACATTTTCATGGGGATGACAGCCTAGGAACACATTTTCATGGGGATCATAGTCTAGGAACGCATTTTTCCAGGGATCATAGGTAGTTGGCAGTCTATAAATTTGTTTTTGGATTCCGGTAGAATTTGAAACGTGCGGCCACTTTATCCTTTCACAACGGAATGGATTTAGGTGAAGGGAATCAGAGCCAAGTGTTGGCTACCGCAAGAACTGCAGCCAATACCCTGACCGGTATGTGACCATGCTGTAGTTCAGGCGTGTTGTGTCATGCTCTGTCACCCGTTCGCCCTCTACTTTCTAGTGACCTATCGCCAAATTACAATTATGTGGTAAAAATTAGTCAATATTACAAGTATGTGGTGAAAATTGTTCTTCCCCAGATAACGTTTAACTTTCAGTTTTGGCTCAAGTAATACACCTGGAATTAAGCCAGAACTAACCATTACTAATTTTCACGCTGTCAGTTAACATTATCACTGTGAATTACACTGAACACGTGTTAATTCCTACTTTTCACGTGATATTATTAACCTCAGGTTCTGGCGCTAGTAAGCTGTCATACCACTAAGGTACAGGTACAGGTACAGGCCTGCCTAAAGTACACCTTGCCATTTACCTGTAGGCGAGCAGATCGTTCACCTTGCCTGCTCCACTGGCCTAGACAGTCACGCATGACTGAGCAATGTAGGGCTTGAGCGTGCGTCATTATTGGCTCGAGTCATGTTACACGGACTCTGGATCAATGGAGTAGTGCGCACTTTATCATACAGGCATTTCTTTTGACACGAAACAAGCCGCGGATTACTTTTGTGGTTTTTGAGAAGCATTTGCTGGCACGCGCTCGTGTTTTTGTGTGTTGTTTGTTTATTAAGCTTGAAACAAATGCGTGTTTTGTAAAAGTCTTTATAATCTGTTTGATTTAACTTGAAACACACACACGCACACACATGTGCGCGCGCGCACGCACACACACACACACACACACACACACACACACACACACACACACACACACACACACACACACACGCATGTACGCACACCAATGCACAACCACACACACACGCACACACATTTGCGTCACTTCGCTGCCGAGGTCCCCCTCCGCCTCCCCCCCCCCCAAACCCCGACGTCGTACGGCATGGGGATGTAAGCCATGCTATGTTTTTACATTTAGTCAAGTTTTGACTAAATGTTTTAACATAGAGGGGGGAATCGAGACGAGGGTCGTGGTGTATGTGTGTGCGTGTGTCTGTCTGTCTGTCTGTCTGTCTGTGTGTGTAGAGCGATTCAGACTAAACTACTGGGCCGATCTTTATGAAATTTGACATGAGAGTTCCTGGGTATGATATCCCCGGACGTTTTTTTTCATTTTTTCGATAAATACCTTTGATGACGTCATATTCGGCTTTTTGTAAAAGTTGAGGCGGCACTGTCACACCCTCATTTTTCAATCAAATTGATTGAAATTTTGGCCAAGCAATCTTCGACGAAGCCCGGGGTTTGGTATTGCATTTCAGCTTGGTGGCTTAAAATCTAATGAGTGAGTTTGGTCATTGAAAATCGGAAACTTGTAATTAAAATTATTTTCTTATTGAACGATCCAAAAACAATTTCATCTTATTCTTCGTCATTTTCTGATTCCAAAAACATATACATATGTTATATTTGGATTAAAAACAAGCTCTGAAAATTAAAAATATAAAAATTATGATCAAAATTAAATTTTCGAAATCGTTTTAAAAACACTTTCATCTTATTCCTTGTCGGTTCCTGATTCAAAAAACATATAGATATGATATGTTTGGATTAAAAACACGCTCAGAAAGTTAAAACGAAGAGAGGTACAGTAAAGCGTGCTATGAAGCACAGCGCAATCGCTACCGCCCCAAACAGGCTCGTCACTTTCACTGCCTTTTGCACTATACTAGCTGCGGACTACGTTCAGTTTCATTCTGTGAGTTCCACAGCTTGACTAAATGTAGTAATTTCGCCTTACGCGACTTGTTTTTTTGGTTATCTCCCAGAGCACAATGCAAGCTAACAAAACGTCTTTAGGGCATCAACTTGTGAAACCACTGGTGCAGATAGTGTTTTTCAAACAAGGTGCAAACACTTTGAATGCGTTTTTGGTGATTTGTTCTCCTTCGTTTTCTCTTCTACAGTTCCCCGTAACGTCCGCCAAACCAAATATCATACGTTGATAAGCTTTGCTTGTGGTGCTCCATTTACGAATTGATTGTAAGCGGCTTTGTTGTATGTCATTTTGCTGAATAAAATTGTTCAAACCAAATGCGTTTTAATGAGATAACATTTGACTTAAAAGTCACAGTCTGCCCGTGAAGACAGCCCTGCTCACTATTTCGTTCACATCTGCCCGTGAAGACAGTCCTGCTCACTATTTCGTTCACATCTGCCCGTGAAGACAGCCCTGCTCACTATTTCGTTCACATCTGCCCGTGAAGACAGTCCTGCTCACTATTTCGTTCACATCTGCCCGTGAAGACAGTCCTGCTCACTATTTCATTCACATCTGCCCGTGAAGACAGCCCTGCTCACTATTACGTTCACATCTGCCCGTGAAGACAGTCCTGCTCACTATTACGTTCACATCTGCCCGTGAAGACTGTCCTGCTCACTGTTTGCAAGAATGGGAGCAGTGGAAGAGTTCCCTTCAGTCGCTGCAAGGACTCGAGATTCCTCGCCAATACGTCCCGACCTCGCTCACCCAGTGTACAGACATACATTTCCACATTTTCTGTGATGCCTCAGAAAAGGCAATTGCATCAGTAGCTTATGTGGAAGTTCTCGGCAGTCCCAACTCCCACTCTGGCTTCGTCATGGGCAAGGCCAAGGTTGCCCCAAAGAGCGGTAACACCATACCTCGCCTTGAACTGTGCAGCGCAGTCCTTGCAACAGATCTATGGCAGTTGATCTCAGAGCAGCTTGATGTTGTCCCCAAGAGTGTGACTTTCTACACAGACAGTAAAGTTATTCTGGGCTACATCAACAATGAGAAGCGGCGTTTCTACACTTACGTCAGCAATCGTGTCGAACGTATCAGAAGAGTGACTGATCCACAACAGTGGAAGTACATTCCGACAGATTCCAACCCTGCAGATGTTGCAACCAGATACACCACGGAGGACCTCGGCCAAAAAGAGAGTGTGTGGCTCCATGGATCGGGAGACCTTTTCGGAAGCTCTCTCTCCACAGAGATTTCTGACACCAAGTTTCCATTGGTTGCTCCTGATGCGGACAGTGAAGTGAGAGCCTGTGTGTGCAAGACAGAAGTTGCAGATGTTCCCTCATCTTTGACCTCCCGATTCGAAAAGTTCTCCAGTTGGGAAACCTTGGTCAACTCTCTGTCTATCCTCAGACACACCTGCCGCAGCTTCTCTTCGCCTTCAGAATCCTGCAAAGGCTGGCATCAGTGTTCTAATCACCGTGACGCAGATAGCCTCAGAGCAACAGAGGCCTTCATTATCAGCGCCGTCCAGAAAGACGCTCTCCAAAGGTAAGCCCCTTCCCAAGTCCAGCAGCATCATGTCCCTCTCACCCTACCTGGACGAGGAAGGTCTGCTTCGTGTTGGAGGCAGGCTCTGCAATGCTAAAGAGACAATGGGGCTAGCCAGTGTGCACCCTGTGGTACTTCCCAAGAACCACCACGTGTCAACTCTGCTAGTTCGACACTACCACAAGAACGTGAAGCACCAAGGTCGGCATTTCACGGAAGGAGCACTTCGATCTAACGGCTTCTGGATCATCGGTGCAAAGCGGCTTGTGCAGTCCATAATCCAGCAGTGCTTCTTGTGCAAAAGACTACGAGGAAAGCTGGCTCATCAAAAGATGGCGAGTCTCCCTGCTGACAGAGTCCTGCCCTCCGCTCCATTTTCACACGTTGGGGTGGATGTCTTTGGACCGTGGTCTGTGGTTGCCAGAAAGACTAGAGGCGGACTCTCCAACGCCAAAAGATGGGCAGTGATCTTCACCTGCATGGCAATCCGTGCTATCCACATTGAAATCCTTGAGGAAATAAGCAGTTCCTCCTTCATAAACTCCCTCAGGAGATTTGTTGCCTTGCGCGGACCAGTAACAGAGCTACGCTCAGACCGCGGCACCAACTTCGTCGGAGCTGCTGCACACCTTCAAGTAGATGCTCTGTTCGTCGAAGATGGCCCAGTTCACAAGCATCTCTTGAAGTCAGGGATCACATGGAGGTTCAACCCCCCTCATGCTTCTCATATGGGTGGCTCATGGGAGAGAATGATAGGTGTGGTGCGAAGAATACTGGATGCTCTGCTTCTAGACATGAGACGCAAGCCCCTCACCCATGAAGTGTTGTGCACTCTGATGGCTGAAGTCTGTGCCATTGTGAACTCGAGACCCATTACTCCTATCTCCCATGACCCAGATTCCCCCCTCGTGCTCACACCGCTCATGCTGTTGACCATGAAATGCGGCCAAGACCAGATCCCTTGTGACTCAAGTGACTTGAAGGAAGCTTACAAGCATCAGTGGAAACATGTGCAGGTTCTCTCGAACACTTTCTGGAAACAGGAGTACCTGCAGTCGCTGCAGCAGAGACGATCATGGAAAAGCGAAGAGGAGAACATCGAGGAAGGCGATCTTGTTCTTCTCAAGGATGCAGAGACTCACAGAAATTACTGGCCAGTTGGTTTGGTGATTCGCACTTTCCCCAGTGACAGTGACACTTTGGTACTTTCAGCAGAAATTCTTGTGATCAAGAACCAGGAGCCTGTGAACTATACCAGGCCTATCACAGAGCTTGTGCCTTTGTAGGCCCCTCATGAGTTGAACTCAGACAATGCTGTTATTCGCGCCGTCTCTTTTAAAGCCTTTTCAAGCTTTATTTTGACTTTAAACTGTGCGTGTGTTGTAGCTTAAAGCTATTCAGTCGTTTTTAAGTTTTGGGTATATTTTGAACTCTAAGAATAGTGATATCAAGAAGATATCAGACGGGGAGTGTTCTGTATCCAAGAGTTGTTTTTCCTTGGTTTGTGTTGGGTGACTTCCCTTCCCCCTTTTTGGTTTGGCAGCCGCCATTTGTACTGGTCAGCCAGCACCAGGTCCCGCTTGATTCTGAAACATCTTTAGTTTAATGTACGCTCACATGTTGTAAGTACAGTCATTTTATTTCTAAAAGTTTCTTTGAGGTATTTGTTCGATAATTTGTTTGTGTGAGGTGGAGTGGAATGCGTGTCGTTGGTTTTATTTTTGGGGTTCATCGGCACAACGTGCTCTTACTTTTGTTCAATTTCATTTTACGTGCTCCGATATTTGGATGCTTAGTGGGGCGGTAACTGGAGTTTGTTTTATTGATGTGTGTGGTTCCGTGGTACGGACTCGTTTGCCAAATAGTGTTTTGGTCTTATGTTATTATTGTTGTTGTTTTTCAGTTTTTCACCGCAATGACGCATGACGGGAGAAGCAATACTCAAGTCAATTAAAATGGTGACACTATCTGCGCACAGTTTGTTGCTGAGTTTCTGAACGAACGTGGAGGCAGAACAGTGTGTGTGTTTGTCTGTGTGTGTTTATGTGTGTGTGTATGTGTGTGTGTGTGTGTGCGTGTGTGTGTGTGTGTGTGTGTGTGTGTGTGTGTGTGTGTGTAAGAATATCTCACATGTTAACGTCAAATGGACGTTTAGTATTGATGTGTGTGTGGCAAAAGCCCAGGATCTGCCGCTAAGTAATGACGCCTTCTAAACATCTTCAATTCTTTTTACCAGCACAACACTGTTATCCTTAAAGAAGCAGTGCTTCTATTTTTAGCAATCATGTCCATCACGCAGATCTATCCAGGGTTTTACACGGGATGAGAACATTCCTCAGCTTTAGCAAACGGACAAAAATCAAAATACTGGCTACCCCTTGAGTAGATTTAAAAAAAAAGAATTAATGTTTTAATTGACACTAGTGTACATATACGAAAATGATTCATCAACAATTTCCCACTCTTCACAGAAAAAAGTCAGAATGTTGATTTTTGATATGTGTAAAAATGGAGGGATAGTATTATCCCAAGCGCAAGTTTAGACAGATCGGTCAAGTCAAATCAATCAAATTAGTCGCATTATCTCAAGCATGAGAAGTTACAGAGGTGGTGCATAACACGCATGGAAAACTCGCCGTTTCAGACTGATCAAATTACTCAGATGACAATACTAAAAGTAACCATTATATTACAAAACACAAAGAAGACGAGAAACATAGCAGCACATACATGTACTACTCGAGTCGCTGTGTGCAAATCGCCTCTATGGCTGTAAATGTTATCGTGAAAGGGAAAGAGCAGTGTCTTTAAATGTATATATGTGACGCGTTATGTAGGTCGATCACTGCTGTGGCTCGTGAAGCCATCACAAAAACAATGCATCAAGTCTGAGAACGACGAGATGAAGACAAGGGAAAATGTCATCATGCGAACGACAGCAAGAATAAAAAAAATAAAAAAAATAAAAATAAAAAAAAGTGTAATTCCGAAAAGGATCAAAATATCACAGAAAAACTTGGTGAACAACTTCCGATGAAAAGACTAATGGAATAAAGATAAAAAGAAATTCATCAACGCTGTATGAAGACCTACTCAAACAACATTCGGCTTTTACAAGTTGCGACTATTTTCAGTAAATGCTGTGCTGGGTCGAATGATTATGTGTTTCACAATGTACTTTTGTGAAAAGCTAGAATGTAAAATAGGATGACACCGTGAACTATAACAGAACCTGTACGTACTTGCCATTTTTGAGGGCCCCAAAGGGGGGGTATCATCACGATCACGGGAAGGGAAATTTTAGCTTTCACGATCACAGTTACCTTGATTTTTGTTTTCACGATCACGAACACCAGTGGCAAATCACGGTCACGGTAAAAGTTGCAGGTACAGAAAGCACGTGTCAAAGTAAACACAACCACACAGTTATTCGCTCCTCTGGATCTATTGTTTATTCAACACAAAGTGACAACTGTTGCACTTTTTAATTATTTTTGTTAATTCTCTTTCATTCACACATAGAAATACATATCATGATTTGTAATCAGTAACAAGAATGTTGTTTTCATTGTTTTTTCTCTCGCTCTCTCTCTCTCATACAGACACTCACAGGAATATACACTCCAGGGGCGGAGCAGTTAAGCCAGAGGGGGGGAGGGTTACAACCTGGGGTCCAGGGGTAGACCTTGTGGGGTACATGGGCAAGGCTGAAGAGTTTTAGCTATTTTATGAACAATTTATGGCTTATCCTTGATTTTAAACATGATCAACTGGTGTCAGCAGCCACTCATTATTTCTTTTAAAGTTAGTATTAATTTTTTTTTGACAGCCGGGGGGGGGGGGGGGGGGGGAGGGTCCGGAACCCCTGTAACCCCCCCCCCTAATCCGCCCCTGCACTCATACACATTCAACTCCCACACCCTCACTCACACACATGAATATATATACTTGCACAATTTCACACTTCCAGAGCTAAATCTTTTAAACCCTATTGGGTGGATTGAAATTAAAGTACATGTATGTGTGATGGTAGAGTCTATAATCCTGACTAAAGGTCAGTCTAGGAATCATGAAGGTGGGTGAAGGAATATACACTCATACACATTCAACTCCCACACCCTCACTCACACACATGAATATATACTTGCACAATTTCACATTTCCAGAGCTAAATCTTTTAAACCCATTTTCTCAAAAACTATTGGGTGGATTGAAATTAAAGTACATGTATGTGTGATGGTAGAGTCTATAATAACAAAATCCCCAACGAACATGACTTTGATCGACTTTGACATGAGGATCAAGTGACCCAAACTGGCACGTCTCCCCGCCATAGTTCCTGAATTTAACCCATTGTTGATAAGTTTACAGGCGCTAAAATAAATCCAAGCTTAATGCAAAGAAGCGACAATTAGAATCTATGCCAAGCGTGTCCACGTTGCTGGGATGAAAAACACATTTCTAGTTTCGGTTTTGGCTACACGCAGACTCGATCAGACTCGAGCCAGTCGAGGTCACACTGAGCGAGTGACAGCCGGACGTGGCAATGTCGACAATGTCAATGATCTCAATCAAACTCAAAGATCTTGAACTAATTTCAAGATCTTTGCCTACATTCAGAACAGTCATAAAGCAACATAGACAGGGCCGGACTAGGGGGGGAGGGGTTACCCCCTGGCTTAAGCATGTACCTCCCAAACGCTTTTATTTTGGGGGGGGGGGGGAGGGAGGGGGTGGGGGGTTGCATCTGGATCATCATGAAATCCGAGGAGAAATCGCACCTCTCACCCCCTTTCGAAAGACATTTTTCTTCAACGATTTTTGTGATGAAAAGTATGAGTCCTTACAATCTCAATTCTTCTTCATTGCCTATACAGCTTGCTGTCGAATTTACCTTTTTCGTTCAAGGAGAGGCTTCCTTTCCCTCCAGAAACATCAAAAAACGTTCAGCAACCCCCACCAAGGGGGCTTCGCCCCCTGGACCCCCACCAAGGGGCTTTGCCCCCTGGACCCGCATCTGTAACCCCTCCCCCTAGTACTTACCTAGTCCGGCCCTGAATAGATCAACATACCTTGACATTTCGTCTTCGGAAAGACGGACCCGTAGCCTGACCTTTCCATCAAGGAAGGCATTCTCGCCGCCTGCTTTGGTCTGGCTTGAATCCACAAAATATAACAGAAGTTCGATGACAGTACCGCTGCACGCCATTTTTGATATTCGAATTCGAATTTGACTGAATGCACTCAAAACTTTAGCACGAAGCCCTTCCATTGGATGAAGTTTGGCAGACTTTTGCAATTCGCCTTCTGATTGGATCTCTTTTTTTGTGTGATTGGTTCTCTTAAAGAGAAGCAATCGCTGTCAAAATCATATTTCTGAATGTGTTGTTGCTTCCCTTCAATCGGGATTGGCTCCTTGACGAATAGAGGATCATAGAGTGATACAGCTGTGAAAAATGTACGTTGAAAATAAAATGCTTTGCAATAATGCCCATCACGATCACGAAAACAAATGACGATCACGATCACGAGACTTGATTTTTTTGTCATCACGGATCACGGGCAAAGTCCCATCACGATCACAGAAATGGAAATTTCGGCAATCACGGTCACAGAAAGGTCAAAAAACGTCAATCACGATCACGATTTTAAACCCTTTGGGGCCCTCATTTTTGAATGCTGTTTTGGTATTTTGATTTCAGCGTGTAATAGTAGGCTAAACCGGGCCTCGACTCAGTTTTCACTTCGCGGGTGTTATAATTGGGAAAGATCGTGTTCCCTGGGGAAAGATCGTGTTCCCTGGGGAAAGATCGTGTTCCCTGGAGAAAGCTACCTGTACATTGAAGCACTCACAGAAACATTTACACCGTGCCCCCTCCCCCCCCCTCACACCTAAACACACACTCAAAACCCACACACACACTTACACCCCCAACACACACACATACACTCACACACACACACACACATACACACACATACACACACACACACACACACAAACAAACACACATACACACACACACACGCGCGCACGATCGCACTTACGCACATACGCACAGACACACAGACACACACTCACACACACACACACACACACACACACACACACACACACACATACAAACTCACAAACACACACACACACAAACACACACACACACATACACACCCCCCCACCCACACCCCCCCCCACACACACACACACACGCTCACTACCCCGTCTTGATCTGAACAACCCGATCCGTGTTCCAACAAAATGACCTCAAATCAAAAAACTGGGTCTCGCAGCAGCGTTGTCTCCCCTTAGGAACTCTTCTCTAAAAAAGAAACTGATTGACGTCAGAGGACTTGTTAAAATGGGGAAAGTTGCACTGACATTTCCGATCGGATTATAGGGCCGTTTTTGTATCAGCTAGACGTATTGTGAGAGTGCCCTCCGGAAGGTAATTTCGGAATGCACTTACAGTATTCTTTATTTCTTCTTCCGAGGATGCGGAAAAAGGAGAGTAAAGGGAGAGAAAAGAGGTGGAGGGGGGGAAAGGCTAATTCACACACGTAGGGGAAGGGTTCCTAATATGGACCACATTTTGTTTCATGCTGATAACTAGCTTGTTTTCTCTTGAAGAAGTATCATTTTGTGCTAGTTAGGGGAAGGGCTCCTAATATGGACCACTTTTTGTTTCATGCTGATAACTAGCTTGTTTTTGTGTGAAGAAGTATCATTTTGTGCTAGTTAGGGGAAAGGCTCCTAATATGGACCACTTTTTGTTTCATGCTGATAACTAGCTTGTTTTCTCGTGAAGAAGTATCATTTTGTGCTAGTTAGGGGAAGGCCTCCTAATTTGGACCACTTTTTGTTTCATGCTGATAACTAGCTTGTTTTCTCGTGAAGAAGTATCATTTTGTGCTAGTTAGGGGAAAGGCTCCTAATATGGACCACTTTTTGTTTCATGCTGATAACTAGCTTGTTTTCTATTGGCGGTGGAAATACTTGCCATTAAAATTAGGAAAAGTGATATAACGGGTGTTGAATTACCCTCAAAGGTGGGCGAGGAGAGTGCCCTAAAAATTAAACAGTTAGCAGACGATACAACAATATTTTTACAGAACAGTGGTGATGTCTTTAAAGTTAAAGATATAATAATACAGTTTGCAAAGTTTTCAGGACTGACCCTGAATGTTAATAAAACCAAAATAATGAAAATTGGACAGCATTGTGGTCAGCAAAAGTTGCCCTTTGAGTGCACAGAGAAGATTAAGATTTTAGGTATATATTTCGTAAATAATGATAGAGCAATAACTGTTGAACAGAATTGGGTATTAAGAGTTCAGAAGATTAAGAAGTTGATTAAGATATGGAGTCGACGAGATTTAAGGATTCACGGTAAAATTGTAATAATCAAATGTTTTTTTATTTCACAGCTAGTATTTGTGATGCAGACGATTGGATTGCCAGAGCGGGTTTTGACAGAGTTAAATAGATTGTTTTATAAGTTTATTTGGCAGAGAAAGTGTTCGAATAAAAAAGCATTTGAAAAAGTGAAAAGAAAAGTAATGGAGAAAGAAATAAGTGAAGGTGGGTTGAAAATGCTAAATGTGCACAGGATGCAAGAGTCTTTTTATTTACAATGGGTCGGACGTTTGTATGAAGAGAAGGGAGCAAATTGGACGTTTATACCACTATGGTTTCTGGGACATGTTGTTTCAGGGTATGGTTGTTTTGATTTGAATGTTAAACCGAGTAAGGAATTGAATTTGACAATGATTGGAAGCCCATTTTGGCAGAGGGTAGTGTGGACACACTTGAGTTACAAGCGTAGGATGGAACATGATAAGATTGATGTAAACAATTTTTATAAACAGATTTTGTGGAGTAATGATTTGATTCGGTATAAAGGGAAAATGTTGTTTTATTTGTATTGGAAAAATGCTGGGATTGAACGAGTAAGTGATTTGTTTATAGTGGAAGAAAAGAGATTGAAGTCAGCAGCAGAGGTATATATACAAATTGGAAAGAATGCAAATATTTTATTGGATTATTGGGCATTAATAAACGCATTACCCAAAGTATGGATTAATTGGATTGAAAATAAACATATTATTGTCCAGATGGATAAGCAATTGTTTGATGGTAGCCTGTATATGATAAAAATAAGCCAAATACGAAAAATGATAGAAAAGAAAAGTGTAGATACTGCTGTAGAAAAACCTTGTGTATATAATTTTTGGTTGAGGAAGTTTGGTGTACAAGTAGATAAGGAAATTTGGACACTTGCCCATGTTTCCAAAGAAGTGAGGTTAAGAGAATTGCAATGGAAAATCTTACATAACATATATCCAACAAATATTTTATTATGTAAAATGCAAGTCAGGGAGAATAACAGATGTTGTATTTGTTGGACGGAAGTTGATTTTGTTGAACATTTCTTTTATGAGTGCATACCGGTAAAGTTGTTTTGGACGAAGATAGAAAACTGGATAGAGGAAAAGGCTGGATTGAGGGTTAATTTTAAGATGCAGGATATAATATTTGGCTATCAAGACACAAGTTGTTGTAAAAAGATGAGAAATTTTGTAAATCACGTAATATTAATTGGGAAAATGTGTATTAGTATTTTTAGAAAGACAACTTGTCAGGGATCAGTGTTCGTGATTTTCGAGTTTCAAATATTAAGTAGAAAATTTGATTTGTAAATATAAGGAATATTTCCAAGAAAAGAAAAAAAAAAAAGAGAGAAAAAAAAAAAAAAAAAAAAAAAAAAAAAGCTTGTTTTCTTGCAAAGAAGTTTCATTTTATGTTTGGTAGTCCTTCTCTCTTAGTTTAACCGTTAGGCTTAATTAGAGGGACTGGGTGGCCGAGTGGTAACGCACTTGCGCTCGGAATCGAGAGGTTGCGTGTTCGACCCTGGGTCAGGCCGCTATTTTCTCCCCCCTTTCCTAACCTAGGTGGTGGGTTCAAGTGCTAGTCTTTCGGATGAGACGAAAAACCGAGGTCCCTTCGTGTACACTACATTGGGGTGTGCACGTAAAAGATCCCACGATTGACAAAAGGGTCTTTCCTGGCAAAATTGTATAGGCATAGATAAAAAATGTCCACCAAAATACCCGTGTGACTTGGAATAATAGGCCGTGAAAAGTAGGATATGCGCCGAAATGGCTGCGATCTGCTGGCCGATGTGAATGCGTGATGTATTGTGTAAAAAAATTCCATCTCACACGGCATAAATAAATCCCTGCGCCTTGAATAAAAATTGAAAAGAAAAAAAATCCCTGCGCTTAGAACTGTACCCACGGAATACGCGCGATATAAGCCTCATATTGATTGATTGATTGATTGAGTGAGTTAGCTTTGATAGATATTCAGCAAAAATGAAATACAGAAACAATCACAAATGGTTCATATTTGGAGCCTCGGCGGACCAGTGAAGAGGCCTTCCCGAATCAATATAAAAAGCCCCCTACACTTCAAAATAACATGATACACCTTAGTGTGCAAGTCAGACTAATTAAAATATGCTTTAGATTTATTTGTTTCGGGTTGATGAGAGCATTATGTGAAGCACACAAGGAAACTAAAGACGCTTATCAAAAACGGAGTGAAAATAAGTTATATTATCAACTACCACGAAAAGAAGACTATTTGACATATTGGTTTGAAATCTCGAGGGCTAGTTATAGGTTATTTTCAGCAAGTTTCTTGATGAATTAACAAAAATAGCCTTGAGCTTTTATTTTCTTTGATTTGTTGAAGGTGGTCTATATTAGGGGACACACACATACTTTGATATTGTGCTATTAGTTTTTATTTGCAGTAGAAACTCGGGGTCAACACTGCTAAAATGTAATAAATATGGTCTTAGCTGTCATATATAGCCATTTTTGTGTGATAGCATCTTTGGCTGTGGACAGAAACGAATCCGTTTTAGGCGGCAAATTAAGAGTGAACGCTGACAAAAGTGAGGAAAAAAAAGAGAAAAAGACTAACGGTTTTGAGGTTTGTGTTTCTGCAACAGTGTGTTTTGACATGTGCAAGTTAGCCAGAGAGGGTGAATACAGCGAATGAAATTGTTTTGAGCGCTCTAGCGCCGTTAGTTTGTCAGAACAGGAGGTGGTCCATATTAGGAGCCGGTCCATATTAGGAGCCCTTCCTATACAGACACAGTCGTACCGAGAAATAGAGAGACACACACTTAACACAGACACTCCTCATGTAGAAACACACACACACACACACACACACACTCACACACACACACACACACACACACACACACACAGACACTCACACACACTCACACACACACACACACACTCCCACTCACACACACACTCACACACAAACACACACACACACACACACACACACTCACACACACACACACACTCACACACACACACACACACACACACACACACACACACACACACTCACACACACACACACACACGCTCACACACACACACAGACACTCACACACACACACACACACACATGCACACACACACACTCACACATAGACACACACACTCACACACACACACACACACACACTCACACACAGAACACACACACACACACACACACACACACTCACACACACACACACACTCACACACACACACACACACACACACACACACACACACTCTCTCTCTCTCTCCCCCCCCCCCCTCCCACCCCGCCTCTCACCCCCTCTCTCTTCCCCTCTAACGTATATTCGTCGATAACACTGATTTTTTTTAAAATCACAGTGCAGCACTGCGGTGCCTAAATGTCATCGTTCTTGAGCCGTCTGACAGTCGGTGTAACACGAGAAAATGACTCCCACGAGATTGTTTACTCCAGAGTAAAACTTTCGTACGAAAATTGTACTCCCTTTACGAAAAAATGACTCCCCAACAACACAAGAAAATTACTCCCACCGACAGGTGTGTTGTTCCGAGTCAACATTTCGTACGAAAATGTTACTACCCTGACGAATAAATAACGAATACATTACTCCACCCTAACACGAGCAATTTACTGCCCACGCCAGGTGTACGCAACTGTTACTCCCATGTCCCCTGTTAGTCTGGTGGTGGAAGAGGTGGAGGGAGGGGTAGCGCGACATTCGTTTGCGCTAGATCACATATTGGCATTATTCCTTCGCCCGCATCCCATGTTCGCGTACGAGATTTTTACTGGAAGTAAAAATTAGGGGAGTAAAAATTTCGTGGAGGAAGTATTTTTTTTCGTTCCTTGGGGAGTTCTTTTCTCGTACGACAGGTGTACTCGGAGTAAACATTTCGTACGAAATGTTTACTCCGGAGTCAATTTTTTGTGGAGTAAACATTTCGTGTTACACCGGGTCTTAGGATAACTTGTTTGTGTCACAGTGTGGGAAGTGATAGAAGACAATACCGGTTTTATATTTAGCGTATTGATGTGAAAAGGTGAAGCAGAGGTTAGTAGTTCGAGCGTCCGTCACAACGAACTACTTTTTCTGCTGAGGCGCAGTTTAAACTGACTAATGGGAAATAGAAACATATCAAACTAACATATTAACACCAAAGGAGTGACCCTTTTAAAAGAAGCAAATTAAAGACGAATAAGGTGAACAATGCCACATTATCTTGTTGGTGGTTCTTCTGTTGAACTTTCTGGGAACTAATTAGTAAGAGTTGGGTGGGTGCAGCTGTCTGCGTAGCGATTTAACTTTCATTTAAAGATCTTACTCGTGTGTTTTATTGACACCTAACACGCACTTAAAGGTGTGCAATCTAAGAAGCCATTTTTGAAAGTGTTGAGACGAATTGGGCCCAACAAAGTTCAAGGGGCGATCACTGTGCTGTCATTTAGATATCCTTTGACGATGTGCTCGAAAATGCTTCGTAACTATGCTAAATAGTTGAAATGAACTTTAATCGGTAAACGGTTTTCTTCTTCCGATCTCGTGTGTCTGGAATCTGGACTTCCGTTCGTCATCATAGTAGGGACTTCCATCTGCTTTGGAAATGGTAAGATGCAGCTCATGCAATGTGATGGTATTCCTGTCGCGGCAGTATGTTTTTAAGAGCAATGATCAATCTACACAGGCACAGCAACAAACAGTATCAAATATTCGAAAATCTCAGTCAACTAGCATCCCAAAAAGGGGTTAGTTTCATGTTTTTGGTAACCCACTTCCCCGTCATCAAGCGAAAAGAGCTGCATCTTACACGCACCAGTCAAATCACACACCAATCTCGCTTGACCTACATCCGGGGTCCCTACTTTTAAACTTTACAAACTATGAATTGTCTTGTTGATGACAGATTTCTTTCGTTTTGTAAAAATGTTTGTCTCACAAGCTGCCAATTTTTTTTCTTCAGATTTAAAAAAAAAAATAAATCATACCAGTACCATAACGCATTTTTGGATGTCTAGCTATACGTGAAATATGGAGGGCACCGTTGGTGATCTCTAGCGTCAAGTGTTCAAACAAAAGGGTGTTTGTACTGTGCGTAAAAGCCTGACGGTGTCCGTGATCAGAAAGTGATTGTTTTCGGAAGGCGGAGTGAGCCTTTAAGCTGCAATGTAGGCCAGGGATATAGGCAGTATCTGTGATCAGAAACTGATGGTTTACGGGAGGCGCAGTGAGCCTTTAAGCTGCAATGTAGGCCAGGGATATAGGCAGTATCTGTGATCAGAAACTGATGGTTTACGGGAGGCGCAGTGAGCCTTTAAGCTGCAATGTAGGCCAGGGATATAGGCAGTATCTGTGATCAGAAACTGATGGTTTACGGGAGGCGCAGTGAGCCTTTAAGCTGCAATGTAGGCCAGGGATATAGGCAGTATCTGTGATCAGAAACTGATGGTTTACGGGAGGCGCAGTGAGCCTTTAAGCTGCAATGTAGGCCAGGGGTATAGGCAGTATCTGTGATCAGAAACTGATGGTTTACGGGAGGCGCAGTGAGCCTTTAAGCTGCAATGTAGGCCAGGGATAGGCAGTATCTGTGATCAGAATGTAATGGTTTACGGGAGGCGGACTGCCCCTTTAAGCTGCAATGTAGGCCAGGCATGGGCAGTATTTATGATCAGAATTGAATGGTTTACGGGAGGCGGACTGCCCCTTTAAGCTGCAATGTAGGCCAGGGATAGACAGTATCGATCCGTGTCCCAGTGGCCGCTTCTTCACCTTTCCACATCAGTGCACTAAATTTCTAAATAAGTGCTCTACATCTGCTCGTCTTCTTGTTCCCTCTCCTGGCTATGTGACACACACGAGTCACGCTGACACAGGCCAGACATCTGTAGGACATTGACCTTTTGCAGCAAGGTACCGTTAAAAGCCCACTCCGCCTCGGGGAAACAGCTCGCCTCACCTTCTCAAGGATAATGCCTCAACAGATATGAAATTAAAAATGCTTAACTTTCTTCCACTGGAAAAGCATCTCAAGTTAAACAAGACCATTTTCATGCATAAATTGTATTACGCTAAAGTGCCGATTTACATTACATCATTATTTAATAAAGCTACCGACAGATATGGGTCGCTCAACTTGATCCCACCGATTCCACGAATTGACCTTTACAAGACCAGTCTTGCTTTTTCGGGTACATCAGTTTGGAATTCACTTTCATCATCCTTTAAGCACTTAAAGTCATTAACAAGTTTTTAAAAATGTGTTAAAAAACACTTAATATCTGAGTAGTTTAACGTGTTTTGATTCACCACATTTAGTATTACGTCAAAGATATGCTGTGCATTGTATATTCTGAACATATTTTTGTTGTACTATTGCTACATGTTCGATTGCTACCAGCTTGTACTTATATAATTACCTGCATAGTATGCATTTGATTTTATGAATAACCACATATGTATGCTCTTCATGCCTCATCTTCATCATCGTCATCATCTTCTTCATCATCATCATCATCATCATCATCATCATCATCATCATCATCATCATCATCATCATCATCATCATCATCATCATCGTCATCTTTATCATCACGTGCTCAAATTTTCCGACCTCTTTTCGTTGTTAACTTTTTTAACTTTTTAATGTTTAATTCTTTAATTTTATTATTGTGTGTCTGTGCGTCCCAAGGACAGATTGTAAGAAAAGGCGTAGCCTTAAATCTTAATCCTTGTTAAATAAAGTTCAATTCAATTCAATTCATTTCTCAGATATGGCTAGGTTTGCTAGGTATTCTTCTCCTTGTCGATCGCCTTTACACTTGGAGTCCAGCTCTGGATACGAAGCTGGTGGTGTTATGTAGAGCCTCCACAGGTCCTTGCAGCTTCTCGTGGAGGGTCGTCGGCCTGGTCCAAAGTCTCTCTCCTCAGGGGCTGGAGATTCCCGCAGTACCGTAGGATGTGCGCTGAATCCTGTTCTTGCGTCTCCACAGGTACATATGGGAGAGGGCACGGCTCGCAGGTTTTTGTGCAGGTGTTGTTGCAGTCTGCTGTGCCCTGTTCTCAGGCGGAAGATTACTACCTGTTGAGGCCTTGACAGTTGCTGGTAGCTGTCTGCACGACTGTCTGTCACATATCGTTGTGTTTAAACAGCAGGTCTCACCAGGCTTCTACCTGTTCAGGCCTTGACAGTTGCTGGTAGCTGTCTGCACGACTGTCTGTCACATATCGTTGTGTTTAAACAGCAGGTCTCACCAGGCTTCTACCTGTTGAGGCCTTGACAGTTGCTGGTAGCTGTCTGCACGACTGTCTGTCACATATCGTTGTGTTTAAACAGCAGGTCTCACCAGGCTTCTACCTGTTCAGGCCTTGACAGTTGCTGGT
>NC_090253.1:61772435-61787435 GCF_037325665.1 Littorina saxatilis | reverse complement strand
GTGGTGGTAAGACGTCGGCCTCCTGATCCGGAGGTCGTGAGTTCGAATCCTGATCGCTGCCGCCTTGTGGGGAGTGGAGATTGTTCCGATCTCCCAGGTCAACTTATGTGCAGACCGGCTAGTGACTTAACCCCCTTCGTGTGTACACGCAAGCACAAGACCAAGTGCGCACGGAAAAGATCCTGTAATCCATGTCAGAGTTCGGTGGGTTATAGAAACACGAAAAAATACCCAGAATACCTCCCCCGAAATCGGCGTATGGCTGCCTGAATGGCGGGGTAAAAACGTTCATGCACATAAAAATCCACTCGTGCTAAAAACATGATGGGAGTCTAAGCCCATTAACGAAGAAGAAGAATATAATGTCCCAAATAGGTCCTCAGAGGACGTAAAACCCCAATAGTCAGCCTGTCACGGTGGTATACCTGCACTGAGAAGATAGCCAAAGTGTCCCTACTTCGCAGGGGACCTGTCACGATAGGTATGTTTTGGTCAAAGGGTTAGACAAAGTGGCAACAGCGGGTGTCTTTTATTAGGAGATGTTCTCTCGTCAGAGGGACCCCACAGAGCAGGTACGGCTGTACGTAGAATTGCATGTGTTCACACTGGCGTTTTGCGACTTCATGATTATGGTTTATTGGTTATTACGCTTGAGGTTCCGCGTATATGTGTGTGTGTGTGTGTGTGTGTGTGTGTGTGTGTGTGTGTGTGTGTGTGTGTGTGTGTGAGAGAGAGTGTGTGTGTGTGTGTGTGTGTGTGTGTGTGTGTGTGTGTGAGTGTGTGTGTGTGTGTGTGTGTGTGAGTGTGTGAGTGTGTGTGAGTGTGTGTGTGTGTGTGTGTGTGTGTGTGTGTGTGTGTGTGTGTGTGTGTGTGTGTGTGTGTGTATGTGTTTCATCAGCATTATGATGAGCCAGACGTTAAAGCCACACTCTTTGTAATCATTCATTCACCTTATTCATTTTATATGCAGCTCATTTAAGCAAACACCCCCCCCCCCCGCCCCCTAAAAGGTTCTGTCCGTCTGACTGTCTGTCTGTCCATCTGTCTGTCTGATTTGACCGTATGCCAGTCTGTCTGTCAATCTGTCTCTCACTCTCTCTTGTCTTCTCTCTCTCTCTTCCCCTCTGTCTGTCTGTCTGTCTGTCTGCCAGTCTGCCAGTCTGTCTCTCGCTCTCTCTTGCCCTCTCTCTCTCTCTCTCTCTCTCTCTCTCTCTCTCTCTCTCTTCCCCTCTGTCTGTTTCTCTGTCCCTGTCTCTGTCTGTCTGTCTGTCTGTCGTTCTGTCTGTCTGTCGTTCTGTCTGTCTGTCTGTCTGTCTGTCTGTCTGTCTCCCCTCCTTTCTCTCTCTTTATCTTCATTTGTTGACGTCGACAGATAAAGGCCATTAGTCCTGTCAAAGTCGCAAATCAACCAAACTGTTTTTGACGGTGAGACAAAGGTGACGTAACGGACTTTGAAATAAGGCCGAAACGTTAATGGCCATTTCAACCAGAAAATTTGCCGAAGAAAACAAAACCGCGACATTCTTGTAGATGGGTGGTGTCAACAAGCTGTGGCTTGCACATTGTGCACAGCCAGCTGGAGGCATGTTACGTCCACACATCGCCGATTCACTGTCGTTTTTGCCGTTTGATTCACACCCATGATTTATGGCTCTGTTCCCCCTAGGGGACACAGCTGGTAGTATGCAAGTGAATGGACCACCCTGCTAGGAGTTCATGCTTAATAACTTAGGAATGATGGGCCTTGAAGGTGAATTACAATGATGTTTTTATTCAGCATATTTCTGCTGTCATTAGCTGCATGGTTGTCGTTGGCGTCAGTGTTATCATAATCGTCCTTGCCGCTGTCGACATCGTTATTTCATACCCGATGGCGTCGTGATTGTCGTCCCCCTCCTCCTTCTCAAACACACACACACACACACACACACACACACACACACACACACACACACACACACACACACACACACACACACACACACACACACACATTCAAAATGATAGTTTGCCTTTGTTATGTTAAGAGTGATTTAATCAAAACGGGTCCGGACCTGACCGCTATTACATTTAGCGAGTCACCTAGAATCATTCCTGATTGGTCAAATAGTCATTTGGGGCATTAGAATGGTAATTATTTATGGTCCTTGTAACTGTACAAAATTTGACTTTTGTCAGCCGTGGTTTTTTGGGGGCAAATTGAGACAATTGAGACAAATCTCCTTAATAAATATTGTCGTACTGTATTGTATGAAATGATACTGTATTGTATTGTATTGTATTGTATGGTATGGTATGGTATGGTATGGTGAGGTATGGTATGGTATGAAATGGTATGGTATTGTATTGTATTGTATTGCATTGTATTGTATTGTATTGTATTGTATTGTATTGTCTTGTTTTGTCTTGTATTGTATTTTACTGGCACGCTTTTTATCGCTGTGAGTGACGTACCAGTTCAGTCTGCTGCGCTTGACTTGGTTTTGATGTCGGAAGACCTGTTTTTCGTAATTGTTGTTTCGCGTTCACATTTCCATATCATCCCAGCGCGTTGTTACTTTTGTACCAAAATTGATCCCCAATTGTAATATTCATTTGTGTTGAAGTGTGCAAAATGCAGAATTTTTGCAACCATACTGTAAAAAGTTATTACAATTTAATCAAACTTTTCTGAAAAGTTCCAGTACGTCCCAAAAACTCATCAAATCGCCATGATATTGTACACACTGTTTAGCAATTGTGTTATCAATACTCATGTCAAATTTAAAAGCAATAAAATGAGCCATTCCAAAACAACAGGGTTTTTACCCACATTGCCCACAAAAAATGACGCCAAAACAGGCCTTTTACGGCTTCTAACGAGGCTGACACCTGTCTTCTTCAAAATAACAAAACAACACTGCTAGGCACAACAGCTGAACCAAATTAATTTGTATGGGTAGAAAATGAGCTGTTCTTCAATTTGAGATCAAAAACGGGGTCACTCTTGCTTATTGTGATTTTTTGTGTATTTTAATATCTGCAAATTTGCTTTTGCGAATTTGATTTTGGTGGGTGTCCTAGGTCTCCGGTACACTGCATAAGCACTAATTGATGAAAAATGAAACTCTTTGTTTCAAACGGTAGGGGGATGAATTACCTTTCTGGCAATATACTTGGTTTTACTATAACTGGCCGCATCACAAAGTTCTACAGCTAAATGTATGTGTTTAGTTTTTTTTATGACGATTAGTGTAGAACAAATATAATCAACGGCCCCTTTTCTTTCTTTTTTCCCCTTTCGGCTTTATCGCGTTGCAGTTGATTCCCAGACAGTAACCCCGACCAGACAACACCCACAGCCATTAACCTTAAAGGCACAGTAAGCCTCCCGTAAACCATCACAGATACGGTCAGGCTTTTACACACAGTACAAACACCATTTCATTTAAACACTCACCAATTGAGAACATCCTAGGTGCCCTCCGTAAAGAGCGAACAATTTTCAAAGAATTTATTTTTGCGTGGTTTATCTTACCCCTGAGCCATCGTGAACCCGTGTGATCCAGTTTTCCCTTTTCACAATGCAGTCGTCATAGTTAGTCATTTGAATGCGACTCGACGTGAGCTTATCTACAATAGCACGTTTTTTTTATGCACGAAACAACGGCTGTGGTTCACAAGAACTCTAGCGATGGCTTTTGACTGTTGAGAGGAACGGCGATTTGCACTGATAAACCGGCCGTCGTCTGCTACGACCCTTGCGTGACCCTGCTTCCGGGCTTTTCTTTTTTTAAACTTTCACAACTTCGAATTGTTCTGATCTTGTCTTGATGAAAAACGAATTCTTTTATGATTAAAGAATGTTTGTGTAACAAGCTGTCAATTTATTATTTAGATTTTAAAAGTTAGGTCTAGCGCAAAAACGAGGCGCCGTTGTTGTTAACGGAACAAGTCTACGAAAATAAATTCTTTGAAAATGTCTCACGCTCGACAGAAAGCAGCCAGGATGTTCCCGTTCGGTGAGCGTTCAAATGGAAGTATGCTTGTACTGTATTTAGACGCTCGGGGAGCTCTGTGATGGTTTACGGGAGGCTTACTGTGCCTTTAAAACAACGCAGACTTCTTATCACGAAAACATACATAAGTGTCCCTGATTAGATAACGAACGATTTAAAAAAAAATGTATGCTTTATTTAGGACATTTGATTAAAGGGGCAATGTTCAGTTTTTGAAGAAGACCGGCACGGTTGGCCTAGTGGTAAGGCGTCCGCCCCGTGATCGGGAGGTCGTGGGTTCGAACCCCGGCCGGGTCATACCTAAAATTTAAAATTGGCAATCTAGTGGCTGCTCCGCCTGGCGTCTGGCATTATGGGGGTAGTGCTAGGACTGGTTGGTCCGGTGTCAGAATAATGTGACTGGGTGAGACATGAAGCCTGTGCTTCGACTTCTTTCTGTCTTGTGTGTGGCACACGTTATATGTCAAAGCAGCACCGCCCTGATAAAACAAAAAAGTTTTTGAAGAAGGTTCAGTTTTAAAGGGGACACTGTATGATATTCTTACTTGATTATCCTGATGAATTCTTGATGAGATCTTTATATACATGCTTTCTGCAGTCGCTAAAATGAACACAGTGCACAGCTCTGGTAATTTCACATCAGTGGGTATCTGCAGTATTATGCATACACACGTATAAAACAATTGCTTGGAAACGCATACGTTCTCTGGTAGGAGAGGAAATTAAAAACGTACGTTCTAGTCTCTGTTCAAAATCCGAGAAAGCAAAATCGTTAGAGAAAATAATGCTTGTGCTTCGGTGCAGACGGCTGCTGTCTTGACATTCTAATAATTTACAAAGTTTGTCACGTCCTTCATGTTCTCACCGTCCTAGAACATTCTGTAACACTGTTGTTTAGACGTCACGCATTTATATCACGTGTTTACGATTCTCCATGTACCCCATGTTTTCTTTTCCTTCTTCCTATTCTTACACCCTTGACATTAGTGGCAGGTATCAGCTAGGCTCTGGATTCATTTCGGAAAATTCAATTGGTTTCGTCTGCTCAACGTATACCAACCACAAAGCACTCGAACAATATTAATCGGGACTTTGACCAGGAAGTTTAAGGCGTTAAATACATTTGAACTTGATTACCATAGCTACGGAGCACTTAACATTGCAGGTGTGTCCTAGTCACGGTACAGCTAGTGTCCCTTGGAGTTCGCAAGGTTAAATTCGACAGATATTATTTTCATAACGGCGTGAGGGACACCGTGCCTTTTCCACTCCACGGAGTCTGTTCATCCATTTATTTTTCACTTCTGACAGTTATCCATAACGCTAGCAGACGAAACTCGTGCGAATTAGGGTACCCTAATCTATCATCTAACAAATGCGTGCACGTTTCACCGCTCGGTGAAAACAGTTGCGAAAAGGTAGGACAGAGCGAAAACAAAGACAGATTATATTGAAACTTGAGAGTCTGCAAGGATGACATTTTAGGTTTCTGGAACGTTTAATTATTGACAAAACAAAACGTTACATTTACAGTACGTCGACCCAGCGATCTTTTAAGTAGACACACAGACAGAGAATCACCTCTGATACAAATAATCAACTTATCTCAAAATCGGCCATGGAACTCGCTTGCAAAATGCGGGCGAGGTAATGGTTGCAAGGATTGACGGGCGCTGTGGCGGGGTGATAAGACGTCGGCCTCTTAATCGGAAGTGGATTTTTACGTGCATGACCGTTTTTACCCCGCCATTCAGGCAGCATACGCCGATTTCGGGGGAGGCATGCTGGGTATTTTCGTGTTTCTATAACCCACCGAACTCTGACATGGATAACAGGATCTTTTCTGTGCGCACTTGGTCTTGTGTTTGCGTGTACACACGAAGGGGGTTAGTTAAGTCACTATAGCATGTCTGCATATAAGTTGACCTGGGAGATCGGAAAAATCTCCCCTCTTAACCTACCAGGCGGCAGCGACCGGGATTCGAACTCACGCCCACCTCCCGATTAGAAGGCCGACGTCTTACCACCACGCCGCTGCGCCCGTCAGTGAGTACTTTAGCGCTGGAGGCGATTTCAGACAGATTTATTAGCGAGGACGGTATCACTTTAACAAGCTGAGAGCATGTACAGGGCACAATTACAATGCACTGTTGAGCAATACTAACTTGTAAGCGGTCGGTGACCCACTATAGCTCTAAGGAGTCATTGATCGACTTTTTTCTCTTTCTCCCTCCAAGTGTCGGCCCTTTTCTTTTGGCTTGTAAATGCACCACCCCGAAATACACCCCGAGTGTCTCGCGACCCGGAGTGACAAGCCTGGAGTAGACACCCGTAAACTGCAAAACCTGGTGGAGAGTTTAAGTGCTGTTCACATTGCAGACTTTCTAGCAACTTTCCCCCAACTTTCACGCGATTGTTTTCGGCGCCAAGTCAAATGAAAATCGCGCAGACGCTCAAACTAGTTTTAAGCAGCGATTCTCGGCAGATTTGAAGGCTGGTTCAACTATCGGAGCTACATGTACCTCCTAATGCGAGAAGATCAGTTTGGCAAGAGCTAACCAATCAGTAAGCGCGATAAGAAAAGTCTGCACAAAATCTGCGACAAGTCATGGCCGAGTCCAGCAGCGCTCAACTGAGTTTTTGGTCGCGGTTAAATCTGTCCTAAATCGAACCTAAATCGTTGGGGCCTTTCCCATGGCATATTTTTTGCCGACTTGTCCTCAACAACTCGGGAGCGATTTTAAACCGACACAACTTGGGGAAAAGTTAGTTAAAAGTCTGTCATGTGAACAGCACTTTAGACGGGCACCTTTTTTTTTAAGGAGGGTGACGGGTGGCTTTGCAACGGACAGGTGTCGTTGCAATCCAAGCCAGGGGTATCACTGGCAAATCAAGATGCATTTCTCAGTGCATACAGCTTGGCTGTGTTGAGGAGAAGACACTGCACGATGTTCTCCTCTGCGTGCCTGCGCGTGATGTATGAATGCAACATACCCCGGCTGAAAATGAGTCCCTCATAGGTGTGGGGAAGGAATCGTCTATCCTTCTGAAGGATGTTTGGCGGATCAGACCGTGACGGGCACAATGGCCGATCAGACCGTGACGGGCACAATGGACGATCAGACCGTGACGGGCACAATGGCGGATCAGACCGTGACGGGCACAATGGCCGATCAGACCGTGACGGGCACAATGACCGTGACGGGCACAATGGCCGATCAGACCGTGACGGGCACAATGGCGGATCAGACCGTGACGGGCACAATGGACGATCAGACCGTGACGAGCACAATGGACGATCAGACCGTGACGAGCACAATGACCGTGACGGGCACAATGGCCGATCAGACCGTGACGGGCACAATGGCCGATCAGACCGTGACGAGCACAATGGACGATCAGACCGTGACGAGCACAATGACCGTGACGGGCACAATGGCCGATCAGACCGTGACGAGCACAATGACCGTGACGGGCACAATGGCCGATCAGACCGTGACGGGCACAATGGCCGATCAGACCGTGACGAGCACAATGGACGATCAGACCGTGACGAGCACAATGACCGTGACGGGCACAATGGCCGATCAGACCGTGACGGGCACAATGGCCGATCAGACCGTGACGAGCACAATGGCCGATCAGACCGTGACGAGCACAATGGACGATCAGACCGTGACGAGCACAATGACCGTGACGGGCACAATGGCCGATCAGACCGTGACGAGCACAATGGACGATCAGACCGTGACGAGCACAATGACCGTGACGGGCACAATGGCCGATCAGACCGTGACGAGCACAATGACCGTGACGGGCACAATGGCCGATCAGACCGTGACGGGCACAATGGCCGATCAGACCGTGACGAGCACAATGGACGATCAGACCGTGACGAGCACAATGGACGATCAGACCGTGACGGGCACAATGGCCGATCAGACCGTGACGGGCACAATGGCCGATCAGACCGTGACGAGCACAATGGCCGATCAGACCGTGACGGGCACAATGGCCGATCAGACCGTGACGAGCACAACGGCCGATCAGACCGTGACGGGCACAATGGCCGATCAGACCGTGACGAGCACAATGGCCGATCAGACCGTGACGAGCACAATGACCGTGACGGGCACAATGGCCGATCAGACCGTGACGGGCACAATGGACGATCAGACCGTGACGAGCACAATGGCCGATCAGACCGTGACGAGCACAATAACCGTGACGGGCACAATGGCCGATCAGACCGTGACGGGCACAATGGCCGATCAGACCGTGACGAGCACAATGGCCGATCAGACCGTGACGAGCACAATGACCGTGACGGGCACAATGGCCGATCAGACCGTGACGAGCACAATGGACGATCAGACCGTGACGAGCACAATGACCGTGACGGGCACAATGGCCGATCAGACCGTGACGAGCACAATGGACGATCAGACCGTGACGAGCACAATGACCGTGACGGGCACAATGGCCGATCAGACCGTGACGGGCACAATGGCCGATCAGACCGTGACGGGCACAATGGCCGATCAGACCGTGACGGGCACAATGGCCGATCAGACCGTGACGGGCACAATGACCGATCAGACCGTGACGGGCACAATGGCCGATCAGACCGTGACGGGCACAATGGCCGATCAGACCGTGACGGGCACAACGGCCTTGTGGAGAAGACGCCGTTGAGTGTTCGAATCCCATCCGCGCCTGGTGGGTTAAGGGTGGAGATTTTTTCTATCTCCCAGGTCAACTTATGTGCAGACTTGCTAGTGCCTTATCCCCCTTCGCAAGCAAAAGAGCAAATGCGCACGGAAAAGATCCTGTACTCCATGTCAGAGTTCGCTGGGTTATAGAGACACAAAAATACCAAAACATGCATCCCCCGAAATCGGCGTATGGCTGCTTAAATGACTGGGTAAAAACGATGAAACACGAAGAAGAAGAATTGACCGATCGTTCACTGTGCAAGAACATGTGATACGCTGCTGAATGGAATATATTCACCTCTGTTTGTTACTGAATGCCTACCCGGGGTATATAATTGCATATACACCCGGAGTTGATACATATATGTGTATGGGCGGGGATATAGCTCAGTTGGTAGCGCGCTGGATTTGTATTCAGTTGGCCGCTGTCAGCGTGAGTTCGATCCCAGGTTCGGCGGAAATTTATTTCAGAGTCAACTTTGTGTGCAGACTCTCTTCGGTGTCCGAACCCTCCCCCCGTGTACACTACATTGGGTGTGCACGTTAAAGATCCCACGATTGACAAAAGGGTCTTTCCTGGCAAAATTGCTTAGGCACAGTTAATAATTGTCTACCTATACCCGTGTGACTTGGAATAATAGGCCGCGAAAGGTAAATATGCGCCGAAATGGCTGCAATCTACTGGCCGTATAAAATTTCATCTCACACGGCATCACTGCAGAGCGCCTAGAACTGTACCCACGGAATATGCGCGATATAAGCCTCATTGATTGATTGATTGATTAAATATGCGTCTATGCGCAGGGGTGTCGTTTGGGTCGGCCCTTCGGCCAATCGCCGATTTTTTTTTACTTTGGCCGAAACTTTCATGTCCCTATCGGCCAAATGTCCGAAGAGTATTCGCCTAAATCGGCCAAAGTTTGTCCATTTTTTTGTATTGGTCAGGCTTTGATTGCTAAAACTGCTGCCGATGTACTTTAGTCAACTGACTGACGTTTATTTCCTTCGCGAATACCAAAAACGAAACATCAATGTTTTGAACGGAAGCCATTGCCAAAAAATATAGATGCCAGAGT
This sequence comes from Littorina saxatilis, assembly GCF_037325665.1. Taxonomy (NCBI): domain Eukaryota; kingdom Metazoa; phylum Mollusca; class Gastropoda; order Littorinimorpha; family Littorinidae; genus Littorina; species Littorina saxatilis. The sequence continues at coordinate 61,777,646 of NC_090253.1, read as the reverse complement.
GGTTTCCCTTGGACACTCTCAGCGTTTGCGCTCGCCGGTTCGCGATAGTTTATCAGTCAGTCAGTGCTTTCGATTTGGATTTGAACATCATGTCGCAAACAAAAATGAAAAAAAACTAAATTGGCCATGGTTTGCTACCCTTCGCCAAGGTAAGTGATTCCGGACAAAATGACAGGAACACTGCGAATGTGGACAGTGTCAGTGTGAGTGGTAGTAGTGTTGTCGAGTCGATCGAAGCAGACGACATAGCAGACGATAGTCACCGCGAATCGAAATCTGCTGAGCCAGAGAATGAAAAGCGTCCTCCAAATCGTGGTTTCCAAGCAAAGTGGCTCACCCTACACGGTTTTGTATTGGTGTTTTACCAGTCTTGTTTGCCAAGGCTTGTCAAGATTAGCACAAGATTGAAAGAGTTTTACTTTGAAGAAATTAAAGTTAAAGGTTTGAAAAAGTTTCAGAGAACTGGTGTCTGATGTAGTTAAATCAGCAAAGCTGATTGTTTCAGTTGCAGTAAGCAACATATAATCCAGAAGCGGATTAGGGTGTTACAGGGGTTCCAGACCCCCCCCCCAACAACAACCAACAAAAAAATTTCTGTCTGAATATATATGTTTTTTTTCTGTCTGTAAAGCCAGGGGAAGAGTTAATTGTTTAATTGTCACAGTATGCGACATGTCTTCCTTCTAACCATACCATATGATGTCGGGAGCAGATATCAGTGAAGATAAATTGCCATTATTTAATACTAACGTTAAAAGAAATAATGAGTGGCTGCTGACACCAGTTGATCATGTTTAAAATCAAGGATAAGCGACAAATTGTTTATAAAATAGCTAAAATTCTCCCCAACGGGACCCTGGCCCCTGGCCCCTATAATCTGAGTTCCTAAGACAATGATTGTATGTATTGGTGTTCCCCTCTTGAGTCTTGTGCTTCAATGTTGCGGTGACTTTGTATGAGCCAAAAATAATAGCCGAAAATTTTCCAAGATGTCCTAAAGCTTTCTGACAGTTTCGGCCAAATGTCCCAACATGAAAATGTCTAGCAACACCCCTGTATGCGCGGGGTATATAACTGCATTACCCACCGGGAGAAAGGATCATTGTTCAATCCTTTGCAATGAGCGAGCGAGTAATAGAATATGCATACAGTGGTAAAAACCTATCTAGGACCAAGGGCGTTTACCTCTGCTACACAAAGGCGTATTTTCCTCTGCGTTCGCTATCGTAAAAGCGCATTCAAAGGCTCTATATAAATCTGTGTGTGTGCACTGAGGAAAGAGTTGTAATCTTTGGTTCTTTGAGTCTTGGGTCTACAGTTTTGTAAATGTATGACAATGTACCACCTGAGAAGGGTTCAACAACCAACTGCCACATGGAACACAATATAGCTCGGTTGTCGCAAGGTGCATGTGACCGGGTACATCAATACTGCACATGGCAAAACCAGGTTGGTGCATATAGTTTGTGTGGTGAAGGTCGCTTTTGGGTCAGGCTTTTCCCAATGCTCTTTCTCCCCCCCCCCCCTCTCTCTCTCTCTCGCCCTCTCTCTCTCTCTGTCTCTCTCCCCCCCCCCTCTCCCTCTCTCTCCCTCTCTCTCTCTCTCTCCCTCTCTCTCTCCCTTTCTCTCTCTCTCTCTCCCTCCCTCTCTCTCTCCCTCTCTCTCGCTCCCTCTCTCTCTCACTCCCCCCCTCTCTCTCTCTCTCTCTCTCCCTCCCTCCCTCTCTCTGTCTCTGTCTCTGTCTGTCTGTCTGTCTGTCTGTCTGTCTGTCTCTCTCTCTCTCTCTCTCTCTCTCGCTCTCTCTGCAATTACTGCAAGAAAGCTTAAACCAGTTGAGTGAATGGACTGAGCGAAATCACGTGTCCCTTATCCCGCAAAAAAACAAAATGCATGATAATAACAACTAGGCAAAAACGCCAGAACATAACCTCAACATTCCACGATCTAACTGGTAAAGATAAGCTTGTTGAAAAAGTCGACCATCATAAAGTTTTGGGAGTGACCATTGATAACAACCTGTCTTGGTCACATCACATCGAACAACTTTCTAAACTCATGTCCGAGAAAGTTTATTTATTATCTAGAATCAAGCACTTTCTGAATTTGGAAGCCAGGAAATTATTCTTTAATGCTCATATTCAGCCTGCCATTGATTACGCGTCTACCTTGTGGGACTCGGCAAGTGATGTTTCATTCAAACCACTCATTAGATTACACAAACGAGCGCTTAAAGTCGTCTTATTAAAGAAAACAACCCTATTTGAGTTAGACTACGTACACTTAGGAATTCTTCCTCTGAAGGCAAGGCTAGGTTATAATAAAGTTATAACCCTTATGCATACAATTATTCATGGCCGGATGTGTAATTCAAACCATATTTTCCAAATTCACGTTAAAAAATTCACGCCAATTGATGAGATTGAACACTCTTCTACCTAGGATTGACCTATTCAAGTCTAGTTTAGTTGATATAGGTAGCAGCCTCTGGAACACTCCTCCGGCAATCCTGCGGCAAACTACCAGCACACACGTTTTTAAGACCAGATATACATCTGATCTCATGAAGTCAAAATAAACATTATTTGTCGCTATAGAAACCGGTGCTTTTCAACAATGTATTTTTTTAATTCTTTTTTTGTTTACTGATTTTTTCGAATGTCAATGGGCATGGTGCTTACAGCTTTGTTGTGTCAATGCAATCTACTCTTTAATACTATACTCACGTCAAATGAACTCACATCTTTAATTTAAGCCGTGTATTGTATGTACATTTATACTATGTTCTTACTTCATTTTATTTATAAACATGTAGCATTAGTTTGTGTCTTTACTTGTTTATTCTTTAGCCATTTTAGACTAGTCCCTCTTTAGGGCGAGGGCCGGATGTAAAAAAGCAGAGCACTGCTTACTCTATTACCCTCGTTAAATAAAGAATTGTTCTTGTTCTTGTTCTTGTTCTCTCTCTCTAACACATAAGACATAAGACACAAGATAAGACATAAGATGATTTATTGTCCATACAATTAATACAATGGTTGGAAAAGTTATGTTATAAGAAGTCTTATATCGCGCGCGTATCTCCAGACTCGGACTCAAGGCGCAGGGATCTATTTATGCCGTGTGAGATGGAATTTTTTTCACAATACATCACGCATTCACATCGACCAGCAGATCGCAGCCATTTCGGCGCATATCCTACTTTTCACGGCCTATTATTCCAAGTCACACGGGTATTTTGGTGGACATTTTTTATCTATGCCTATACAATTTTGCCAGGAAAGACCCTTTTGTCAATCGTGGGATCTTTAACGTGCACACCCGAATGTAGTGTACACGAAGGGACCTCGGTTTTTCGTCTCATCCGAAAGACTAGCACTTGAACCCACCACCTAGGTTAGGAAAGGGGGGAGAAAATTGCTAACGCCCTGACCCAGGGTCGAACTCGCAACCTCTCGCTTCCGAGCGCAAGTGCGTTACCACTCGGCCACCCAGTCCTGAGTGTGGTTCATCTGCTCTTAACACAACCAAACAACATATGACCACAACCTTAAAAAACAAAAAAAAGAACAATAAAACATACGAAGTAAGAACACCCAAAGTACTCCAGACAGGCACGTCCGCCACATCCATACTGCACACATCTATCTATACTGAAAGGCATAAATTCTGCAAATAGTGCATTGAACAATTTTGCTCTCAAACGAAAATCAGATTGAACCTGTAATTTGTAGTTGACATCTTGAGTGTCAGAGCAAATGTTTCACGCTGTCAGCGTGCGCTTTGCAGTATTGCTGATCCAGCCACAGCTCACTGTGCTAATAAAGACAATGGGCTGAACGGGAGACAATAACGTAAAAAAGATAGTGTATGGCCCTATAAAATGCAACAGGCTGTTTGGCTGTATCAGATATCGCAATCATGCCACGACTTGATGAAGGAGAGAGACAGCAAGCGATTGGGATGCTTAGAGCTGGCCAAAGCATTGAACGTGATGAACACTGAACGGTTTCCGAAATCATTGCGCTTGGACTCAGTCACTTTTTTTGAAAACTTGTCATTTCATGATGTTCTATTCAAAATCAATGAAGCGAAGGTTTATAAACACTAAAATGGCCAATAAATAAAATATTCAAACATTGAAAACATTTACCACTGAGTTGATTTTTTGTGATTTTTGTAAAGTTCAGTTTGCGGAATTTATGCCTCTCGGTATATTTCCATATCCCTGGCTGTATCGGTGTCTCAGTCTCTTCTCTCTCTTTGTCTCTGCCTGTCTTTATCTCTGCCTCTCTGAAAATCTGTCTGTCTCACTTTTCTCTACCCTCATTTTTTCTATGTATTAAGTCATTTCTGAATATTATTCTTTTCTTCGCAATTTATTTTTTGTAACAATACCCCGCCCCCCCCCCTCCTCTCTCTCTCTCTCTCTCTCTCTCTCTCTCTCTCTCTCTCTCTCTCTCTCTCTCTTTGTGAATAGGCTTTCGACTGAACTATTTTGTATATAATAGATAAACATTCATTATGCAGTTCAGCATAAAGGCCTGTTGCGACATAGCCAGCAGGTTTAGTTTTTTCTCCTGCTATCCGTACATCTAATTGTGTCAATACTGGCCTTTTCAAACTGCAGTGAGGGCGAAAATACGTACATGCTTGACACGGATTATTTGTGTGGGCCATTTGTTTTTTTCTTCCTTTTTTTCTTCTTCTTTTTTGTGTGTCAAGGTCTAGGTCTTTTTTTAATTATATAAACATAATTATGTGGGCCATTTCTAGAAGCAATTAGGGCCGACCATTTTGCTCTAAAAATTGACCGTTATCGTCTTATTAACTAAGGTAGGCTGCAAGAGTTTTTGAATTGTTTGCGGTTGTTGCTTCAACCCATCTTTCTTCCTGCTTCCCTTCTTTTTCTTTCTTTCTTCTTATTGCTTTTTAAAACATTTTTTATCAGGCGGGTAGCATGTCCTTCTGGACTTGTATGTCAAGTCTCATGACGATCTGTCTGGTAGTGGGTTTCATGTTTCGGAATCGCTCGATCTACACAATCATACGCACACGCGACCACCCTCGTCTCGATTCACAGTCTATCTGAAAACACTAGTCAAAACTTGATAAAAAAAAAAATTCAAAAAATAAAAATAAAAATAAATAAAAAAGGGAAAGCAACGTAAACAAAGAGGCTCTACAAGGCTTGCCAATGGCACACAAACAGAC
>NC_090253.1:61704935-61767435 GCF_037325665.1 Littorina saxatilis | reverse complement strand
GCGCTAACTGAGTGTCACCGGGCTCGGTATGACAAGCTATGAGCGCTAACTGAGTGTCACCGGGCTCGGTATGACAAGCTATGAGCGCTAACTGAGTGTCACCGGGCTCGGTATGACAAGCTATGAGCGCTAACTGAGTGTCACCGGGCTCGGTATGACAAGCTATGAGCGCTAACTGAGTGTCACCGGGCTCGGTATGACAAGCTATGAGCGCTAACTGAGTGTCACCGGGCTCGGTATGACAAGCTATGAGCGCTAACTGAGTGTCACCGGGCTCGGTATGACAAGCTATGAGCGCTAACTCAGTGTCACCGGGCTCGGTATGACAAGCTATGAGCGCTAACTGAGTGTCACCGGGCTCGGTATGACAAGCTATGAGCGCTAACTCAGTGTCACCGGGCTCGGTATGACAAGCTATGAGCGCTAACTGAGTGTCACCGGGCTCAGTATGACAAGCTATCAGCGCTAACTCAGTGTCACCGGGCTCGGTATGACAAGCTATGAGCGCTAACTCAGTGTCACCGGGCTCGGTATGACAAGCTATCAGCGCTAACTCAGTGTCACCGGGCTCGGTATGACAAGCTATGAGCGCTAACTGAGTGTCACCGGGCTCGGTATGACAAGCTATGAGCGCTAACTCAGTGTCACCGGGCTCGGTATGACAAGCTATGAGCGCTAACTCAGTGTCACCGGGCTCGGTATGACAAGCTATGAGCGCTAACTGAGTGTCACCGGGCTCGGTATGACAAGCTATGAGCGCTAACTGAGTGTCACCGGGCTCGGTATGACAAGCTATGAGCGCTAACTCAGTGTCACCGGGCTCGGTATGACAAGCTATGAGCGCTAACTCAGTGTCACCGGGCTCGGTATGACAAGCTATGAGCGCTAACTCAGTGTCACCGGGCTCGGTATGACAAGCTATGAGCGCTAACTCAGTGTCACCGGGCTCGGTATGACAAGCTATGAGCGCTAACTCAGTGTCACCGGGCTCGGTATGACAAGCTATGAGCGCTAACTGAGTGTCACCGGGCTCGGTATGACAAGCTATGAGCGCTAACTGAGTGTCACCGGGCTCGGTATGACAAGCTATGAGCGCTAACTGAGTGTCACCGGGCTCGGTATGACAAGCTATGAGCGCTAACTGAGTGTCACCGGGCTCGGTATGACAAGCTATGAGCGCTAACTCAGTGTCACCGGGCTCGGTATGACAAGCTATGAGCGCTAACTCAGTGTCACCGGGCTCGGTATGACAAGCTATGAGCGCTAACTCAGTGTCACCGGGCTCGGTATGACAAGCTATGAGCGCTAACTCAGTGTCACCGGGCTCGGTATGACAAGCTATGAGCGCTAACTCAGTGTCACCGGGCTCGGTATGACAAGCTATGAGCGCTAACTGAGTGTCACCGGGCTCGGTATGACAAGCTATGAGCGCTAACTGAGTGTCACCGGGCTCGGTATGACAAGCTATGAGCGCTAACTCAGTGTCACCGGGCTCGGTATGACAAGCTATGAGCGCTAACTGAGTGTCACCGGGCTCGGTATGACAAGCTATGAGCGCTAACTGAGTGTCACCGGGCTCGGTATGACAAGCTATGAGCGCTAACTCAGTGTCACCGGGCTCGGTATGACAAGCTATGAGCGCTAACTCAGTGTCACCGGGCTCGGTATGACAAGCTATGAGCGCTAACTGAGTGTCACCGGGCTCGGTATGACAAGCTATGAGCGCTAACTGAGTGTCACCGGGCTCGGTATGACAAGCTATGAGCGCTAACTGAGTGTCACCGGGCTCGGTATGACAAGCTATGAGCGCTAACTGAGTGTCACCGGGCTCGGTATGACAAGCTATGAGCGCTAACTCAGTGTCACCGGGCTCGGTATGACAAGCTATGAGCGCTAACTGAGTGTCACCGGGCTCGGTATGACAAGCTATGAGCGCTAACTGAGTGTCACCGGGCTCGGTATGACAAGCTATGAGCGCTAACTCAGTGTCACCGGGCTCGGTATGACAAGCTATGAGCGCTAACTCAGTGTCACCGGGCTCGGTATGACAAGCTATGAGCGCTAACTGAGTGTCACCGGGCTCGGTATGACAAGCTATGAGCGCTAACTGAGTGTCACCGGGCTCGGTATGACAAGCTATGAGCGCTAACTGAGTGTCACCGGGCTCGGTATGACAAGCTATGAGCGCTAACTGAGTGTCACCGGGCTCGGTATGACAAGCTATGAGCGCTAACTGAGTGTCACCGGGCTCGGTATGACAAGCTATGAGCGCTAACTGAGTGTCACCGGGCTCGGTATGACAAGCTATGAGCGCTAACTGAGTGTCACCGGGCTCGGTATGACAAGCTATGAGCGCTAACTGAGTGTCACCGGGCTCGGTATGACAAGCTATGAGCGCTAACTCAGTGTCACCGGGCTCGGTATGACAAGCTATGAGCGCTAACTGAGTGTCACCGGGCTCGGTATGACAAGCTATGAGCGCTAACTGAGTGTCACCGGGCTCGGTATGACAAGCTATGAGCGCTAACTGAGTGTCACCGGGCTCGGTATGACAAGCTATGAGCGCTAACTCAGTGTCACCGGGCTCGGTATGACAAGCTATGAGCGCTAACTGAGTGTCACCGGGCTCGGTATGACAAGCTATGAGCGCTAACTGAGTGTCACCGGGCTCGGTATGACAAGCTATGAGCGCTAACTGAGTGTCACCGGGCTCGGTATGACAAGCTATGAGCGCTAACTCAGTGTCACCGGGCTCGGTATGACAAGCTATGAGCGCTAACTGAGTGTCACCGGGCTCGGTATGACAAGCTATGAGCGCTAACTGAGTGTCACCGGGCTCGGTATGACAAGCTATGAGCGCTAACTGAGTGTCACCGGGCTCGGTATGACAAGCTATGAGCGCTAACTCAGTGTCACCGGGCTCGGTATGACAAGCTATGAGCGCTAACTCAGTGTCACCGGGCTCGGTATGACAAGCTATGAGCGCTAACTGAGTGTCACCGGGCTCGGTATGACAAGCTATGAGCGCTAACTGAGTGTCACCGGGCTCGGTATGACAAGCTATGAGCGCTAACTGAGTGTCACCGGGCTCGGTATGACAAGCTATGAGCGCTAACTGAGTGTCACCGGGCTCGGTATGACAAGCTATGAGCGCTAACTGAGTGTCACCGGGCTCGGTATGACAAGCTATGAGCGCTAACTGAGTGTCACCGGGCTCGGTATGACAAGCTATGAGCGCTAACTGAGTGTCACCGGGCTCGGTATGACAAGCTATGAGCGCTAACTGAGTGTCACCGGGCTCGGTATGACAAGCTATGAGCGCTAACTGAGTGTCACCGGGCTCGGTATGACAAGCTATGAGCGCTAACTGAGTGTCACCGGGCTCGGTATGACAAGCTATGAGCGCTAACTCAGTGTCACCGGGCTCGGTATGACAAGCTATGAGCGCTAACTGAGTGTCACCGGGCTCGGTATGACAAGCTATGAGCGCTAACTGAGTGTCACCGGGCTCGGTATGACAAGCTATGAGCGCTAACTGAGTGTCACCGGGCTCGGTATGACAAGCTATGAGCGCTAACTGAGTGTCACCGGGCTCGGTATGACAAGCTATGAGCGCTAACTGAGTGTCACCGGGCTCGGTATGACAAGCTATGAGCGCTAACTCAGTGTCACCGGGCTCGGTATGACAAGCTATGAGCGCTAACTCAGTGTCACCGGGCTCGGTATGACAAGCTATGAGCGCTAACTCAGTGTCACCGGGCTCGGTATGACAAGCTATGAGCGCTAACTCAGTGTCACCGGGCTCGGTATGACAAGCTATGAGCGCTAACTCAGTGTCACCGGGCTCGGTATGACAAGCTATGAGCGCTAACTGAGTGTCACCGGGCTCGGTATGACAAGCTATGAGCGCTAACTGAGTGTCACCGGGCTCGGTATGACAAGCTATGAGCGCTAACTGAGTGTCACCGGGCTCGGTATGACAAGCTATGAGCGCTAACTGAGTGTCACCGGGCTCGGTATGACAAGCTATGAGCGCTAACTCAGTGTCACCGGGCTCGGTATGACAAGCTATGAGCGCTAACTCAGTGTCACCGGGCTCGGTATGACAAGCTATGAGCGCTAACTCAGTGTCACCGGGCTCGGTATGACAAGCTATGAGCGCTAACTCAGTGTCACCGGGCTCGGTATGACAAGCTATGAGCGCTAACTCAGTGTCACCGGGCTCGGTATGACAAGCTATGAGCGCTAACTGAGTGTCACCGGGCTCGGTATGACAAGCTATGAGCGCTAACTGAGTGTCACCGGGCTCGGTATGACAAGCTATGAGCGCTAACTCAGTGTCACCGGGCTCGGTATGACAAGCTATGAGCGCTAACTGAGTGTCACCGGGCTCGGTATGACAAGCTATGAGCGCTAACTGAGTGTCACCGGGCTCGGTATGACAAGCTATGAGCGCTAACTCAGTGTCACCGGGCTCGGTATGACAAGCTATGAGCGCTAACTCAGTGTCACCGGGCTCGGTATGACAAGCTATGAGCGCTAACTGAGTGTCACCGGGCTCGGTATGACAAGCTATGAGCGCTAACTGAGTGTCACCGGGCTCGGTATGACAAGCTATGAGCGCTAACTGAGTGTCACCGGGCTCGGTATGACAAGCTATGAGCGCTAACTGAGTGTCACCGGGCTCGGTATGACAAGCTATGAGCGCTAACTCAGTGTCACCGGGCTCGGTATGACAAGCTATGAGCGCTAACTGAGTGTCACCGGGCTCGGTATGACAAGCTATGAGCGCTAACTGAGTGTCACCGGGCTCGGTATGACAAGCTATGAGCGCTAACTCAGTGTCACCGGGCTCGGTATGACAAGCTATGAGCGCTAACTCAGTGTCACCGGGCTCGGTATGACAAGCTATGAGCGCTAACTGAGTGTCACCGGGCTCGGTATGACAAGCTATGAGCGCTAACTGAGTGTCACCGGGCTCGGTATGACAAGCTATGAGCGCTAACTGAGTGTCACCGGGCTCGGTATGACAAGCTATGAGCGCTAACTGAGTGTCACCGGGCTCGGTATGACAAGCTATGAGCGCTAACTGAGTGTCACCGGGCTCGGTATGACAAGCTATGAGCGCTAACTGAGTGTCACCGGGCTCGGTATGACAAGCTATGAGCGCTAACTGAGTGTCACCGGGCTCGGTATGACAAGCTATGAGCGCTAACTGAGTGTCACCGGGCTCGGTATGACAAGCTATGAGCGCTAACTGAGTGTCACCGGGCTCGGTATGACAAGCTATGAGCGCTAACTGAGTGTCACCGGGCTCGGTATGACAAGCTATGAGCGCTAACTGAGTGTCACCGGGCTCGGTATGACAAGCTATGAGCGCTAACTGAGTGTCACCGGGCTCGGTATGACAAGCTATGAGCGCTAACTCAGTGTCACCGGGCTCGGTATGACAAGCTATGAGCGCTAACTGAGTGTCACCGGGCTCGGTATGACAAGCTATGAGCGCTAACTGAGTGTCACCGGGCTCGGTATGACAAGCTATGAGCGCTAACTGAGTGTCACCGGGCTCGGTATGACAAGCTATGAGCGCTAACTCAGTGTCACCGGGCTCGGTATGACAAGCTATGAGCGCTAACTGAGTGTCACCGGGCTCGGTATGACAAGCTATGAGCGCTAACTGAGTGTCACCGGGCTCGGTATGACAAGCTATGAGCGCTAACTGAGTGTCACCGGGCTCGGTATGACAAGCTATGAGCGCTAACTCAGTGTCACCGGGCTCGGTATGACAAGCTATGAGCGCTAACTCAGTGTCACCGGGCTCGGTATGACAAGCTATGAGCGCTAACTGAGTGTCACCGGGCTCGGTATGACAAGCTATGAGCGCTAACTGAGTGTCACCGGGCTCGGTATGACAAGCTATGAGCGCTAACTGAGTGTCACCGGGCTCGGTATGACAAGCTATGAGCGCTAACTGAGTGTCACCGGGCTCGGTATGACAAGCTATGAGCGCTAACTGAGTGTCACCGGGCTCGGTATGACAAGCTATGAGCGCTAACTGAGTGTCACCGGGCTCGGTATGACAAGCTATGAGCGCTAACTGAGTGTCACCGGGCTCGGTATGACAAGCTATGAGCGCTAACTGAGTGTCACCGGGCTCGGTATGACAAGCTATGAGCGCTAACTGAGTGTCACCGGGCTCGGTATGACAAGCTATGAGCGCTAACTGAGTGTCACCGGGCTCGGTATGACAAGCTATGAGCGCTAACTGAGTGTCACCGGGCTCGGTATGACAAGCTATGAGCGCTAACTCAGTGTCACCGGGCTCGGTATGACAAGCTATGAGCGCTAACTCAGTGTCACCGGGCTCGGTATGACAAGCTATGAGCGCTAACTCAGTGTCACCGGGCTCGGTATGACAAGCTATGAGCGCTAACTCAGTGTCACCGGGCTCGGTATGACAAGCTATGAGCGCTAACTCAGTGTCACCGGGCTCGGTATGACAAGCTATGAGCGCTAACTGAGTGTCACCGGGCTCGGTATGACAAGCTATGAGCGCTAACTGAGTGTCACCGGGCTCGGTATGACAAGCTATGAGCGCTAACTCAGTGTCACCGGGCTCGGTATGACAAGCTATGAGCGCTAACTGAGTGTCACCGGGCTCGGTATGACAAGCTATGAGCGCTAACTGAGTGTCACCGGGCTCGGTATGACAAGCTATGAGCGCTAACTCAGTGTCACCGGGCTCGGTATGACAAGCTATGAGCGCTAACTCAGTGTCACCGGGCTCGGTATGACAAGCTATGAGCGCTAACTCAGTGTCACCGGGCTCGGTATGACAAGCTATGAGCGCTAACTCAGTGTCACCGGGCTCGGTATGACAAGCTATGAGCGCTAACTCAGTGTCACCGGGCTCGGTATGACAAGCTATGAGCGCTAACTGAGTGTCACCGGGCTCGGTATGACAAGCTATGAGCGCTAACTCAGTGTCACCGGGCTCGGTATGACAAGCTATGAGCGCTAACTGAGTGTCACCGGGCTCGGTATGACAAGCTATGAGCGCTAACTGAGTGTCACCGGGCTCGGTATGACAAGCTATGAGCGCTAACTCAGTGTCACCGGGCTCGGTATGACAAGCTATGAGCGCTAACTGAGTGTCACCGGGCTCGGTATGACAAGCTATGAGCGCTAACTCAGTGTCACCGGGCTCGGTATGACAAGCTATGAGCGCTAACTCAGTGTCACCGGGCTCGGTATGACAAGCTATGAGCGCTAACTGAGTGTCACCGGGCTCGGTATGACAAGCTATGAGCGCTAACTGAGTGTCACCGGGCTCGGTATGACAAGCTATGAGCGCTAACTGAGTGTCACCGGGCTCGGTATGACAAGCTATGAGCGCTAACTCAGTGTCACCGGGCTCGGTATGACAAGCTATGAGCGCTAACTCAGTGTCACCGGGCTCGGTATGACAAGCTATGAGCGCTAACTGAGTGTCACCGGGCTCGGTATGACAAGCTATGAGCGCTAACTCAGTGTCACCGGGCTCGGTATGACAAGCTATGAGCGCTAACTGAGTGTCACCGGGCTCGGTATGACAAGCTATGAGCGCTAACTGAGTGTCACCGGGCTCGGTATGACAAGCTATGAGCGCTAACTGAGTGTCACCGGGCTCGGTATGACAAGCTATGAGCGCTAACTGAGTGTCACCGGGCTCGGTATGACAAGCTATGAGCGCTAACTGAGTGTCACCGGGCTCGGTATGACAAGCTATGAGCGCTAACTCAGTGTCACAGGGCTCGGTATGACAAGCTATGAGCGCTAACTCAGTGTCACCGGGCTCGGTATGACAAGCTATGAGCGCTAACTGAGTGTCACCGGGCTCGGTATGACAAGCTATGAGCGCTAACTGAGTGTCACCGGGCTCGGTATGACAAGCTATGAGCGCTAACTGAGTGTCACCGGGCTCGGTATGACAAGCTATGAGCGCTAACTGAGTGTCACCGGGCTCGGTATGACAAGCTATGAGCGCTAACTGAGTGTCACCGGGCTCGGTATGACAAGCTATGAGCGCTAACTGAGTGTCACCGGGCTCGGTATGACAAGCTATGAGCGCTAACTGAGTGTCACCGGGCTCGGTATGACAAGCTATGAGCGCTAACTGAGTGTCACCGGGCTCGGTATGACAAGCTATGAGCGCTAACTGAGTGTCACCGGGCTCGGTATGACAAGCTATGAGCGCTAACTGAGTGTCACCGGGCTCGGTATGACAAGCTATGAGCGCTAACTGAGTGTCACCGGGCTCGGTATGACAAGCTATGAGCGCTAACTGAGTGTCACCGGGCTCGGTATGACAAGCTATGAGCGCTAACTGAGTGTCACCGGGCTCGGTATGACAAGCTATGAGCGCTAACTGAGTGTCACCGGGCTCGGTATGACAAGCTATGAGCGCTAACTGAGTGTCACCGGGCTCGGTATGACAAGCTATGAGCGCTAACTGAGTGTCACCGGGCTCGGTATGACAAGCTATGAGCGCTAACTGAGTGTCACCGGGCTCGGTATGACAAGCTATGAGCGCTAACTGAGTGTCACCGGGCTCGGTATGACAAGCTATGAGCGCTAACTCAGTGTCACCGGGCTCGGTATGACAAGCTATGAGCGCTAACTCAGTGTCACCGGGCTCGGTATGACAAGCTATGAGCGCTAACTCAGTGTCACCGGGCTCGGTATGACAAGCTATGAGCGCTAACTCAGTGTCACCGGGCTCGGTATGACAAGCTATGAGCGCTAACTCAGTGTCACCGGGCTCGGTATGACAAGCTATGAGCGCTAACTGAGTGTCACCGGGCTCGGTATGACAAGCTATGAGCGCTAACTGAGTGTCACCGGGCTCGGTATGACAAGCTATGAGCGCTAACTCAGTGTCACCGGGCTCGGTATGACAAGCTATGAGCGCTAACTGAGTGTCACCGGGCTCGGTATGACAAGCTATGAGCGCTAACTGAGTGTCACCGGGCTCGGTATTACAAGCTATGAGCGCTAACTCAGTGTCACCGGGCTCGGTATGACAAGCTATGAGCGCTAACTCAGTGTCACCGGGCTCGGTATGACAAGCTATGAGCGCTAACTCAGTGTCACCGGGCTCGGTATGACAAGCTATGAGCGCTAACTCAGTGTCACCGGGCTCGGTATGACAAGCTATGAGCGCTAACTCAGTGTCACCGGGCTCGGTATGACAAGCTATGAGCGCTAACTCAGTGTCACCGGGCTCGGTATGACAAGCTATGAGCGCTAACTCAGTGTCACCGGGCTCGGTATGACAAGCTATGAGCGCTAACTGAGTGTCACCGGGCTCGGTATGACAAGCTATGAGCGCTAACTGAGTGTCACCGGGCTCGGTATGACAAGCTATGAGCGCTAACTCAGTGTCACCGGGCTCGGTATGACAAGCTATGAGCGCTAACTGAGTGTCACCGGGCTCGGTATGACAAGCTATGAGCGCTAACTCAGTGTCACCGGGCTCGGTATGACAAGCTATGAGCGCTAACTCAGTGTCACCGGGCTCGGTATGACAAGCTATGAGCGCTAACTGAGTGTCACCGGGCTCGGTATGACAAGCTATGAGCGCTAACTGAGTGTCACCGGGCTCGGTATGACAAGCTATGAGCGCTAACTGAGTGTCACCGGGCTCGGTATGACAAGCTATGAGCGCTAACTCAGTGTCACCGGGCTCGGTATGACAAGCTATGAGCGCTAACTCAGTGTCACCGGGCTCGGTATGACAAGCTATGAGCGCTAACTGAGTGTCACCGGGCTCGGTATGACAAGCTATGAGCGCTAACTCAGTGTCACCGGGCTCGGTATGACAAGCTATGAGCGCTAACTGAGTGTCACCGGGCTCGGTATGACAAGCTATGAGCGCTAACTGAGTGTCACCGGGCTCGGTATGACAAGCTATGAGCGCTAACTGAGTGTCACCGGGCTCGGTATGACAAGCTATGAGCGCTAACTGAGTGTCACCGGGCTCGGTATGACAAGCTATGAGCGCTAACTGAGTGTCACCGGGCTCGGTATGACAAGCTATGAGCGCTAACTGAGTGTCACCGGGCTCGGTATGACAAGCTATGAGCGCTAACTCAGTGTCACCGGGCTCGGTATGACAAGCTATGAGCGCTAACTGAGTGTCACCGGGCTCGGTATGACAAGCTATGAGCGCTAACTGAGTGTCACCGGGCTCGGTATGACAAGCTATGAGCGCTAACTGAGTGTCACCGGGCTCGGTATGACAAGCTATGAGCGCTAACTGAGTGTCACCGGGCTCGGTATGACAAGCTATGAGCGCTAACTGAGTGTCACCGGGCTCGGTATGACAAGCTATGAGCGCTAACTGAGTGTCACCGGGCTCGGTATGACAAGCTATGAGCGCTAACTCAGTGTCACCGGGCTCGGTATGACAAGCTATGAGCGCTAACTCAGTGTCACCGGGCTCGGTATGACAAGCTATGAGCGCTAACTCAGTGTCACCGGGCTCGGTATGACAAGCTATGAGCGCTAACTCAGTGTCACCGGGCTCGGTATGACAAGCTATGAGCGCTAACTCAGTGTCACCGGGCTCGGTATGACAAGCTATGAGCGCTAACTGAGTGTCACCGGGCTCGGTATGACAAGCTATGAGCGCTAACTGAGTGTCACCGGGCTCGGTATGACAAGCTATGAGCGCTAACTGAGTGTCACCGGGCTCGGTATGACAAGCTATGAGCGCTAACTGAGTGTCACCGGGCTCGGTATGACAAGCTATGAGCGCTAACTGAGTGTCACCGGGCTCGGTATGACAAGCTATGAGCGCTAACTGAGTGTCACCGGGCTCGGTATGACAAGCTATGAGCGCTAACTGAGTGTCACCGGGCTCGGTATGACAAGCTATGAGCGCTAACTGAGTGTCACCGGGCTCGGTATGACAAGCTATGAGCGCTAACTCAGTGTCACCGGGCTCGGTATGACAAGCTATGAGCGCTAACTCAGTGTCACCGGGCTCGGTATGACAAGCTATGAGCGCTAACTGAGTGTCACCGGGCTCGGTATGACAAGCTATGAGCGCTAACTGAGTGTCACCGGGCTCGGTATGACAAGCTATGAGCGCTAACTGAGTGTCACCGGGCTCGGTATGACAAGCTATGAGCGCTAACTGAGTGTCACCGGGCTCGGTATGACAAGCTATGAGCGCTAACTCAGTGTCACCGGGCTCGGTATGACAAGCTATGAGCGCTAACTCAGTGTCACCGGGCTCGGTATGACAAGCTATGAGCGCTAACTGAGTGTCACCGGGCTCGGTATGACAAGCTATGAGCGCTAACTGAGTGTCACCGGGCTCGGTATGACAAGCTATGAGCGCTAACTGAGTGTCACCGGGCTCGGTATGACAAGCTATGAGCGCTAACTGAGTGTCACCGGGCTCGGTATGACAAGCTATGAGCGCTAACTGAGTGTCACCGGGCTCGGTATGACAAGCTATGAGCGCTAACTCAGTGTCACCGGGCTCGGTATGACAAGCTATGAGCGCTAACTGAGTGTCACCGGGCTCGGTATGACAAGCTATGAGCGCTAACTGAGTGTCACCGGGCTCGGTATGACAAGCTATGAGCGCTAACTGAGTGTCACCGGGCTCGGTATGACAAGCTATGAGCGCTAACTGAGTGTCACCGGGCTCGGTATGACAAGCTATGAGCGCTAACTGAGTGTCACCGGGCTCGGTATGACAAGCTATGAGCGCTAACTGAGTGTCACCGGGCTCGGTATGACAAGCTATGAGCGCTAACTGAGTGTCACCGGGCTCGGTATGACAAGCTATGAGCGCTAACTGAGTGTCACCGGGCTCGGTATGACAAGCTATGAGCGCTAACTCAGTGTCACCGGGCTCGGTATGACAAGCTATGAGCGCTAACTCAGTGTCACCGGGCTCGGTATGACAAGCTATGAGCGCTAACTCAGTGTCACCGGGCTCGGTATGACAAGCTATGAGCGCTAACTCAGTGTCACCGGGCTCGGTATGACAAGCTATGAGCGCTAACTCAGTGTCACCGGGCTCGGTATGACAAGCTATGAGCGCTAACTCAGTGTCACCGGGCTCGGTATGACAAGCTATGAGCGCTAACTGAGTGTCACCGGGCTCGGTATGACAAGCTATGAGCGCTAACTGAGTGTCACCGGGCTCGGTATGACAAGCTATGAGCGCTAACTCAGTGTCACCGGGCTCGGTATGACAAGCTATGAGCGCTAACTGAGTGTCACCGGGCTCGGTATGACAAGCTATGAGCGCTAACTGAGTGTCACCGGGCTCGGTATGACAAGCTATGAGCGCTAACTGAGTGTCACCGGGCTCGGTATGACAAGCTATGAGCGCTAACTCAGTGTCACCGGGCTCGGTATGACAAGCTATGAGCGCTAACTCAGTGTCACCGGGCTCGGTATGACAAGCTATGAGCGCTAACTGAGTGTCACCGGGCTCGGTATGACAAGCTATGAGCGCTAACTGAGTGTCACCGGGCTCGGTATGACAAGCTATGAGCGCTAACTCATTGTCACCGGGCTCGGTATGACAAGCTATGAGCGCTAACTCAGTGTCACCGGGCTCGGTATGACAAGCTATGAGCGCTAACTGAGTGTCACCGGGCTCGGTATGACAAGCTATGAGCGCTAACTGAGTGTCACCGGGCTCGGTATGACAAGCTATGAGCGCTAACTGAGTGTCACCGGGCTCGGTATGACAAGCTATGAGCGCTAACTGAGTGTCACCGGGCTCGGTATGACAAGCTATGAGCGCTAACTGAGTGTCACCGGGCTCGGTATGACAAGCTATGAGCGCTAATTAGTGTCACCGGGCTCGGTATGACAAGCTATGAGCGCTAACTGAGTGTCACCGGGCTCGGTATGACAAGCTATGAGCGCTAACTGAGTGTCACCGGGCTCGGTATGACAAGCTATGAGCGCTAACTCAGTGTCACCGGGCTCGGTATGACAAGCTATGAGCGCTAACTCAGTGTCACCGGGCTCGGTATGACAAGCTATCAGCGCTAACTCAGTGTCACCGGGCTCGGTATGACAAGCTATCAGCGCTAACTCAGTGTCACCGGGCTCGGTATGACAAGCTATGAGCGCTAACTGAGTGTCACCGGGCTCGGTATGACAAGCTATGAGCGCTAACTCAGTGTCACCGGGCTCGGTATGACAAGCTATGAGCGCTAACTCAGTGTCACCGGGCTCGGTATGACAAGCTATGAGCGCTAACTGAGTGTCACCGGGCTCGGTATGACAAGCTATGAGCGCTAACTCAGTGTCACCGGGCTCGGTATGACAAGCTATGAGCGCTAACTCAGTGTCACCGGGCTCGGTATGACAAGCTATGAGCGCTAACTCAGTGTCACCGGGCTCGGTATGACAAGCTATGAGCGCTAACTCAGTGTCACCGGGCTCGGTATGACAAGCTATCAGCGCTAACTCAGTGTCACCGGGCTCGGTATGACAAGCTATCAGCGCTAACTCAGTGTCACCGGGCTCGGTATGACAAGCTATGAGCGCTAACTCAGTGTCACCGGGCTCGGTATGACAAGCTATCAGCGCTAACTGAGTGTCACCGGGCTCGGTATGACAAGCTATGAGCGCTAACTGAGTGTCACCGGGCTCGGTATGACAAGCTATGAGCGCTAACTGAGTGTCACCGGGCTCGGTATGACAAGCTTTGAGCGCTAACTCAGTGTCACCGGGCTCGGTATGACAAGCTATCAGCGCTAACTCAGTGTCACCGGGCTCGGTATGACAAGCTATCAGCGCTAACTCAGTGTCACCGGGCTCGGTATGACAAGCTATCAGCGCTAACTCAGTGTCACCGGGCTCGGTATGACAAGCTATGAGCGCTAACTCAGTGTCACCGGGCTCGGTATGACAAGCTATGAGCGCTAACTCAGTGTCACCGGGCTCGGTATGACAAGCTATGAGCGCTAACTCAGTGTCACCGGGCTCGGTATGACAAGCTATGAGCGCTAACTCAGTGTCACCGGGCTCGGTATGACAAGCTATGAGCGCTAACTGAGTGTCACCGGGCTCGGTATGACAAGCTATGAGCGCTAACTCAGTGTCACCGGGCTCGGTATGACAAGCTATGAGCGCTAACTCAGTGTCACCGGGCTCGGTATGACAAGCTATCAGCGCTAACTGAGTGTCACCGGGCTCGGTATGACAAGCTATGAGCGCTAACTCAGTGTCACCGGGCTCGGTATGACAAGCTATGAGCGCTAACTCAGTGTCACCGGGCTCGGTATGACAAGCTATGAGCGCTAACTGAGTGTCACCGGGCTCGGTATGACAAGCTATGAGCGCTAACTGAGTGTCACCGGGCTCGGTATGACAAGCTATGAGCGCTAACTGAGTGTCACCGGGCTCGGTATGACAAGCTATGAGCGCTAACTGAGTGTCACCGGGCTCGGTATGACAAGCTATGAGCGCTAACTGAGTGTCACCGGGCTCGGTATGACAAGCTATGAGCGCTAATTAGTGTCACCGGGCTCGGTATGACAAGCTATGAGCGCTAACTCAGTGTCACCGGGCTCGGTATGACAAGCTATGAGCGCTAACTCAGTGTCACCGGGCTCGGTATGACAAGCTATGAGCGCTAACTCAGTGTCACCGGGCTCGGTATGACAAGCTATGAGCGCTAATTAGTGTCACCGGGCTCGGTATGACAAGCTATGAGCGCTAACTCAGTGTCACCGGGCTCGGTATGACAAGCTATGAGCGCTAACTCAGTGTCACCGGGCTCGGTATGACAAGCTATGAGCGCTAACTCAGTGTCACCGGGCTCGGTATGACAAGCTATCAGCGCTAACTCAGTGTCACCGGGCTCGGTATGACAAGCTATCAGCGCTAACTCAGTGTCACCGGGCTCGGTATGACAAGCTATGAGCGCTAACTCAGTGTCACCGGGCTCGGTATGACAAGCTATGAGCGCTAACTCAGTGTCACCGGGCTCGGTATGACAAGCTATCAGCGCTAACTCAGTGTCACCGGGCTCGGTATGACAAGCTATGAGCGCTAACTCAGTGTCACCGGGCTCGGTATGACAAGCTATGAGCGCTAACTGAGTGTCACCGGGCTCGGTATGACAAGCTATGAGCGCTAACTCAGTGTCACCGGGCTCGGTATGACAAGCTATGAGCGCTAACTCAGTGTCACCGGGCTCGGTATGACAAGCTATGAGCGCTAACTGAGTGTCACCGGGCTCGGTATGACAAGCTATGAGCGCTAACTCAGTGTCACCGGGCTCGGTATGACAAGCTATGAGCGCTAACTGAGTGTCACCGGGCTCGGTATGACAAGCTATGAGCGCTAACTGAGTGTCACCGGGCTCGGTATGACAAGCTATGAGCGCTAACTCAGTGTCACCGGGCTCGGTATGACAAGCTATGAGCGCTAACTGAGTGTCACCGGGCTCGGTATGACAAGCTATGAGCGCTAACTGAGTGTCACCGGGCTCGGTATGACAAGCTATCAGCGCTAACTCAGTGTCACCGGGCTCGGTATGACAAGCTATGAGCGCTAACTCAGTGTCACCGGGCTCGGTATGACAAGCTATGAGCGCTAACTGAGTGTCACCGGGCTCGGTATGACAAGCTATGAGCGCTAACTCAGTGTCACCGGGCTCGGTATGACAAGCTATGAGCGCTAACTGAGTGTCACCGGGCTCGGTATGACAAGCTATGAGCGCTAACTGAGTGTCACCGGGCTCGGTATGACAAGCTATCAGCGCTAACTGAGTGTCACCGGGCTCGGTATGACAAGCTATGAGCGCTAACTCAGTGTCACCGGGCTCGGTATGACAAGCTATGAGCGCTAACTGAGTGTCACCGGGCTCGGTATGACAAGCTATGAGCGCTAACTGAGTGTCACCGGGCTCGGTATGACAAGCTATGAGCGCTAACTGAGTGTCACCGGGCTCGGTATGACAAGCTATGAGCGCTAACTCAGTGTCACAGGGCTCGGTATGACAAGAAATCAATACAACATGCAGACACAACAACATCAAACACCCAAAGCTGTCACCCTCGTCAATTATCATGAAAACAGATATCAGATGTAAAACTAATAGCGCAGCTTTTTTCTAGACCGATATTAAATGTATAACTAATTGTGCAGATCTGTCCTACACAGATGATCGGATGTGACAATGATTTGTGCAGCGACATCATTGGAGAAGTAGGATAATGTCGGCAAAGTTAACCACCGAAGCTAATCGCCCAATATAATGGCTTGCGTTACTAATACGGACAGAACGGCACATTGCTTTGACATACATGTGGCTTAAAAGTACATAAGGCTTAAACCGAAATATGGCTTAAACATACATATCGCTTAAGCATACATATGGCTTAAAAGTAAATAAGGCTAAAGCATTTTTGTGGCTTAAGCGTACATATGGGTTAGGCATACATATGGGTTAAACATACATTTGGCTTCAACAAACATATGGCTTATACATATTATATGGTTAAAACATACATATGGCTTAAACATACATAAGGCTTAAACATACATATGGCTAAAACATAAATATGGCTTAAAAGTACATAAGGCCTAAACATACATTTGGCTTCAACATACAGATGGCTTATACATATTATACGGCTGAAAAACGCATGTGGCTTAAACATAAATATGACTTAAATATACATATGTCGTAAGAACACACATGGCTTAGACATACGCGTGACTCAAACGTAGATTTGACTAAAACATACTGTGGCT
Organism: Littorina saxatilis; assembly: GCF_037325665.1. Lineage (NCBI taxonomy): Eukaryota > Metazoa > Mollusca > Gastropoda > Littorinimorpha > Littorinidae > Littorina > Littorina saxatilis. The sequence continues at coordinate 61,750,647 of NC_090253.1, read as the reverse complement.
TAAACGTACTTACGGCTTAAACATACATATAGCTTAAATATACATAATTATGGCTCAAGCATACATATTGCTCACACATTATGGCTTCAACATACATATGCCTCACACATGTCCATGGCTTAAACTTACTTATTCCCCCCTCTGCTTCTTTGCCTCTGTAAACTTGTAGAGCTAGTTATTTTTCGATAAACACCCAGCAACCAAACACGCTAAAGCTCGCATTTTTCATGATCCGCTAACTTCGACCATTATTTGTAATAATCACTGAGACTCGGCATGTAACCTCTACTTATTCCCCCCTCTGCTTCTTTACCTCTGTAAACTTGTAGAGCTAGTTATTTTTCGATAAACACCCAGCAACCAAACAAATAACGACCCAGCAACAGCCTGAATCCTCGATAGCGCAATGGGTTGAGAAGCTGTTCTGCGTCGGTACTATACTTTTGCGACTGAAAAGTTCCGAACGCTCTAATGTACGAAGTATACATCTCTGGAGCAAACAATACAAACATACCGCATTTAAATTAACAACTACAGGCTTGAACACATGAATCTCCATATAAAATCCATGAGCTCGGTTGTTTTCTGAATCTAGGTCTGCTGTGCACAAACGTTCATCACAAGCAAATTCCCAAGGCAAGTAACTCCGAGTCATACTTTGTCTGGCGACAAGAGTAGTTCCCCTTTCAAATTTCTTTTCACTCAGTTTCTTCGACAACAGACTGCAATCCGACGGTCAGTTTTCAACAATATTTCAGTTAATAAACAGATCACACGCAACCAAATGCACACATCTCATCAATTTAAACAACATAAAGCGGTTTCATACACTATTTTCCCCAGAAAACTGAACTTCATACAGTTTTTAAAGTTGGAACACGGGTGCAAAAATTCGTCTGCTAGTCCCATTTGACGAAAGAACATTATCCCAAGCGATACCAAAACATAATACAGAACACACAATATCAATGCCTTTGCCACCACAGCAGAATAACAGCATATCTGTGTGCTTGATTTTAGTCCAAAATAGGAAAACTGACAAGAAGTGTTAACAGAATGGAATGATTTGCACGGAACTATACAACCGTGCATTAATCGATCGCCTGCGCAGGTTGACTGGTTGAGTGAATAGGATTCGATCAAACTTTCGCAAAAAAAACTCCTCTTTTCTTTGAATAACTGAAGAAAGGAGGAATAAAGAGGTTACACACCTCGTCTCAGGGATTATAAAAAATAATGGTCTCAGTTCGCGGTCATGAAAAAGCTCGCTAAAGCTCGTATTTTTCATGATCCGCTAACTTCGACCATTATTTTTAATAATCACTGAGACTCGGCATGTAACCTCTACTTTTTTTGACTTAAACGCACATAATTATACCACGTAAATCCTTGTGCAGATCTGAAGTGTTGAACATAGGAGCGGTACCCTTAAACGTTTATAGATATGTGATACTCAACGAAAGTGTCGTCTACAGATACTAAATTACTGTTTGGTTTAAACAAAATTGTATTCAGAACTTCTTTGCTTGAACAGTTCAAAACACACAGCTGGGACACGCACTCAAGCAAATGCCTATATCACGTGACCAGGAAAATACTAAATTACACACATTTTCGTAATGGTGGACATAACAACAATACATCACTGTTTGTAAACTAGGCTGTCGTTCAGCGTCTAGAGAATGCGACCTTTCCATGTTATGAAGGCTCATGACAGCACATGATCGTACCATTGATAATCATAGACCTTCATCGGACAGGGGTGCGCACGTTCACCAAAACACTATGACATGTGATATGCACAGCCTAAAATTAATCCTCAGACTTAGGCCCTACGAGAGAAAAATTTGACATAACACATTCCTGCATAGAGCAAGCTTACATGATGACTTAAAGGCACATTACTTCCCATGTCCACATGATGACTTAAAGGCACATTACTTCCCTTGTCCACATGATGACTTAAAGGTACATTACTTCCCTTGTCCACATGATGACTTAAAGGTGCACTACTTCCCTTGTCCACGTGATGACTTAAAAGTACATTACTTCCCTTGTCCACATGATGACTTAAAAGTACATTACTTCCCTTGTCCACATGATGACTTAAAGGTACATTACTTCCCTTGTCCACATGATGACTTAAAGGTACATTACTTCCCATGTCCACATGATGACTTAAAGGTACAGTACTTCCCATGTCCACATGATGACTTAAAGGTACAGTACTTCCCATGTCCACATGATGACTTAAAGGCACATTACTTCCCATGTCCACATGATGACTTAAAGGCACATTACTTCCCATGTCCACATGATGACTTAAAGGTACAGTACTTCCCATGTCCACATGATGACTTAAAGGCACATTACTTCCCATGTCCACATGATGACTTAAAGGCACATTACTTCCCTTGTCCACATGATGACTTAAAGGTACATTACTTCCCATGTCCACATGATGACTTAAAGGCACATTACTTCCCATGTCCACATGATGACTTAAAGGTACAGTACTTCCCTTGTCCACATGATGACTTAAAGGTACATTACTTCCCTTGTCCACATGATGACTTAAAGGTACATTACTTCCCTTGTCCACATGATGACTTAAAGGTACATTACTTCCCTTGTCCACATGATGACTTAAAGGTACACTACTTCCCTTGTCCACACGATGACTTAAAGGTACATTACTTCCAATACCCGCCGTCACAGACCTGCCGAGGCTGTCGTATGGGATAAGAGAATACCTCCACTTGGACATATACAGAAAAACTGTTTTCTGCAGTTTTATGGTTGTTGTTGTTGCTGTTGGTGGATGAGTGCTTTGAAAAATAGCACATCAAACTGCGAAATAAGTTCAACAACAAAATATTCGCATATCGCACAGGAAACCGTGACGCTGCTGCTTTTTACATTTAGTCAAGTTTTGACTAAACGTTTTAACATAGAGGGGGAATCAAGACGAGGGTCGTGGTGTATGTGTGTGTGTGTGTGTGTGTGTGTGTGTGTGTGTGTGTGTGTGTGTGTGTGTGTGTGTGTGTGTGTGTGTGTGTGTGTGTGTGTGTGTGTGTGTCTGTCCCCTGTGTGTGTGTGTGTAGAGCGATTCAGACTAAACTACTGGACCGATCTTTATGAAATTTGACATGAGAGTTCCTGGGAATGATATCCCGGCACGTTTTTTTTATTTTTTCGATAAATGTCTTTGATATCCGGCTTTTTGTAAAAGTTAAGGCGGAACTGTCACACCCTCATTTTTCAATAAAATTGATTGAAATTTTGGCCAAGCAATCTTCGACGAAGGCCGGACTTTGGTATTGCATTTCAGCTTGGTGGCTTAAAAATAATTAATGAATTTGGTCATTAAAAATCGGAAACTTGTCATTAAAAACCTTTTTTTCTAAACGATCCAAAAACAATTTCATCTTATTCTTCGTCATTTTCTGATTCCAAAAACATATACATATGTTATATTTGGATTACAAACAAGCTCTGAAAATTAAAAATATGAAAAATACAATAAACATTAATTGTCCGAAATCGATTTAGAAACAATTTCATCTTATTCCTTGTCGGTCCCTGATTCCAAAAACATATAGATATGATATGTTTGGATTAAAAACAAACTCAGTACGCTAAAAAGAATAGAGATACAAAAAAGCGTGTTATCCTACTCAGCGCGACCATTACCGCACTATTCTGGCTTGTCGATTTGACTGCCTTTGCCACGAGCGGTGGACTGACGAAACTACGAGTATGCGGTCTTGGTGAAAAAATGCAGTGCGTTCAGTTTTGTTCTGTGAGTTCGACAGCTTGACCAAATGTTGTTATTTCGCCTTACGCGACTTGTTGGAATGTGATTTTGCCAATTGTCCAAGGTGAAGGACCCTGTTATCCTATGTGATTCTCATGGGATGGACAGCTAGTAGCTTTTGACAACGGTTGGCCTAGTGGTAAGGCGTCCGCCCCGTGATCGGGAGGTCGTGGGTTCGAACCCCGGCCGGGTCATACCTAAGACTTTAAAATTGGCAATCTAGTGGCTGCTCCGCCTGGCGTCTGGCATTATGGGGTTAGTGCTAGGACTGGTTGGTCCGGTGTCAGAATAATGTGACTAGGTGAGACATGAAGCCTGTGCTGCGACTTCTGTCTTGTGTGTGGCGCACGTTATATGTCAAAGCAGCACCACCCTGATATGGCCCTTCGTGGTCGGCTGGGCTTTAAACAAACAAACAAACAAACAAACAAAGCTTTTGACAGTCTACGGTCACACCGACCTAAAAAATAAAAAAATAATAAAAAAATCAATACTTATGCAGTCTACAGATATCGGTGAGCGGCGCAGTGTGTTTGTAGGTCACGGGGAGCGTGTCTGACCCGCGCCCCTAACTAGGTCAACGGTCTCGCGAATTGTGTGCCCACGTGACGAGACTATTCATCTGACTGCTGTCACTGCCATTGATCTTTTTGCGCAGGCACTGGTTAGGTTGCTGTCGGTACTTTTAAAGGGGGATCGGAGCATTGGACTTTTACGTTAGAGTTGTGAATTTCACACAAACGAGTGATGTTTTTGGAACCGGACAGCTGTTTTAGGAAAAAGAATAGACGCAAGCCCGTACGCACGCATGCTCGTTCGCACGCACGCACGCACGCACGCACGCACGCATGTACGGACGAACACACACACACACACACACACACACAACCACACACATACACACACACACACACACACACACAAACACAACCACACACACACACAACCACACACTGCACACACACAACCTCACACACACACACAACCACACACACACACACACACAACCACACACACACACATACACACACTCACACACACACACACACACACACACACACACACACACACACTCACACGAATAATCACGCGGGGCAAAAACAACAAGAGGTGAATTACATTGATCGAAAACATACCAAGGGAACTGATATGACTCGACTCGACTGAATCTAGAGAGAACAAGAAATTCCTCTGAGGTAGGAAAAACACCCCCGTCCTTACAGAGAGACAGAGAGACAGAGAGAAAGTCAGAAGTCAGAAGTCAAAAGTCAAAAGTCAAAAGTCAGAAGTCAAAAGTCAAAAGTCAAAAGTCAAAAGTCAAAAGTCAAAAGTCAGAAGTCAGAAGAGAGAAAGTCAGAAGTCAGAAGTCAGAAGTCAGAAGTCAAAAGTCAAAAGTCAGAAGTCAAAAGTCAAAAGTCAAAAGTCAGAAGTCAAAAGAAGTCAAAAGTCAAAAGTCAGAAGTCAAAAGTCAAAAGTCAAAAGTCAGAAGTCAGAAGTCAGAAGAGAGAAAGTCAGAAGTCAGAAGTCAGAAGTCAGAAGTCAGAAGTCAAAAGTCAAAAGTCAGAAAAGTCAAAAGTCAAAATTCAGAAGTCAGAAGTCAAAAGTCAAAAGTCAGAAGTCAGAAGTCAGAAGTCAGAAGTCAGAAGTCAGATGTCAAAAGTCAAAAGTCAGAAGTCAGAAGTCAAAAGTCAAAAGTCAAAAGTCAGAAGTCAAAAGTCAAAAGTCAAAAGTCAAAAGAAGTCAAAAGTCAGAAGTCAGAAGTCAAAAGTCAAAAGTCAAAAGTCAGAAGTCAGAAGTCAGAAGTCAAAAGTCAAAAGTCGGAAGTCGGAAGTCGGACGTCGGACGTCGGAAGTCGGAAGTCAGAAGTCAGCCAAACAAACAATTGACCATTAATATGTCAGTCTTGATCTTAATCCACCAATAACTCCCTAACCGTGAGTTTGACTGGTCCCAATTTTTGTAAGGACCGTCTCAGGAATGTATAAAACCTGTTCACCAAGTTTGGTGACGATCGGTCCGTTCATTCTTGAGATCTATATGCGAACACAAACACACACCCAAACAAACAATTGACCATTAATATGTCAGTCTTAATCTTAATCCACCAATAACTCCCTAACCGTGAGTTTGACTGGTCCCAATTTTTGTAAGGACCGTCTCAGGAATGTATAGAACCTGTTCACCAAGTTTGGTGACGATCGGTCCGTTCATTCTTGAGATCTATATGCGAACACAAACAAACACCCAAACAAACACCCAAACAAACACATCGAGTGAAACCTATACACACCCCTATACCGGGGGTGTAATAAGACGAAGAACCGGTCCATAACATTAGATCAAACAATGAAGGTAGATTTTAAAAAAACCGTCTACAACAAATGTGAATAAATGCCAAAAAGTAGAAAAAGCACGCAGAACTGTGCTAGAACTGTGCTAGAACTGTGCTAGAACTGTAGATTAAATGATGGGAAAAAAGCATCAAAGTAAATCGAATGGATAGAGGGGCGTGTTCATAGGTCGCGGAACTGTGCCAGAACTGAAATAAAAGTTATACGACGAAATTAGAATTCAGTTTTTTGGGGACGATAAAAAACAATTTTAAAGGAATGCAAATTAAGTCAAAGAATTCAAAAGCGTATGAATATAGTCGCAGCATGGTGTCACGAAATTGTGATTCAACAAGGAAGGTTGATGACCCCCCTATCCCCCCCCCCCCCAAAAAAAAAAGTCTTGTAGAACAGAGAATTGCACTAGAAACATAGATTGCACCAATGGGGGGGGGGGGGGGGGGGGGGGGGTTGGGGGAAGAAGAAGATAAGCGCAAAATCAAAGTCGAAAAAAGCGAATGAAATCGAAGAAGCAGATATCAGACGCAGAATCTGACCAGAAATACAGATTGTTTGTTTGTTCATGGGCTGAAACTCCCACGGCTTTTACGTGTATGACCGTTTTTACCCCGCCATTTAGGCAGCCATACGCTGCTTTCGGAGGAAGCAGGCTGGGTATTTTCGTGTTTCTATAACCCACCGAACTCTGACATGGATTACAGGATCTTTTTCGTGCGCACTTGGTCTTGTGCTTGCGTGTACACACGGGGGTGTTCGGACACCGAGGAGAGTCTGCACACAAAGTTGACTCTGAGAACTAAATCTCTCGCCGAACGTGGGGACGAACTCACGCTGACAGCGGCCAACTGGATACAAATCCAGCGCGCTACCGACTGAGCTACATCCCCGCCCAGAAATACAGATGACATGAACAAAACAGATCAGAAAAAAATGTTGTTGTTGAAAGTGAATGAATTGAAGGAAACGCAAATTAAACACCGGATCTGACCAGAAATAACGTTGGGAGAAAAAGGCAACCGAAGAAAAGTGGAAGAGAGGTCATGAATGTATTAAAAGAAAATCGAATAAGAAACAAAATCGGAACCAGAAATAAAGATGAGACGAATAAGTTGACTCAGATAAAAGTTGCCATGGAAAGTGAATGAATTGAAAAACAACAAAGGGGTATCAGAAATACCTCCAAGATGGCGCCATGCTGCCCTAGTTAAAAGCGGTGTGGCACACAAACCTCTCACCATAAGGTTGACCTGAGAGGAAAAATACAAAGGATTAGAGAAGAAGACGGACAAAAAGAACAACAAGTCGCGTAAGGCGAAATTACTACATTTAGTCAAGCTGTGGAACTCACAGAATGAAACTGAACGCACTGCATTTTTTCACAATGACCGTAGTCCGCCGCTTGTGCATAACGGAGTGAAACTGACGAGCCTGTTCAGCGCGGTAGTGGTTTCGCTGTGCATGCTGCATAGCACGCTTTTCTGTACCTCTCTTCGTTTGAACTTTCTGAGCGTGTTTTTAATCTAAACATATCATATCTATATGTTTTTGGAATCAGGAACCGACAAGGAATAAGATGAAATTGTTTTTAAATCGATTTCGGAAATTTAATTTTGATCATAATTTTTATACTTTTAATTTTCAGAGCTTGTTTGTAATCCGAATATAACATACTTATATGTTTTTGGAATCAGAAAATGATGAAGAATAAGATGAACGTAAATTTGGATCGCTTTAAAAACAAATAAATTTTTTTACAATTTTCAGATTTTTAATGACCAAAGTCATTAATTAATTGTTAAGGTGTTACGAGTGTGTTCGGGTTGCGGTTCTTGCTCATGTTTATACTCACTGAGTTACTTCCCTTGGATCTGGATCTGAATCTGGATCTGGATAACCCGCCTGGGTTGGTGGTTTGCGGGTGCGAATGCGTATACGCACGGTTCAGTGTGCTTTCGCGAAAGGGTGTGTCATATGCACGGCTAGAACTAAGATACTTCTTGATTTCAGTAAATAGTTTCATTACATGTCAACTAGTTCGTTTTTAAATGATTTTTTAGAGATCGCCTAATGGTATTGTGTGAATAACATCATTCGATCGATTGTACGCACGGCGCCGTGCTTCTAGTAGCTCAGTCCATTCCTTCTTTCCGGTGTGGAAACAGACGTGTTTCTGGCGAAAGAATCGGCGTTTTCAACTCGCCATATCTTCATATTCATTCGGACTAGAACAACGAAATATAAATTTCTTGTAAAAAAAATCCCGAGCCTTGCGACTCTGGTAGTCATTTTCTTACGCGAAGCGGCCTTTGGTAGGTACGACAGTTTTAGTCACCCAAGTATATCTAAAACGCACGTGGACGAGTTTTCAATGGCGTATTTGAAGTCTGTGAATGTTGTGATTACAAATCATTTCGGGGCACCCCTCAGTCTATACGTACAGACAAACAAATTGCATGGAACGAAAGTTGAGAGGCTGGACTGTAAGTTGTTGTTTTGACTTCTACAAATCTCGCAGGTCTTTTATGCAAAACAGACTCAAAATTGCATTGTTCACGCAAGTGTAGATGACGAGACTATCGAAGGAATGGAATACACTTGCCTACAGATATAATAGACAGACACTGTCTATTTATATCTATGACTTACCCTAGCCCATATGTTAGAATAAAGAACATACTTTGCTCTTTTGAATGATGTATGATTTGGCACTGTACACAGGATTTTAGACCTGCCCCCGAAGTGATTTTTCCATAAACCCGTCAAAAAGCTCACTCTGTTTTGGCCGTAAAAAGCGCCCAAATGAAGTCAATTTCTAACCTGTGTCGTGTGTTCGAAGGAGTACATCTCAGCGATGCCATTGCCTTGCAACCTCAAAGAAATATATTTTAATAACCCGCTAAATGAACGGTTTTTTAGTGTGAAATAAAAGCCGGAGATTTGCTTCGTTTCTTTGCTGCGACACAAAACCAAAACCAACTATAGATCTGCGGTGACATTATGAGTTCGTTTTCGACATTGCAGTGAAGTTGCGTGGATCTTCGACGATTCCCGTTCGGTTTAATGTGGATAGAGCTTTGATTGAATGTAACTGCTTTGAAAAGTTACAACATGAGTCCTTGGGATCGATGTTTTTCGGTAAACTTCTTCGTATCCTTGACTTTACTTTTGACTTGAACAGATCCAGATCGGCTGGGGCTGTTGATCGCCTACACAGATCTATATGAAGTTGACTCGACACGGCGAACTGCCGAATCCGTGCCCTCTCGTCGGTCCTACCCCCAAATCCCTTACCAGCCTCAGACCCCACCTCACCATTCTAACCTCACTGGCGTACTATGTGTGATTATCCCTTCCTCATGAAAGAGAAAGTGGAGAAAGGGGAAAAATGAAGAAATGGTTTTTTTTTAACAAATTTTTTTAAGTCCAAAAAAGATGAGAAATATTCATAACAAATTCAGTTTTGGGTCTTTTTCAAATCTGTTTGATGCATCTTTTCTGTGACCATTGTGGCTATGCACTGACACACAAATAAGTGGAGAAAAGGGAGAAATGAAGATTTTTTCTCACTGCACAACAGTCAGGGATTAGGGTTACATGTTTACATGTACATTGTCAAGAGGTCAAAACAAATTTTAAAAGCTGTTGAACACTGCACTAGTGTTGCCCTAATCAAGGCGAGTCTGGAACAATAGGTCCACCCCACCAAAAAGTGAACATGGAATTAGTTATGATTTTTTGGCTTGGGTACGGCCAAGTGAACAAGGTAGGAAAGGTTAGAAATAGTCATAACAAGTTCACTTTTGGGTCTTTTTCAAATCTGTTTGCTGCATCTTTTCTGTGACCATTGTGGCTATGCACTGACACTCAAAAAGGTGGAGAAAGGGGAAAAATGAAGATTTTTTTCTCACCACACAACAGTCAGGGATAGTCAGGGATTGTTGACATGTACATTGTCAAGAGGTCAAAACAAATTTTAAAAGCTGTTGGACACTGCACTAGTGTTGCTCTAATCAAGGCGAGTCTGGAACAATAGGTCCACCCCACCAAAAATCAACATGGAATTAGTTATGATTTTTTTTGCCTTTTTGCTTGGGTACGGCCAAGTCAAAAAGGTGAGAGGGGTTACAAATAGTCATAACAAGTTCAGTTTGGGGTCTTTTTCAAATCTGTTTGATGCATCTTGTCTGTGACCATTGTGGCTATGCACTGACACTCAAAAAGGTGGAGAAAGGGGAAAAATGAAGATTTTTTTCTCACCACACAACAGTCAGGGATAGTCAGGGATTGTTGACATGTACATTGTCAAGAGGTCAAAACAAATTTTAAAAGCTGTTGGACACTGCACTAGTGCTGCTCTAATCAAGGCGAGTCTGGAACAATAGGTCCACCCCACCAAAAATCAACATGGAATTAGTTATGATTTTTTTTGCCTTTTTGCTTGGGTACGGCCAAGTCAAAAAGGTGAGAGGGGTTACAAATAGTCATAACAAGTTCAGTTTGGGGTCTTTTTCAAATCTGTTTGATGCATCTTGTCTGTGACCATTGTGGCTATGCACTGACACTCAAAAAGGTGGAGAAAGGGGAAAAATGAAGATTTTTTTCTCACCACACAACAGTCAGGGATAGTCAGGGATTGTTGACATGTACATTGTCAAGAGGTCAAAACAAATTTTAAAAGCTGTTGGACACTGCACTAGTGTTGCTCTAATCAAGGCGAGTCTGGAACAATAGGTCCACCCCACCAAAAATCAACATGGAATTAGTTATGATTTTTTTTGCCTTTTTGCTTGGGTACGGCCAAGTCAAAAAGGTGAGAGGGGTTACAAATAGTCATAACAAGTTCAGTTTGGGGTCTTTTTCAAATCTGTTTGATGCATCTTGTCTGTGACCATTGTGGCTATGCACTCAAAGTAAAAAAAGTGCAGAAAGGTGACAAATGAAGATTTTTCCTTCTTTCAAGACAATGTGTGATTTGGCACATTTTGCCTCAGTCTTTATCAAGAGCCTGTCTAACCCACTTTGAAGCTGTTAGAGACTGCAGTAGTGTTCCTTACATCAAGGCGAGTGCACAATGGTGCATTTCGAACCCCCCCCCCCCCCCCTAATGTTCACTTTAATATCAATAAATCAATAGATATTCAGTCACAGTTTAACTAACTCATTCACCCTCATCACTCACTCATCCATCCATCACAACAACACTGTTTGATGCACAAACTGCCTGCCTTCCGCACTGGGAAGCCGCTTCGCTTCGCAACAACAACAACACTGAAAACTCGCCGAGAAATACCCCCACCACACGTGTCACACGTGTGCTTGTTTCTTCCGACTAATATCAATTTTGGAGAAAAAAAGGACAAAACTGGATGAAAAATTCTACGGCCCCAGCAATCTCATTACTCTGAAAGGGGAACCGGAAGTGGCTGGTCCTCAGGTTTCAAAGTTGACCGATATTCCCACTAAAGTGACCTAGATCCAAAGCCAGCCATCCATTAGAATGTAGGTCCGTGCTCCCACAGTCCAATGCCGCGAATTGTTGTTACAGCCCCTGACTTTTTTATGTACGGAATCCGGTAGTCTTTTTGTTGTTGTTAAATAATTATATTGCCAAACGTTATGACATTTTGAGATAATTGAACAAGTTTCAATACACATTGGCTGAGCACCTGTGTGCTCAAAGGAAATGTCGCTTGTTTTTATCAAAAACTAATTTTCAATGGTCATTCGTGCAAACCGTCACACAAACATGCGTGCCTCTGTGTCTCTGTGAGTATGCGTGTGGCTGCTTTCATAGTTAGGGTGCAGGCGTTTTTAATCATTTACCCCACACCAAAAGCCCCCCCCACACACACCACCAACCCCCCCCCCCCCCCCCCCCCACACACACACACACACACACCCCGATACCTGTCAAATTCCCTCAGAATGCATGAACAATTCCGTTACCTCAGATCATCACCAGGAAAAATTCCTCCGCATCCAAAATATCAGGACTTTAGATATCAGATACCGACTTTATGTAATGCGCTTCAAAATCATATTCGCAAAGAGAGAGAGAGAGAGAGAGAGAGAGAGAGAGAGAGAGAGAGAGAGAGAGAGAGAGAGAGCTGGACACGAAGAAGGGAAGCTACAATCGCCCCAGGCCATATATATTATATATGTGTGTGTGTGTGTGTGTGTGTGTGTGTGTGTGGTGTGCGATTCATAGAAATTTACTGGACAGATCTTCATGAAACTTTGCACACAAATGTTCCGACCCCCAACCCTTCACCCTGATTCAAACTCATGTATCACAAGTCCAGCGCTCCCAAATTATTTCTTTTTATCATTTTTGTCAGTCAAGATAATGGGGGTGGGGTTGGTACGGGAATAATTGTGAAGCAGACAATAAGGCAACAACTTATTTTGTTTACAGGTATTGTATATGTATACAGTGAACTTAGCTGTGTTCAAGTTTAGTTATGTTTTCTGTCGAGCGAATTTTTTTTAAATACGTTTTTACTACTAAAGGAGTGATAATTTTATGTGTACGCCCTCGAGAAACCTCGATCATTTTCTGAAAATGCACGTTGATAAGTACCGTTTTATGATAAAGTTATACTCTCCATTCATTTATATACACAAACTAATGTTTCATTTATTATTTGTAGAGCTAAATATATCAGTCGGGATCATGTTAAGAATCGCAGTGTTTTTCGCAAAATCGTACTTGACAACCCCCAGTAAAAAAATTCTAAAACAAAAGTTAATACGTCAACCTCTTTTTTTCTTTGCACAGATGTGTCCATATTGCTTAGAGGAACCTGTGCACAAAATGTGTAATGTTTCTTTCACGCGATTTGAACACACAAGTAACCCCTTAAGAATCGCAGTGTTTTTCGCAAAATCGTACTTGATAACCCCCGGTAAAAAAATTCTAAAAAAAAAATTAATACGTCGACCACCTTTTTTCTTTGCACAGATGTGTCCATATTGCTTAGAGGAACCTGTGCACAAAATGTGTAATGTTTCTTTCACGCGAATTTTTTTAAAATACGTTTTTACTACTAAAGGAGTGATGATTTTATGTGTACGCCCTCGATAAACCTCGATCATTTTCTGAAAATGCACGTTGATAAGTACCGTTTTATGATAAAGTTATACTCTCCATTCATTTATATACACAAACTAATGTCTCATTTATTATTTGTAGAGCTAAATATGTCAGTTGGGATCATGTCAAAAATCGCAGTGTTTTTCGCAAAATCGTACTTGACAACCCCCAGTAAAAAAATTCTAAAACAAAAGTTAATACGTCGACCCCCTTTTTTCTTTGCACAGATGTGTCCATATTGCTTAAAGGAACCTGTGCACAAAATGTGTAATGTTTCTTTCACGCGATTTGAACACACAAGTAACCCCTTAAGCCACCAAGCTGAAATGCAATACCGAAGTCCGACCTTCGTCGAAGATTGCTTGGCCAAAAATTCAATCAATTTGATTGAAAAATGAGGGTGTGACAGTGCCGCCTCAACTTTTACAAAAAGCCGGATATAGGGTCATCAAAGGTATTTATCGAAAAAAAAAGTCCGGGGATATCATTCCCAGGAACTCTCATGTCAAATATCCTAAAGATCGGTCAAGTAGTTTGGTCTGAATCGCTCTACACTCACACACACGCACAGACAGACAGACACACACACACACACACACACACACATACACACACACACACACACACAAACACACACACACACACACACACACACACACACACACACACACACATACACCACGACCCTCGTCTCGATTCCCCCTCTACGTTAAAACATTTAGTCAAAACTTGACTAAATGTAAAAACAAACAAGAAGAAGAGAAGACCAGAAGGGACCAGAAATAAAAATGAGTGGATCATAAAAAAACAACTAAACAGTTCTTAATGAAAAGCAAAATGAATTCAAGACAAACCAATCAGATTTTGAAAGTCATGTGATTCAACCAGAAAAAGACAAATGCGAATCGAACAAAAAAACGACTCAGAAAAATGTGAATGAATGCCAAGCAACACGAATCAGACGCAGGACCGGGTCAGAAATCAAGATCAAACGACCACATGAAGAAGTCACGTGATTCAGCCAGAGAAAGACGCCCTCTGGTGGCTTCTTACCTTCATCACACACTGACGCAATCACTGGTTATCAGAGCTCCACCTGGGTAGAACAAGATGGCGACTGGCCGGCGCCAGACATAAAGATCAAACAACCAAGTTAGAACGTCATATGTGACCCTCCACCACGAAATGAGTCGCATGTCACCTTTGCATGATTTTCATATTTTTACATTTTCCTAAAGAGTTTTTTATGCTCTATTCAGTGGTGAAAACCGTTTTAGAAAAGAGCAAAAACTGTTTGAGTTATAAGCCTGTGACTAAGGTGACCCTCACACTGTTACCATACACTCCCCGGACTTATATTAAGCCTAGTGCAGAACCGCGCGAGGTGACATGCGACTCATTTCGTGGTGGAGGGTCACATATGATTCCGCCGGTGGAAGACGCCTCCCCTCCAACCCCCCTGTGACTTCTTACAGTCATCACACACTGACGTCATCAAACACTGACGTCATCATTGGATATCTGCTACACCGGCGCAGAACAAGATGGAAGAAACGAGCGCTCTGATCTAGTCCCTGTGAAGAAGAGGGCCCCAAAAGGGGGGGGTATCATCACGATCACGGGAAGGGAAATTTTAGCTTTCACGATCACAGTTACCTTGATTTTTGTTTTCACGATCACAAACACCTTGACGAATAGAGGATCATAGAGTGATACAGCTGTGAAAAATGTACGTTGAAAATAAAATGCTTTGCAATAATGCCCATCACGATCACGAAAACAAATGACGATCACGATCACGAGACTTGATTTTTTTGTCATCACGGATCACGGGCAAAGTCCCATCACGATCACAGAAGTGGAAATTTCGGCAATCACGGTCACAGAAAGGTCAAAAAACGCCAATCACGATCACGATTTTAAACCCTTTGGGGCCCTCGAAGAAGGCATCCCACTGCCCAGTGCATTAGGGATTCAATGAAGTGTATGCATGAAAGAACCCTCCAGATCACAGAACTAGGATCATGAACATTGCCTTGATGATTGTCGGCTGGTTTTTTTTCTGTCAGTCTGGAAGGTTCGTCCCGGGGCATGGGCAATAATTTGGCACATTCATACATATCTCTTGTTTACATTTAGTCAAGTTTTGACTAAACGTTTTTCTTCTTCTTCTTCTTCTGCGTTCGTGGGCTGAAACTCCCTCGTACACTCGTGTTTTTTGCACGAGTGGAATTTTACGTGAATGACCGTTTTTTACCCCGCCATTTAGGCAGCCATACGCCGTTTTCGGAGGAAGCATGCTGGGTATTTTCGTGTTTCTATAACCCACCGAACTCTGACATGGATTACAGGATCTTTTTCGTGCGCACTTGGTCTTGTGCTTGCGTGTACACACGGGGGTGTTCGGACACCGAGGAGAGTCTGCACACAAAGTTGACTCTGAGAAATAAATATCTCGCCGAACGTGGGGACGAACTCACGCTGACAGCGGCCAACTGGATACAAATCCAGCGCGCTACCGACTGAGCTACATCCCCGCCCTACTAAACGTTTTAACATAGACGGGGAATCGAGACGAGGGTGGTGGTGTATGTGTGTGTGTGTGTGTGTGTGTGTGTGTGTGTGTGTGTGTGTGTGTGTGTGTGTGTGTGTGTGTGTGTGTGTGTAAACAACAACAAAACCAGATCAGGCGTCCATGACTGGATTGAATATTTCTTAACCGTAATTTTCAAGGCAAATTTCAAACTCTGGGCAATACAATATTATGTTTTTTAGTATTTTGTCTGTGTAAATATAGAGGGATGGTCTGATCCCATGCAAAAACCTGGACAAACATGAGACAATGATCACAAGTATTTCACAGGACGGACGGTGCCTTTAAAAGGTCGATGAATTGATAGTGTTCTAGTCAACAGGACGATCGGTGCCTTTAAAAGGTCGATGAATTGATAGTGTTCCAGTCAACAGGACGGACGGTGCCTTTAAAAGGTCGATGAATTGATATCTTTCCAGTCAACAGGACGGACGGTGCCTTTAAAAGGTCGATGAATTGATAGTGTTCTAGTCAACAGGACGATCGGTGCGTCGATGAATTGATAGTGTTCCAGTCAACAGGACGGACGGTGCCTTTAAAAGGTCGATGAATTGATAGTGTTACAGTCAACAGGACGGACGGTGCCTTTAAAAGGTCGATGAATTGATAGTGTTCCAGTCAACAGGACGGACGGTGCCTTTAAAAGGTCGATGAATTGATAGTGTTCCAGTCAACAGGACGGACGGTGCCTTTAAAAGGTCGATGAATTGATAGTGTTCCAGTCAACAGGACGGACGGTGCCTTTAAAAGGTCGATGAATTGATAGTGTTCCAGTCAACAGGACGGACTGTGCCTTTAAAAGGTCATGAATTGATAGTGTTCCAGTCAACAGGACGGACGGTGCCTTTAAAAGGTCGATGAATTGATAGTGTTCCAGTCAACAGGACGGACTGTGCCTTTAAAAAGGTCGATGAATTGATAGTGTTCCAGTCAACAGGACGGACTGTGCCTTTAAAAGGTCGATGAATTGATAGTTGTTCCAGTCAACAGGGTCGAGGTGCGCGAGAAAGGTACCAACCTGTCGGGAGACAGCCGCGGTGTTGGATTGGTTGAAATTGAGATTTGTTATAATTTCAACGAATAGAATCAGACCGCGCGGTTTGTGCTCTCCCTGTTTGGGTGGCACCCACTTTCTCTTCGTGAACCCCGGCCCAGAGAATGGGTCTGGAAGGACGGACGGGATGGCTGAGTCAGCTCGGGGAATCTTCATCTCATCTCATGCTAAAAAGTAGGACTCTGTCATTTGTTTTAATCTTCTGAAAAGTTTGGAGAGGTTTTAAGTTTAGTTAGAGCTTTGGAAGTTTATTCTAGGAAGGTTGTGTTTTCTTGTGGCTTTTAGGAAATTAATCCGTAAAAACAAATGTCCCAGTGTACATATAGAGCACCCAGGCTGTTTATTGTGAGTGTGTGACCAAGTTTATTGTGAGTGTGTGACCAAGTTTATTGTGAGTGTGTGACCAAGTTTATTGTGAGTGTGTGACCAAGTTTATTGTGAGTGTGTGACCAAGTTTATTGTGAGTGTGTGACCAAGTTTATTGTGAGTGTGTGACCAAGTTTATTGTGAGTGTGTGACCAAGTTTATTGTGAGTGTGTGACCAAGTTTATTGTGAGTGTGTGACCAAGTTTATTGTGAGTGTGTGACCAAGTTTATTGTGAGTGTGTGACCAAGTTTATTGTGAGTGTGTGACCAAGTTTATTGTGAGTGTGTGACCAAGTTTATTGTGAGTGTGTGACCAAGTTTAGGGAAAAGATCATACCTCCTGTTGGACACGTACCACATATCAACGCCCAGACTGCTTGCTGTATTGTGTTGGATTTGTTGGATGAACTGATTTCTTTAAAAAAAACTAAAAAACGTATCACTGTGCATACATTTGCTCAGAGCTGGAACATCCATCTACCCGACTTAACACCTCAGAGCTGTGACAATTCTTTTCCCTCACATAAAACGCATATCCCACCACTTCCATGCTATCCACTGATTGAGCGTATTCTTTTTCTTCTTCTTTGTTCATGGGCTTAGACTCCCACGTTCACTCATGTTTTTAGCACGAGTGGATTTGTACGTGTATGACCGTTTTTACCCCGCCATTCAGGCAGCATACGTCGATTTCGGGGGAGGCATGCTGGGTATTTTCGTGTTTCTATAACCCACCGAACTCTGACATGGATTACAGGATCTTTTCCGTGCGCACTTGGTCTTGTGCTTGCGTGTACACACGAAGGGGGTTAAAGTCACTAGCAGGTCTGCACAGAAGTTGACCTGGGAGATCGGAAAAATCTCCACTCTTAACCCACCAGGCGGCAGCGACCGGTATTCAAACTCACGACCTCCCGATTAGGAGGCCGACGTCTTACCACCACGCCACTGCGCCCGAGCGTGTTCAAAGAACGCTCTACCATCACAAGGATCAAATATTTTATCTATACGGGATTTAGTTTTCCTGTTTTGCAAATCGCCTCAGAGTTGGAGCAAACCTCAAATCCGCACATTTAGCTTTTGCTCCGAGCTGGAACAACCTCTAAACGTAATTAAATTTGCGAAAAATATAGGACCAGTCCATAACTTTTTGTGTCACCAAAAGATTGCGTTTGCATTGCTTTTGCACCCTATTATGGTTTGTATGGTTTGTATTGGTTTGTTTTGAGCATTACTACGAAAATGCGCACCAAAAATATCCACTTTTTACCATAACTTATTAATCGTTGAAACATATAGTCATTCGTCGTCCACCATAATGGTATTTGCATATGGGACTTTTTTACCTATTAATTCTAGCATCTACGTGTGTTGATACTAAAGGCATATATATGAGAACGTTGAAAAGCAAAAAGTAAAACGGAACTCTGCCTGAGACAGCTACCGGTGTGAGCGATCCGAGACACCTGTGGAAACGTGCTCGGGAATCTGACCACCTCCGAGTTGTTTACGCATGGAGCGCCTCCCACAGCGTGATAAACATGATCGCTTGTAAACACCAGATGGAATTGCACGATTTAGGGTCGGGAAAATGACCAAAGTCAGGTTGTAAACAAAACCATACCACCAACCAGAACAATAGCAACACCACCACAACAAACAACAGCAGCAATAACACCACCACCACCACCACCACCACTACCGCCACCAACAGCAGCAACAACACCACCACCACCACCAACAACAGCAGCAATCACACCACCACCACCTCCGCCACCAACAGCAGCAACAACAGCACCACCACCACCATCAGCTGCAACACCACCACCACCATCGCTACCATCACCGCCACCACCAACAACATCAGCAACAACACCACCACCATCACCACCAACAACAGCAGCAGCAACAACAACACCACCACCAACAACAACAACAGCAGCAACAACAACAACAACAGCAGCAGCAACAACAACAACACCACCACCACCAACAACAACAGCAGCAGCAACAACAACAACACCACCACAAACAACAACAACAGCAGCAGCAACAACAACAACACCACCACCAACAACAACAGCAGCAGCAACAACACCACCACCACCACCAACAGCAACAACAGCATCAACAACAACAACAACAACAACAACAACAACAACAACACCACAAGCAACAACAATTGTCGTTGACGAGAACACGCGACACGGGGCATATTGCACGAAACCCGAGTCGCGCTGGCGGGTAGGGGCGGAGGGGGGTGGTTGTTTAGACTCGACCCCGGGCCGAGCGTGAAACTCGATCAGCTCATACCACACACACGGTTACAAATTGTTGTGTCCAGCAAATAGAGCAGATCGAGCAAAGTGCAGCAAACAGAGCAGATCGACCAAATGCAGCAAACAGATTGAAGTTAGTGCACGCAGCCGCATATCACGCAGACTGACTATAAAACACAGCGGTGCTGTAACGAGCTCAGACTCTCTCTCTGTCTGTCACCTGCTCTGAGCTCGCGACGAGTCTTGCATTGCTTGCTTCGTGTGACAGCAAACGTCGCAGCGTTCATTCATCGACAGCCGTGGAGTGTGTGTGTGTCACTGCATGGACAATTGTAGGTTATGAATGCACGGTATTAGGGGTTGCTTGGCCTGTGTAAGACGGCTGAGCGCCTCCAGTTGTGTGTCTCTATAGGTGTGGTTACGGTGTTTGTGTTCGGGTGTGATTTGGTGGGACTATGCGGCGTGTTCGACTGTGACAGAAATGACGATTTTACAGGTATGGTTTGTATTTTGTTTGCGTTTATTCTTCTTTTCGTTGTGTTAGTGTGTGTGTTTTTAAGAGCAGATGAACCACACTTTTTATATTCTTTAATATTATGGACAATCAATGATCTTATCTGTTATACATGTCTTATGTGTGTGTTTGTATATATATATATATATATATATATATGTGTGTTTGTGTGTGTGTGTGTGTGTGTGTGTGAGCGGTGTGCGTGTGTGTGTGAGTGTGTGTGTGAGTGTGTGTGAGTGAGTGTGTGTGTGAGTGTGTGTGTGTGAGTGGTGTGAGTGTGAGTGAGTGAGTGTGTGAGTGAGTGTGTGTGTGTGTGAGTGTGTGTGTGTGTGTATATGTGTGTGTGAGTGTGTGTGAGTGTGTGTGTGTACGTGAGTGTGTGTGTGTGAGTGTGTGTGTGTGTTTGTGTGTGTGTGTGTTTGTCTGTGTGTGTGTGTGTGTGAGTTTGTCTGTGTGTGTGTGTGAGTGTGTGTCTGTGTGTGTGTGTGTGAGTGTGTGTGTGTGAGTGTGTGTGTGTGTGTGTTTGTCTGTGTGTGTGTGTGTGTGTGTGTGTGTGTGTGTGTGTGAGTGTGAGTGTGCGTGTGTCTTCATTTTTCTCCTACTTGTTTGTTTTCGTTGGGTCAGTTTTGCGAGATTGTCCGTGGACGATTTTGAACGAGAAATTGCAAAGTTCGGTAGGGGTAACATTTTCTTTGTCTATCAATCTGTTTGTATTTATTACATAAAATCTGACAAATACGATTTTGCAGGTAGGGTAATCATTCTGTGCATTTATTGTTTTTTTGGTCCGTCTGTCTTTCATATTTCTCCGTCCTCTTTTTCCCCCTTTCGCCTGTCTTACAGGGATGGCCAAATCGTCCGCCCGGCCGCGGCAGGGGCGAGAAAAAAATCTGCTGGGCTAGTAGAAACCGCCTGGCAACTCGCCCGGCTAGCCAATGAAAAATCTGGTCAAATGCGATCCTTTTGATTGTAATATTGGGTTTTTAAGCCATATAAACACTGCAGATCAACTGTGGTTTGTACCGGGCCAGCGACGTTTCTGCCGGGCTAGTGACTTTCTTGAAATTACTCGCCCGGCTGGCGAGTTAAAGTGTTGAGATTTGGCCATCCTTGTCTTACGTTGTATCCACTGATCAGCCCGTTGTAATGACATAGATAGGACAACTTACTATCTGCCTGTTTTTATTTTCTTCCTTCTTTCTTTTTCATTCGTCGTTTATGCTGATTAGCGAGATGTAATAGCATATTCAGCAAAGCATACATTCTGTATTTCGTCATCAAGAAACAAGATTGTAGGATATTGGAACGTTTAAAAAATTGACAAAACAAAGCATCACATTTTAGTGGGGCTCCTATGTTGCAAAATCATTCAAATCATGCAACAAACACCAAATTAAGCAAATATGAAGAATTTTATGTGCTTAACAAAACCTGATACAGAGCCATCGCGAAAAATAAAAAAATGGGTAGTTTTTAAACAATTTTTCAAAATGGCCGCCAGTGTAAACGGTTGGGTATGTTAGGCATATTTCACTTCATGTGATTAACAGCAAATTTGGCGTAAATGGACATTTGCTTTTGCTTAACAAAACCTGATACAGAGCCACCGTGAAAAAATTAAGAAATCAGTAGTTTTTTACAATTTTCAAAATGGCCGCCAATAAAAAGGGTATTTAGGCATTTTTGATGCTACAAGACATTCTCTTGCAATAGAAACTAACACAAACACATTTTTAAACAAAACAATACATGTATTGTTGGTGCAGAGAATGATTGGACGGTGTGGGTGGCAGGGTTGAAGAATTTGTGGATTACCTAAACTGTGCAAAAATAAATATATTGCACCAATTTTCATACCAAAACGAAAACATTCATTCCTGTGCTGTTATATTCAATGTATGCTATTGAGGGCACTCAACTTGGCTAACTGGAACACTTTTAAGATAAAAGGTGGCCTTTACATGGGTTATTTGACCGCCGCCCAAATAAGGGTACCCCCAAAATAAAACTGATAAAAATGTAATGTATCAACTCAAAAGTCGACTAAAATTCATAATCGCTGTATTTCGAAAACGTTGTTTGTTCTCATGTGTTTACACAACTAGCACATTCCGGCAAGTGTCTATACTCAAAAGAAACTTTGGCAGTACTTGAAACAACCATCTGTCATATATACATGCGAAGTCAAAAATATGTGGGATGTAAGTCAACAAACCTGTGGCAGTTTTTAAAATATTATTTCGTGAAGATTTGAAAGTGTACTCAAACGGTTGAACTACGCCTCGTGCGTAGACACACATTCCTGAAAGTTTCAACGCAACCCACTTGGTCATTGCTAAAATACATGGATTTTAGTTGACTTGGGTATCCCTCAAATTTGACACATAAACATCTCATCCGTGAGATCGACACATACATCAGTAGGTACAATGGCACAACACTAGAAATATGCAAGATGGCGAAATAAAACAACCTGTTCTGGATGGATAATCAAGTTGACTTTCTCTTCGTATACAACAGTGACCCAGTTGTGCCTCAGGAATTGTCGTCGGCTTTTTAAAAGGTACCCGAAGTTTTTGTCACATCTCTTTGTCACGTCAAGGGTATCCTTATTTTGACGGCGTAAATGATGATGTTAAAAAAAAATGTGCCAGATAGCGAAGATGCGAGCCTTTATTGGCATAGACAGTTTGAATAAAATGACACAGGAAGTTTGAGTTGGGGTATGAAAATGGGTGCAATAATATTTTTGCACAGTTTAGATGCTGACAGTTTTCACAGGCATGCAAGCACATTTGCAGAGAGCTGTGCTCTGCAGTCCTTCTTAGCAGCATTTGCAGCGTTTTGTTGTACAGTTTTTCTTGCAGGCACACCTCATGAGTTCTCGGCACACGCTGGATACCTCTTGAAAGCTCGTCCAGAATGACTCCCACTTTCCAGCCTTGAACTGCCAGCCCACAGAGTTTGGAAGTCTAATAGGTAGATGGCTCTTCTCAATCTCATGTCCTGCAGCAGCACCTCACTTGTAAGGGGATTATGGTCAATTTGGCAGCTCTTTTTACTGAAGAGGTACCGTCTTGCACTGTTTACACCCAGTACGTTGCTGGTTTTGTCCTACAAATGTACACCAAAAAGCTCTTGTGCTGCCCTGTCAGTGGTACTCAGCTTACAAAGAGGAGCAGACAACCTGAAGAAAGTTTGAGTGACGTCTTCAAATGCTTGCCATACTTCCCAAGCCTTCTGATTCCCCAATACCATTGAAGAACGACATAGTGTCACAGCCTGTAAGGCTATGCAAAATGGGCAGACAGGGTGACTTCTCTTGGCCAATGGCTTTGGCAATGTGGCGATACACTTCACGAGCAGAAAAAAACGCAACACAGCTGGAATGAGAAGCAGACTGTCTGGCCTCCTCTACATCCATGGTGCAGGAAATCAGCCTGTGGTACCCTTCACACAAAAGATGAAAAGTGACATATTTATTTGAATGTATTTGAATAATGTTTACTATCTCAGAGAGTCGGTCAAAGCCGGGTTAGCAAGTCTTCACACAACAGACCAAAATGAAAGAAAATTGTATTTCATGAATTCGTATAATTCTTACTGTTTCAGGTTAAAAAACAAACAAACACAGTTTCCAGTGACCCAACTGATTCTGGAATCTTTCTGACCGCTACATTTATTCGCTTCAAACAGTCGCTAACAGAATGTTGACCATAGTGAGGGTTCGTACGTTAAACCCATCAAATTCACAGAGGTCGCTTACAAATGATGTGCAAACATGTTCCAATTAATACAAATAAAAAAATCTTACTGTTAAGATGTATTAGGTAACAAACCTTGATACAGTAGTACTAGTGAAATCGGCTCCCTTCTGTGGCACCGGAATAAATGCAGAACGCTTGTTCCCAGGAACCGGCATGTGGTGTAACTCTTGTATATATCCTGTAAAAATAAAATTCACACCAATGCACGGTCAACTTAAAATAAGCAAAAGGATGAGAAACAAGCAACAAACCAAAATTGTAAAACTCAAAGAGCGGTACCTCTTCATTTTTCAAAACCACTTATCTCATTTGATTAGCATACACTGTATGCTTTTGTCTGTTACCTACCGTCTTTGAAAGTTTGATCACAACACTGTAAAGACATGGGGAGTGGAGTGTTTTTATCTCCAGCTGGTCATCCTACTATCTGGCCTACCCTCACTCAGTTTTTGACTCTACCCCTCCCCACCTTATCCTTAACGTAGGCAGGACTAATCATTTATCATACCATGAACAATCTCTTTCTCCTCGCCTTTTATTCAAAGTTCGTTTAATCTGTTTAAAATCACCAGCGTGGCGATCATGATTTCCTTACTTGTAATCAACAAACACTGTACATAAAGCTTCCCATTGTAGTTTCTTTGTAATCAACACGACAACAGATAGATCTAGATCTATCAGCATCACAATCCAGCTGATGAGCTATTGCAAGATTACTCTGCACTTCAGCGCTTCACCCGATGAATAACAGACCCCAGGGGAGAATTAAACAGTAAAATGATGTGACATTGGTGAATGGATGCGTATTCTTGAAAACTTACCTTCAGAAACGTTGTTTTCGCTCAAATCAAAACACGCAATGTTGCGGAGGCCGCCATCTTGAATTTTCATGCTGCGGATATATAAAATTCTAAAAACGATCAAATTAAATACCAGAACACAAAAATACCCTTAAGAGTATTTATGTCATGCATGTGTTATCAGCAGACAACTTCTGGTGCATGGTAAACCATTGAATTTTACATTTGCTGAGTTGGGAATATTTACTGCTGAGCGCTTTTGGTACGAATTTCGTCTGCTGTAAATGCAGCCTTTTATTCCCTATCAAAGACAAAAAAAACGATTTCTGAAGTGGCTCTGTATCTGAAATCCCTTAAATAATTATAAGGAACAATACCACAAAGTATGATGTTTGTTGCAAGATGTGAATGATTTATGAGTGCGTCTGCAACATACGAGCCCCACTAAAACAGTACGTCGACAAAGTGGTCTTGTAAGAAGACAGACAGACAGACAGACAGACAAACAGACAGACAGACAGACAGACAGACAGACAGACAGACAGACAATTATGATACACATAATGAACTTCTCTCAAAATGCCGGCATTTTGCAAGCAAGATTCATCGACGATTTTGAGATCAGTTAATATGTGTATCATAAGTTTGTCTGTCTGTCTGTCTACTTAACGTGGTGTAAATGTGACGCTTTGCTCTGTCAATGATGAAACGTTCCAATAACCTACAATTCTTGGTTTTTTTTTTATTCTGAATTTTGGAACGTTAATGGTCTGTCTGTTTTTGGATTTCTGTCTTTCTCTCCGTCCTTCTTTCTTTCTTTCGTTGTGTCTACCAATCAGCTTCTTTCTTTCTTTCGTTGTGTCTACCAATCAGCTTCTTTCTTTCTTTCGTTGTGTCTACCAATCAGCTTCTTTCTTTCTTTCGTTGTGTCTACCAATCAGTTTCTTTCTTTCTTTCGTTGTGTCTACCAATCAGCTTTTTTTTTTTTTTTTCGTTGTGTCTACCAATCAGCTTCTTTCTTTCTTTCGTTGTGTCTACCAATCAGCTTCTTTCTTTCTTTCGTTGTGTCTACCAATCAGCTTCTTTCTTTCTTTCGTTGTGTCTACCAATCAGCTTCTTTCTTTCTTTCGTTGTGTCTACCAATCAGCTT
The DNA here is from genome assembly GCF_037325665.1 of Littorina saxatilis. Taxonomy (NCBI): domain Eukaryota; kingdom Metazoa; phylum Mollusca; class Gastropoda; order Littorinimorpha; family Littorinidae; genus Littorina; species Littorina saxatilis. Next base: position 61,724,863 of record NC_090253.1, on the reverse strand, counting down.
CTTTCTTTCTTTCGTTGTGTCTACCAATCAGCTTCTTTCTTTCTTTCGTTGTGTCTACCAATCAGCGAGACCTTAGAGCTTTTTCAGCAGCTCACGAGAAAGAGACATTTCTTGATGTAGATGTTTGTCCACTTAGGGTTATGCGTTTAGAACACTTTCTGTTGGACGGACGGTTACCTTACACGAAAATAAACTTACATCATTCGCAGAACCTTTTTTTCATAACAAGAAATATGGACATTCTTTTTCTACTTTTTACCCCCCGCGGGTTAGGGGGAGTCCCATATTGGTTGGGACTAGAAAGAATTTACCCGATGCTACCCAGCATGTCGTAAGAGGCGACTAACGGTTCTGTTTCTTTTCTTCTTTTGTCTTATTTCTGCCTTACCAGTCCTTTCACCTATATTTCCTTCCAAGAAAACTCTCCCTACTATTCCCTGCAGTTTTCCAATTCTTTTCTTGTTGTCTTATTTCTACCTGACTGGATCCATCACCTTTATTTCACTTACCAAAAGTCTTCTTTTCCACATCCTTATTTCTCTGCACCCCGCATGTCGTATGAGGCGACTAACGGATTCTGTTTCTCCTTTTACCCTTGTTAAGTGGTTCTTGTATAGAATATAGTCAATGTTTGTAAAGATTTTAGTCAAGCAGTATGTAAGAAATGTTTAGTCCTTTGTACTGGAAACTTGCATTCTCCCAGTAAGGTCATATATTGTACTACGTTGCAAGCCCCTGGAGCAATTTTTTGATTAGTGCTTTTGTGAACAAGAAACACTTAACAAGTGGCTCTATCCCATCTCCCCCCTTTCCCCTATCCCATCTCCCCCCTTTCCCTCGTCGCGATATAACCTTCGTGGTTGAAAACGACGTTAAACACCAAATAAAGAAAGAAAGTTTTTCTACTTTTTACGGTGCTAAATACACACCTGTCAATATATTAATAAAAGGGGTTGCCAGCGTTGCAATGTGATTTCACGCCAACATCTGTACTGTCACCTGGCAGTGTTTTGGAATGAAGAAAGTGCCATTCTGAATCCCCTAATGAAACATGTACATACAACTTTTCCACATGGGAAATAGGAACTTTAGATTGTTGCAGAATGAATCATTCTAAAACACGGACACACTGAGACACAAAGACAGACACGTACAGACTCCGACAGACATAGGCACACACACACACGTACACGCAAATACATACACACACAAACACACATATAAACACACACACAAACACACATATAAACACACACATACACACACACACATACACGCAAGTACGTACACACACACACATATAAACACACACACATACACACACACTCGCGCACACACACACACACACACACACGAGTTTTTTTGAGTTTCAAATCAGTTTATTCGTTTCAACTTTTGACGACTGCCCCCCCCCCACCCCACTCCATTTGGACAGGTATTCTCGATTTCGGGGTATGCGTGCTTGGTCTTATGCGTTCGCGTGTACCTTTGTGTGTACAGTGGCCTTCGTTCTGCCCAGGCGTCATAGTTGGTAGCCTGCTAGACTATTGTTGTTGTTCAGTCAACTGTAGCTACACTGACCAGCGCCTACGTGCGTTGAGTCACATAGTGAGTTGACCCTTTTCCCACTGTTCTGCCCGCTTATGCAATTCACGACTTTCCGACCTTGACATTGTAGCTGGGTCATGTGGGCGTTGGCATCATTGTCCAATCAGAAATAGTCAATGATCATCTCCGAAGTGTGTTCCGGTCCGGAACGCAAAACAGTTTGCGCGGAAAAAGAGAACGTGGTTTGACAACTATAGGGCATTTTGACCGGCTCGCACTACAGAATCGTTCAAATGTGGGAAAACGACACATCTGACAAATAGCCAGTGGTTACCAACATGAGAAACTGGGGATAGGAATCGTAATCCGTATGTATACAAGTTTGAAGCGTATGGCATTCCGTTTGTCAAATAATTATTTGGATACTTTTTCATGTTTTTTTCACCAGTTTTAGCTAAATAATCATTATTTAGAAGCTCATGTGCTAAATAAGTAATTGTTAAAAAAAACAAAGGATTACTGTACTCACCGATACAAAGACGACACAAGACGATTACGAATTTTCGCTTCTGGAAGCTTCATCAGGAAAAGAACACAAAAGACAACAAAAAGCAGAAGCAACACGGAACGAACAGGGTTTGAAAGAAAATGGAGGGGATGTTCCGTGTTGCGTCTCCTTTTTGTTGTCTTTTGTGTTCTTTTACTGATGAAGCTTCCAGAAGCAAAAATTCGTAATCGTCTTGTGTCGCCTTTGTATCGGTGAGTACAGTAATCCTTTGGTTTTTGGCTGACGAAGTGTAGCCTTTGCGTTCGTAACTTTTGTCTGTCTGTGCGTGCGTATGTATGTATGTGGTAGAAACTTTAACATTTCGTCATTTGAAGACGTCACACGCACATACGTGCGTGCGTGTGTATGTCTGTGGTAGAAACTTTAACATTTCGTCATTTGAAGACTTCTTCTTTATTTGGTGTTAAACGTCGTTTTCAACCACGAAGGTTATATCGCGACGGGGAAAGGGGGGGGAGGGGGATGGGATAGAGCCACTTGTTAATTGTTTCTTGTTCACAAAAGCACTAATCAAAAAATTGCTCCAGGGGCTTGCAACGTAGTACAATGTATGACCTTACTGGGAGAATGCAAGTTTCCAGTACAAAGGACTTAACATTTCTTACATACTGCTTGACTAAAATCTTTACAAACATGGACTATATTCTATACAAGAGACACTTAACAAGGGTAAAAGGAGAAACAGAATCCGTTAGTCGCCTCTTACGACATGCTGGGGAGCATCGGGTAAATTCTTCCCCCTAACCCGCGGGGGGGTCATTTGAAGACGTCACATTATGGCGTAAGAGGGTTAGACGTCACGCGAAGGAATTGCTGAAAGTCTCGGTCATTGTTACTTTGAGCGGGCCGAGACTAGTTGGCAGTCGTGTCGCAGGTATTGTTGACACTCTCTCTCTCTCTCTCTCTCTCTCTCTCTCTCTCTCTCTCTCTCTCTCTCTCTCTCTCTCTCTCTCTCTCTTTCTTTCAACTTCAGGCCCTTCAAGCGTTATTATTCTGATTTGTTTCGTTTTGGTTTCATTTTTCATTGCTCATTTTTCTTTTTGATTTATTTCCCTTCCCCCTTCTTTTGCGCTTGGAGGACATCATTTTCTCTGATAAGTCGTTTTGATATTTGTATTGTTGTTTTCATTTTTTTTTTAACCTGTTGAAGACCATTAGGTCGAAACGTTGTTCATTGTCATTTGTTTGTATATTTCGTTGCGAGTCCAGAATAAATATAGGTTACACACTCCGAGTTCTGAATATCGTGCATATTTTCCCTAGGGTTGATTTTCAGGTATTACCTCGCGACCCGAGGGAAAATATGCACGATATTCAGGACGAGGTGTGTAAGCTTTTTATCCCATTACTCCGACGTTTTCATTAAAAAACCTGACTTTTTGACACAAACTTTGCGAGTGCCTGTTTACTGCTCATCAAACCTTCTGCCACCGAAAATCGTGTCATGATATTAATGTGCGAAACGAGTCCCCTTTTGTCTTTTTGTTTCCAGGATTGTGCCGTTGAATGCATTTGATACTGTGCAGTTACCGGCTGGTTTCAGTCGGTTACCCGAGCTGGCATTCGTCAAAACTGCGAAAGACCGCATTCTGATAATCTTCGCTTCACAGCTAGCGACGGGAGAGAATGATACCCGAAGGGAAGTGACTCATTTTGGACCTGATCGAGTTCAGCGGGATTCGAATGACCGCGTGTGTGATTTTACAAGCGATGAAGATGATTGCTGAGTTTGTGCTTATTCGAGCCTTTGTGCTTCAGTGTTCAAACTTGTATTACCTACTTCTTCAATCGTCACTTACTGATTTAGGTGAGCCTAACTTTGATGTCTGTCGTTGTCTTAGGCGAGGTATCTGTCTGGGGGAAAACGGCGCACCACTGTCGAGTGTCTTTTCCCGTGGAACATCGTATCTTGACGTGCCCGTGGCAAAGAAGGCACGAGACATGGGCTGCAAACTTTCTGCAAAGGCGTTCAAGCATGACGAGGTGTGTCCGGTGAGCTATACCTCAAAGAACGTGACCTTGACGGACAAAGTCATGGCCACCAACGGAGTAATACCAAAACCGGAAGTGAAAGAAAGGGAAATAAGCAAACCGACCAATAACAACGATTCGCTGCTCACCCAGGTAAGCAGGTTACGTTCTGTTTGTTGGACTTTCTCTTTCTGTTTGTTGGACGCTCTCTTTCTGTTTGTTGAACGCTCTCTTTCTGTTTGTTGGACGCTCTTTTTCTGTTTGTTGGACGCTCTCTTTCTGTTTGTTGAACGCTCTCTTTCTGTTTGTTGGACGCTCTCTTTCTGTTTGTTGGACGCTCTCTTTCTGTTTGTTGGACGCTCTCTTTCTGTTTGTTGAACGCTCTTTTTCTGTTTGTTGGACGCTCTCTTTCTGTTTGTTGGACGCTCTCTTTCTGTTTGTTGGACGCTCTCTTTCTGTTTGTTGGACGCTCTCTTTCTGTTTGTTGGACGTTCTCTTTCTGTTTGTTGGACGTTCTCTTTCTGTTTGTTGGACGCTCTCTTTCTGTTTGTTGGACGCTCTCTTTCTGTTTGTTGGACGCTCTCTTTCTGTTTGTTGGACGTTCTCTTTCTGTTTGTTGGACGCTCTTTTTCTGTTTGTTGGACGCTCTCTTTCTGTTTGTTGGACGCTCTCTTTCTGTTTGTTGGACTTTCTCTTTCTGTTTGTTGGACGTTCTCTTTCTGTTTGTTGGACGTTCTCTTTCTGTTTGTTGGACGTTCTCTTTCTGTTTGTTGGACGCTCTCTTTCTGTTTGTTGGACGCTCTCTTTCTGTTTGTTGGACGCTCTCTTTCTGTTTGTTGGACGTTCTCTTTCTGTTTGTTGGACGCTCTTTTTCTGTTTGTTGGACGCTCTCTTTCTGTTTGTTGGACGCTCTCTTTCTGTTTGTTGGACGCTCTCTTTCTGTTTGTTGGACGCTCTCTTTCTGTTTGTTGGACGCTCTCTTTCTGTTTGTTGGACGCTCTCTTTCTGTTTGTTGGACGCTCTCTTTCTGTTTGTTGGACGTTCTCTTTCTGTTTGTTGGACGCTCTCTTTCTGTTTGTTGGACGTTCTCTTTCTGTTTGTTGGACGCTCTTTTTCTGTTTGTTGGACGCTCTCTTTCTGTTTGTTGGACGCTCTCTTTCTGTTTGTTGGACGCTCTCTTTCTGTTTGTTGGACGCTCTCTTTCTGTTTGTTGGACGCTCTCTTTCTGTTTGTTGGACGCTCTCTTTCTGTTTGTTGGACGCTCTCTTTCTGTTTGTTGGACGCTCTCTTTCTGTTTGTTGGACGCTCTCTTTCTGTTTGTTGGACGCTCTCTTTCTGTTTGTTGGACGCTCTCTTTCTGTTTGTTGGACGCTCTCTTTCTGTTTGTTGGACGCTCTCTTTCTGTTTGTTGGACGCTCTCTTTCTGTTTGTTGGACGCTCTCTTTCTGTTTGTTGGACGTTCTCTTTCTGTTTGTTGGACGTTCTCTTTCTGTTTGTTGGACGCTCTCTTTCTGTTTGTTGGACGTTCTCTTTCTGTTTGTTGGACGTTCTCTTTCTGTTTGTTGGACGTTCTCTTTCTGTTTGTTGGACGTTCTCTTTCTGTTTGTTGGACGCTCTCTTTCTGTTTGTTGGACGTTCTCTTTCTGTTTGTTGGACGTTCTCTTTCTGTTTGTTGGACGTTCTCTTTCTGTTTGTTGGACGTTCTCTTTCTGTTTGTTGGACGTTCTCTTTCTGTTTGTTGGACGTTCTCTTTCTGTTTGTTGGACGTTCTCTTTCTGTTTGTTGGACGCTCTCTTTCTGTTTGTTGGACGTTCTCTTTCTGTTTGTTGGACGTTCTCTTTCTGTTTGTTGGACGCTCTCTTTCTGTTTGTTGGACGCTCTCTTTGTGTTTGTTGGACGTTCTCTTTCTGTTTGTTGGACGTTCTCTTTCTGTTTGTTGGACGCTCTCTTTCTGTTTGTTGGACGCTCTCTTTCTGTTTGTTGGACGTTCTCTTTCTGTTTGTTGGACGCTCTCTTTCTGTTTGTTGGACGCTCTCTTTCTGTTTGTTGGACGCTCTCTTTCTGTTTGTTGGACGCTCTCTTTCTGTTTGTTGGACGCTCTCTTTCTGTTTTTTTGGACGCTCTCTTTCTGTTTGTTGGACGCTCTCTTTCTGTTTGTTGGACGCTCTCTTTCTGTTTGTTGGACGCTCTCTTTCTGTTTGTTGGACGCTCTCTTTCTGTTTGTTGGACGCTCTCTTTCTGTTTGTTGGACGCTCTCTTTCTGTTTGTTGGACGCTCTCTTTCTGTTTGTTGGACGCTCTCTTTCTGTTTGTTGGACGCTCTCTTTCTGTTTGTTGGATGCTCTCTTTCTGTTTGTTGGACGCTCTCTTTCTGTTTGTTGGACGCTCTCTTTCTGTTTGTTGGACGCTCTCTTTCTGTTTGTTGGACGCTCTCTTTCTGTTTGTTGGACGCTCTCTTTCTGTTTGTTGGACGCTCTCTTTCTGTTTGTTGGACGTTCTCTTTCTGTTTGTTGGACGCTCTCTTTCTGTTTGTTGGACGCTCTCTTTCTGTTTGTTGGACGCTCTCTTTCTGTTTGTTGGACGCTCTCTTTCTGTTTGTTGGACGTTCTCTTTCTGTTTGTTGGACGCTCTCTTTCTGTTTGTTGGACGCTCTCTTTCTGTTTGTTGGACGCTCTCTTTCTGTTTGTTGTACGCTCTCTTTCTGTTTGTTGGACGCTCTCTTTCTGTTTGTTGGACGCTCTCTTTCTGTTTGTTGGACGCTCTCTTTCTGTTTGTTGGACGCTCTCTTTCTGTTTGTTGGACGCTCTCTTTCTGTTTGTTGGACGCTCTCTTTCTGTTTGTTGGACGTTCTCTTTCTGTTTGTTGGACGCTCTCTTTCTGTTTGTTGGACGCTCTCTTTCTGTTTGTTGGACGTTCTCTTTCTGTTTGTTGGACGTTCTCTTTCTGTTTGTTGGACGTTCTCTTTCTGTTTGTTGGACGTTCTCTTTCTGTTTGTTGGACGTTCTCTTTCTGTTTGTTGGACGTTCTCTTTCTGTTTGTTGGACGTTCTCTTTCTGTTTGTTGGACGCTCTCTTTCTGTTTGTTGGACGCTCTCTTTCTGTTTGTTGGACGTTCTCTTTCTGTTTGTTGGACGCTCTCTTTCTGTTTGTTGGACGCTCTCTTTCTGTTTGTTGGACGCTCTCTTTCTGTTTGTTGGACGTTCTCTTTCTGTTTGTTGGACTTTCTCTTTCTGTTTGTTGGACGTTCTCTTTCTGTTTGTTGGACGTTCTCTTTCTGTTTGTTGGACGTTCTCTTTCTGTTTGTTGGACGTTCTCTTTCTGTTTGTTGGACGTTCTCTTTCTGTTTGTTGGACGTTCTCTTTCTGTTTGTTGGACGCTCTCTTTCTGTTTGTTGGACGCTCTCTTTCTGTTTGTTGGACGTTCTCTTTCTGTTTGTTGGACGCTCTCTTTCTGTTTGTTGGACGCTCTCTTTCTGTTTGTTGGACGTTCTCTTTCTGTTTGTTGGACGTTCTCTTTCTGTTTGTTGGACGTTCTCTTTCTGTTTGTTGGACGCTCTCTTTCTGTTTGTTGGACGCTCTCTTTCTGTTTGTTGGACGCTCTCTTTCTGTTTGTTGGACGCTCTCTTTCTGTTTGTTGGACGCTCTCTTTCTGTTTGTTGGACGCTCTCTTTCTGTTTGTTGGACGCTCTCTTTCTGTTTGTTGGACGTTCTCTTTCTGTTTGTTGGACGCTCTCTTTCTGTTTGTTGGACGCTCTCTTTCTGTTTGTTGGACGCTCTCTTCCTGTTTGTTGGACGCTCTCTTTCTGTTTGTTGGACGCTCTCTTTCTGTTTGTTGGACGCTCTCTTTCTGTTTGTTGGACGCTCTCTTTCTGTTTGTTGGACGCTCTCTTTCTGTTTGTTGGACGCTCTCTTTCTGTTTGTTGGACGCTCTCTTTCTGTTTGTTGGACGCTCTCTTTCTGTTTGTTGGACGCTCTCTTTCTGTTTGTTGGACGCTCTCTTTCTGTTTGTTGGACGCTCTCTTTCTGTTTGTTGGACGCTCTCTTTCTGTTTGTTGGACGCTCTCTTTCTGTTTGTTGGACGTTCTCTTTCTGTTTGTTGGACGTTCTCTTTCTGTTTGTTGGACGCTCTCTTTCTGTTTGTTGGACGCTCTCTTTCTGTTTGTTGGACGCTCTCTTTCTGTTTGTTGGACGTTCTCTTTCTGTTTGTTGGACGTTCTCTTTCTGTTTGTTGGACGCTCTCTTTCTGTTTGTTGGACGCTCTCTTTCTGTTTGTTGGACTTTCTCTTTCTGTTTGTTGGACGCTCTCTTTCTGTTTGTTGAACGCTCTTTTTCTGTTTGTTGGACGCTCTCTTTCTGTTTGTTGGACGCTCTCTTTCTGTTTGTTGGACGTTCTCTTTCTGTTTGTTGGACGTTCTCTTTCTGTTTGTTGGACGCTCTCTTTCTGTTTGTTGGACGCTCTCTTTCTGTTTGTTGGACGCTCTCTTTCTGTTTGTTGGACGCTCTCTTTCTGTTTGTTGGACGTTCTCTTTCTGTTTGTTGGACGCTCTCTTTCTGTTTGTTGGACGCTCTCTTTCTGTTTGTTGGACGCTCTCTTTCTGTTTGTTGGACGTTCTCTTTCTGTTTGTTGGACGCTCTCTTTCTGTTTGTTGGACGCTCTCTTTCTGTTTGTTGGACGTTCTCTTTCTGTTTGTTGGACGCTCTCTTTCTGTTTGTTGGACGTTCTCTTTCTGTTTGTTGGACGTTCTCTTTCTGTTTGTTGGACGCTCTCTTTCTGTTTGTTGGACGCTCTCTTTCTGTTTGTTGGACGCTCTCTTTCTGTTTGTTGAACGCTCTTTTTCTGTTTGTTGGACTTTCTCTTTCTGTTTGTTGGACGTTCTCTTTCTGTTTGTTGGACGCTCTCTTTCTGTTTGTTGGACGCTCTTTTTCTGTTTGTTGGACGCTCTCTTTCTGTTTGTTGGACGCTCTCTTTCTGTTTGTTGGACGCTCTCTTTCTGTTTGTTGGACGCTCTCTTTCTGTTTGTTGTACGCTCTCTTTCTGTTTGTGTTTTGGTGTGTATGTGTGTTTGCATTTCTCTATGTTTATTGGATTGTCTGTCTGTTTGCACGTAGACAACACACACACACACACACACACACACACACACACACACACACACACACACACACACACACACACACACACACATTCACCTTGTAGTGGGGACAGTTGCCGCTAAATTCCACAGAATTTCGTAACATCATTTGTGTATACATGTAAAATGCCAAAAACTAGGAATGGTATCAGAATAACAAGTCGCGTAAGGCGAAAATACAACATTTAGTCAAGTAGCTGTCGAACTCACAGAATGAAACTGAACGCAATGCCATTTTTCAGCAAGAGCGTATACTCGTAGCATCGTCAGTCCACCGCTCATGGCAAAGGCAGTGAAATTGACAAGAAGAGCGGGGTAGCAGTTGCGCTAAGAAGGATAGCACGCTTTTCGGTACCTCTCTTTGTTTTAACTTTCTGAGCGTGTTTTTAATCCAAACATATATCTATATGTTTTTGGAATCAGGAACCGACAAGGAATAAGATGAAAGTGTTTTTAAATTGATTTCGACAATTTAATTTTGATAATAATTTTTGTATATTTAATTTCCAGAGCTTGTTTTTAATTCAAATATAACATATTTATATGTTTTAGGAATCAGAAAATGATGGAGAATAAGATGAACGTAAATTTGGATCGTTTTATAAATTTTTATTTTTGTTTACAATTTTCAGATTTTTAATGACCAAAGTCATTAATTAACTTTTAAGCCACCAAGCTGAAATGCAATACCGAAGTCCGGGCTTCGTCGAAGATTACTTGACCAAAATTTCAACCAATTTGGTTAAAAAATGAGGGCGTGACAGTGCCGCCTCAACTTTCACGAAAAGCCGGATATGACGTCATCAAAGACATTTATCAAAAAAATGAAAAAAACGTTCGGGGATTTCATATCCAGGAACTCTCATGTCAAATTTCATAAAGATCGGTCTGAATCGCTCTACACACACACACACAGACACACACACACACACACGCACGCACATACACCACGACCCTCGTCTCGATTCCCCCCTATACGTTAAAACATTTAGTCAAAACTTGACTAAATGTAAAAAGACAGCATATCATGATGTCGCATTTAAACTATATCAAATGTCTGTATTATTTTCATTTGAGCCGACAAGCTTACTTGGCTTAAACACAATGTGATTCATTTAACACTCATGACAACACCACGAAATACTTACAAAGGATCACAACAAACTAAAAACTTACAAAAAGTGCCTGATAAAACAAAGGGAAGTAAGCGCTCTAAATGCAGACGACATGTGTAATAGAGTAAGTGAGAATTGTGCGGAACCAGCCTCCTAGCACAAGAGAGAATAACAAGGATTGGAATGAACAAGCGACTTTCATTCTTGTTTGTTTGTTTGTTCGTTCATGGGCTGAAACTGCCACGGCTTTTACGTGCATGACCGTTTTTACCCCGCCATTAGGGCAGCCATACGCCGCTTTCGGAGGAAGCATGCTGGGTATTTTCGTGTTTCTATAACCCACCGAACTCTGACATGGATTACAGGATCTTTTTCGTGCGCACTTGGTCTTGTGCTTGCGTGTACACACGGGGGTGTTCGGACACCGAGGGGAGTCTGCACACAAAGTTGACTCTTGAGAAATAAATCTCTCGCCGAACGTGGGGACGAACTCACGCTGGCAGCGGCCAACTGGATACAAATCCAGCGCGCTACCGACTGAGCTACATCCCCGCCCTACTTTCATTCTAATTTCTATTAGATTCTCTTATAATTATAGTGTTCACATAATCCCACATTTCATGGCGGAATGAATATATGATTAAGAACATGTGAATTCAAAACTTGTTAAATTCAAGTTTATCAATATCATTGACAGACAGGAAGACACATGAGGGAAAACGTCGGAGAGAAAAAATGAACAGGAAAAATAAACCAAGTCGCGTAAAGCAAAATCAATACATTTAGTCAATATGTGGGCCTCACAGAATGAAACTGAACAAACTGCATTTTGTTTCGCCACGACTAGTAAATACTAGGCTGACCGAAACCCCAAAGACAGCATTGACGTGACATGTTGTCTTGGTAACACAAGTCAAATGAACTTGATTTGCATAACACGGTTTTTCGTGATATTGAGCTTGTTATAAATCCACACACAACATACACATATTTTTGGATAGGATGGGCGGTCACTGCCACACGGTAAAGCTTTTTATTCCACCGAAAATTGTTCTTTGGGTTTTTCCATCATTTGGAGGAAAAAGGAAAAACGGACATGTAAAAGAAAAACAGAAAGAACAGAAAAGCTAGAAAGGGGGTGGGTCGGTCGGAGAGGGAGGGGGGGGTTTACCTTTTACGCCACCGGAAATAACTCTTTGGGTTTTCCTTCTTTTGGGGGAAAAAGGACACATGAAACTGAAAGGCTAAAAAAAATAAAAAATTAAAAACAAAACAAATTGGTACAAGAATATATCTTTTTTCGCATTGCGACCTTGTGGAAATGCACCCACACCAAGCAGGCAAAGCATTTTTCTGTTTTCAAAGCCGACAGTAAACCTTTTGCTCGTTTTGACAGTTCATTAATTATGTCACACGATATGGATGAGAAGGAAACTTGAAAATAATTTTCAGACAGCCTCCACCCCGCCCCCACTTCCGTTCACCCCCCCCCCCCCACCATAGTCGGTTTTCCCCCCACGTTGCTTTAGCAGTTGTGTGCTATTTTTCCTGTCAGACACAAGAGTTGTGATGCACACCACGCAATTTTAATCTGGTTCTTGAGTTCGCAGAGAAGTCAGGGACGCGCCTCTAGGAAGTAAGACGAGTATGGTGGTGGTGGTGGTAGGGGGGGGGGGGGGGTCTGGGAAAGGGTCGTGAGGGGATAAGCTTCTTTGCAGGGTATATAACTCATGCCCATTAGCTTCGTCACGTTGTCAAGAATCAAAAGCCAAGAATGGTAAGTCAGAGACCGTGGAGTACACAGGGATGACGCGTGGTAAGGTAGAGTTCGGTCTTAGGGTTGAAGAAAGAATCGGGTTAAGGATTACAGTGTATGTAACAGGGGTTACGTTTATAAACTATGGCATTTTAGCTTCGTCACGTTATCAAAAAATCAAGAATGGTAAGTTATTAGAACGTTTAATTTAGGACTTAAAACATTACAATCACAATTACAATCAGGTTAAGCGGCTTATGGCTGCCCAAATGGCGGGGTTAAAACGGTCATAAACGTAAAAATCAACTCGTGCTAAAACACGAGAGTTTCAGACCATGAACGCAGAAGAAGCCGAAGACAATCAAGTTGTCAAGGCTTTTATTTTTAACACGATAGCATATGGAGGCGGGGAAAGGGGGGGAGGGGTGGGGTGGGGGGGTTGAAAGGAGAGAGAGAAAATGTAAGTTTTACGCCCTCACGGCAAAGCCATTAGGGGCATGTTACACGGGAAAACCCGGCTTTGTATGAAAATAAAAAATAAAAATGCAGGGGGGGGGGGGGGGGATGTAGACAGCTCGCTGCCGGCTGCTAGAGGAGACCTGAAGTGGGGTGAAAGGAGAACAGGTTTACATAAATTATATTTCTTTAAGAAAAAGAAGAAAAAGGCGCAGCCATAGTGACATTGAAACATCCCTGAAGTCATTGTAGGTGCACGGCTGTGTGTCTTCAGCCCCCATAATGGTCCAGTCTCATGTGTCATCACGACCTATATTGCTCTAATAAAAACCTAAAATGTTCAGATCCAATTGTGTTCAGTTCCCAAACTGTCCGATCTCATGGTAATGTTTAACGTTCAAAATAATCCGATTTCTTTTTTTCTAATGATTATAGTGTTCCACGACATCAATGTTCGGACTCTACAATAATGTTCCGGGCCCGAAATGTTGCCATCGTGGTGTCCACAGTATTCGTATTTCTTGGATTTCAGGACCCAGAATAATTGTGTGACCCCAGCCCATTCCAATCGGAAGGCCAACAGATTCACCAAGTGACTGCGCGTGCAGGTTACAGGGTTTTAATTCAATCTCGGGCCCTCTGCGGGCATGGAGAAAAACAGTTACAAATTACGACACACACAAATGCGGCAAACTATCTGGGATGCGCAAGGGGCAAGTAAAGTGTGCCTGGCCCAGTGGGAGATGAGCTGGGGCCGGAGTCATGGTGGAAATGGAACAGGGGGAGATGAGCTGGGGCCGGGGTCATGGTGGAAATGGAACAGGGGGAGATGAGCTGGGGCAGGGGTCATGGTGGAAATGGAACAGGGGGAGATGAGCTGGGGCAGGGGTCATGGTGGAAATGGAACAGGGGGAGATGAGCTGGGGCAGGGGTCATGGTGGAAATGGAACAGGGGGAGATGAGCTGGGGCCGGGGTCATGGTGGAAAGGGAACAGGGGGAGATGAGCTGGGGCAGGGGTCATGGTGGAAATGGAACAGGGAGAGATGAGCTGGGGGCGGGGTCATGGTGGAAATGGAACAGGGGGAGATGAGCTGGGGCAGGGGTCATGGTGGAAATGGAACAGGGGGAGATGAGCTGGGGCCGGGGTCATGGTGGAAATGGAACAGGGGGAGATGAGCTGGGGCCGGGGTCATGGTGGAAATGGAACAGGGAGAGATGAGCTGGGGCCGGGGTCATGGTGGAAATGGAACAGGGGGAGATGAGCTGGGGCCGGGGTCATGGTGGAAATGGAACAGGGAGAGATGAGCTGGGGCCGGGGTCATGGTGGAAATGGAACAGGGAGAGATGAGCTGGGGCCGGGGTCATGGTGGAAATGGAACAGGGGGACACCCACACGGGGTGATGGAGTGTCCGCAATGTAGGTCAGGGGCGGATCACATCATTTTTAGGGGAGGTTTCCACATTTCTTTTGGGGACAATTCGACGATGCGAAGCGTTTTGTTGAGGGCGCGAAGCGTTCGAACCTCCTAGGGGGGTCCGCGGGCAATGTTGATAAAAACAAATAAAATGGAGTAATTGGTCTAATCTGAGCCAAGAGACTTCCCCAAATACACTTTCCAAAATGTAAATTTAAGAAGACAAATATTATTTGGATCAAAACAAGGACAATTGATCGATCTGGTGTAACCTGAGCCAACAATTACCCAACTACTTTCCAAAACCGGCACTTAGAAGACAAAGGCCGGCTCCTAGGGGGGTCCGGGGGCATGCCTCCCAGAACATTTTGATAAGAACCAAGGAAAATTGAGCAATCTGGTGCAATCTGAGCCATCATTTTTTCTTTATTCTCAATTAAAAAAAATTAGGCTAGGCGGGGCCGGAAACCCCGGAAACCCCCCCTGGATCCGCCCCTGTCAGGTCGTGTGGCTATTCTGGCCAACCCGAAGCAAGAGCACACTAGGACAAAAAGCTGGCCATGAGGACCGAGTGATGATGTTCCGGGTTGGCCAAGATAGCCACACGACCTACATTGCGGACACTCCTTCACCTTTCTGCACTTTCTTTGGTCGAAACTGTCGCTTATTTCTTTTTACGAGGGGATGCCGGTCTCCGATAGAATTAACTGCTGAAGAGACGATACAAAAATTAATATTGTCATCATTTTCACGAGTTTTCATTCACAAGCACCTGGGAAATAAATCTCATGTTCCCCATGCAATAAATCCCCGGTTACCATAGTTGCAGGAAGCAGGTTATACATGGATAATCAAAAGCAAACCCAATAGAAACGCTCGGGGATTCTTCGGCGCTTTTCATTGGCGTTTCCCCAGACCTAAACAGACGACACGACACTGCTTTGCAAAGTTCCAAAAACGAACTGGCAAACTGGCAAAAGTAAACAAAAAACAAAACTACTTTATGAATGGTCATAAATTCATCACAAACAAATGAAACATACCGATATGTTTTGTCTTCTTACAAAGCCATGGAGTGCGTGTATCTGTGTTTTGATACACAGACGTTCGAAGAAACACGAACGTCAAGTTCAAGTCAAACCAATTGACCCCTGACACACACATTTTGACCCGTGCACAAGACGTTGTATCGATAAACGAAGCGCAAATAAGAAATAATAATAAAAGCAAAGAAAATAGCAACAAGACATGCAAACATCTAACAAAGCCGAGCAAGCAGAATGACAGGTCTAATGAAAAACAAAGAGGCACTGGGTCGGAAACAAGATCGCGATTCTTTCCTTCGCTGCACGACGCAAATCTTCTGTGACCTTTGACCCAACGTAGCTTCCACATTCGACCACTAAGCTTAATATTTACAACTGAAAGCCGAGGGGTGGAATACTGAGATGAACCTACAGAACTGTGCATCCTCAAACCTGACATATTCATCCCAACATTTTATGAACTCAAAAACACAGAAAGTTGCTTTCACACGCCAGCTTTGATTGCCAGTGATTATCAAAACGGAACTCGTGTGGTTATCAAAACGATACTCGTGTTTCAAAGCATGGCACCCTGTGTTGATTGTGCACTTATTTTCTCACCACCAAAATGATGACAACAACTATGTTTGGAGGTTTGTTGTCAGACCAGCTTTTTTGTCGGTCCTCGGGGGGCATATCGACTTTTGTCGGCCTTGGTCAATAAATATGAAACCAAAGACGATATGCTCCCCCTTCGGTCCGAAGACGGTACATTCATTTTTTGCTAACGTTTCAAAGCACTAGCCGCACGTGTTACTGATATTGTAACCCGATTGTTGTGTCTATGTTCGTGCGAGTTTTGCAGTGAAAAAGGCTCTGCATGAAGCATTATGAAGGAAGACTGCTACAGAAGAAGATTAGTCAAAACACGAATTCTGGACGAAACAACTGTGTCGGGGTTTTTATGGATTGTGTAGCTTGCCTCAGTGTTTCGATGGGAAAGCAAGGAAAAACACTGGGGCAAGCTACACAACGTCGTGACATTGCATGCTTGCCTCGATGTTTCCATGGAAACAATGGAACGCACCTCTTCCACAACCTATGAAAACTTGACAGATTTATTTCGAATCATCGTCTATTGTCACGTGATCGTGCTTTCTATATATGCTTGTGAGTTTTGCAACGAGAAAGGCTCTGTATGAACCATGATGAAGGAAGACAGCTACGGAGGAAGATAAGTCAATTGTGAGAGCAATTTGGGTCACATCTTTGTTCGTAAAGGTCACAACCAGACAAAAGTACACGCAGCCATGTCCACGAAGTAGGGTACTGAGTCAAAAACACACAGACAAAGGAGGGAACAAGATACTAATGTCAACCTACTTTCCGGGAAACCAGACATACTTTGCTTTGCCTGGTGATATAGGAGTAAGCTGAAACCAACAGGAATAAGGACAGGACAAAGAAAACCAAGCTGCCATTCCTGCAGTCTATTTTGGTCCTCAATTCTTGCCCCCGCCTTTGTGTGAAGCAACCCTGGGCTAGGCAGTAACAAGGTAATGCGATACTGTCATCAATAACCTTCTTGCAGGCCGGATCAGTCTCCTTAGAGATTTCCCATTGACCTAAATTACGACCTTTTCTGTCAAACATTAAAACTATTATATTGCTCTACCCATCTTAAAGGGACTACCGTTCCAGACATTCGCACGGAATAAGAGCATCGTTAACTTTTCTTGGACAATTACCAGAACTCTACTGTCTGGCTGCATTCTGCACCAAATGGGATTTCTTTTGCTCAATTGATTTAGCGAAGTGATACATATGTCCCTAATAAAATAAAATCAATAAAATGAAAAAGAAAATGAAAAATAATTGCTTTGTGCACGCGGTAGCCAGGATGTTCATTTTTGGCATGTATTTAAGTTGAACACTGTAAACGGAAGTGTTCCATTTCTGAACACCCTTTATGTATCCAGTTTTTGGACACAGTGTGATATAATAGAAGTAAGAAGGAGCACATGGTAATAACTCGTGTTATTTGACCACGGGTGTTAACAATGTGCTAACTTCTGCTAGTAGAGTTTTTCACCATGTTAAACTGTGTTAAAAACTGAGTACAGAAAGGATGTTCAAAGCACTTCAGGGTAGAATGAAGGATGTGCTTGTCCTGTGCTAAAGCTTGGATAGACCCGGGGTGGTATTGAACGCCTTGCTACACACTTTTTGTTATACCCCCCTCCCCCCACCCGCTATCTCTCCCATCTTCCCTATTCTCCCTTCTCCTAATGTATGCACTTTGCGACCGCCATCAGTGATCGCAGCGCCTGAGTCGTTAAAATGCTTTTTATTACTGCTACAAAATAATGATTTGCGTCACAGGAACACAAGTGATGAAGGAGGAGTCATAATTAATCATAGGTTGTTGACATTCGTTTCCTTTAAATAGTCCACATCCCGCCTTGTGTCAATTAACCATCATGCACGTTACCTCAGACCTGCCAAGGAATGTACGTGTGATATAGGCTTAAGCATCCTTCCATTGAGACATGTACCGTACTTTCCGGGTCATAAGGCGCGACCTTTTTCCTCGAGTTCGACCCCTGCGTCTTGTATAACGAAGCGCCTAATCCGTGTATGAAATACGAAAAAAATCAAAGAGACCGCTTGAGTACCAGTCAAACAACTTGTGATAATGCATGTTTCAGCTACTAGGTACTGCCCTGCCTTTGATCTGGCCGCACACACAGATTTCCACTCTGTTAAACTCGGTCACTGACCGGTCACTGACCCCGGTGCAGGAAGTGTTTCCTCTCTCAGATATGACAGGGGAACCACCTCTCATGGCAAAAACTGGGTCATTGACCCCTGGGAAGAAGGTCGTGTCTATAAACAAGGCCACCCAGCTATCACAATGCCTTTGATCTGGCCGCACACACAGAGCACACATATTTTCACTCAGTTAAAGTCGGTCACTGACCCCGGTGCAGGAAGTGTTTCCTCTCTCAGATATGACAGGGGAACCACCTCTCATGGCAAAAACTGGGTCATTTTGGTGCGCCCTATCGGCCCCCTGCGTCCAATGGGTGACTGGATTACAATTTTTTTTTTTAAAAGAAGGGGGTGCGTCTTGTATAACGAAGCGCCTTGTCACCCGGAAAGTACGGTATTAAAAATCCACAGCCTGTATTCAAACTAAAGCTGTTCTGGAACATCCGAGAAGATTGACGATATTCCCACTTTCAATGGCGAAGTGAGAGAACGTGGCGTGACTGTGTTAGTCGCAAAGAAAACGAGTTGTATTCGAACTAAAGCTAGTCTGGAATATTGGGTATAATTGCCACTTCAAAGGCGGCGATAGAGAGTGTTGTGTCACTGTGTCTGTGGCAGCGAAACGAAGTGCATTTAAAGTAAATTAAGCTACTTTGGAATACTTGAGATAATTCCACCTTAACAGTGAGCGAGTTAAGCGTGACTCAGTGTGTCAGTCGCAGTTACAACAAGTTGTATTCAAACTCAGTAAAGCTGTTGTGGAACATTCGAGGACATTGGGTATATTGGCACTTTAAAGGCGGAGATAGAGTGTGGCGTAACTGTGTCAGTCACAAAACACACACACACACACACATAGACACACACACACACACACACACACATAGACACACACACACACACACACACACACACACACACACACACACAAAAGACACACACACACACACACACACACACACAGACACACACACACACACTGACACACACACACAAAGACACACACACACACACACACACACACACACACACACACACACACACACACACAAAGACACGAGTTTTATTCGAACTAACATTCGAAGACATTGCCAGGGGTGTTGGCACTTTAAAGGCGGATCCAGAGAGAGTGGCGTGACTGTGTCAGTGGGTCGCGTGCCGAGGGACGGCAGTACAGGCCGTTGACCCTGTTCAGTTGACGCGGAAATTGAGTAGACCCAGGCCCAGCCAGTTCACCCGGCAAGAATGATTGATTGCTTTGCACTCTTTCCTATACTCCGTTGTGGTAGTCGTCTTCTTCTTTTCTTTATATTCTTTTTTCTTTTTTCTTTTTCTTTGTCGCCACCACCAACACCCCCCCCCCCTCTTCACCCTTCGCTCATCACCCTCCGTTTCATAGGAGAAAGGGGAGGGGTGTTGAAAGGGGAGGGGAGGGGGGAGCAGCAAATTGGAGATGGGGTCGAGTTTGGAATTACCTCCTCTTCCTTTCTCGCGCGCGTTTGCGACTGAGGTCAGAAACCAAAATAGCACATTTCTGTAGACAGAAACGGAGACGCGCGTAATCAGAAGAAACGGAGAAAGAAAAAGACATACGAAATGTAATAAATAAAATTGCCACAGAGGGAGATACAAAATATAGAAGAAAAAGAGAGAGAAAAAAAACCGAGAGCAGAAGCACCGAGCACACCAATTAATTTGATTGAAAAATGAGGGCATGACAGTGCGGCCTCAACTTTCACAAAAAGCCGGATATGACGTCATCAAAGACATTTATTGAAAACATGAAAACCAAATGTCCAGGGATATCATGAAGGGCGGTCCAACAGTTTTCTCTGAATCGCTCTACTCACACACACACACACACACACACACACACACACACACACACACACACACACACACACACACACACACACACACACACACACACACACGCCACGACCCTCGCCTCGATTCCCCGTCTATGTTAAAACATTAAAATTTTAGTCAAAACTTGACTAAATGTAAAAACACTCTCTGTCGTATGAATCAAAAGGCAACCTAATGTCCTGCAGCTGTCAGTTTGGTTAGTTAGTTAGTTAGTTAACTGTTGCTTAATGGGTCCAGCGGACCATTTAGGCCAAATCAGGACCCCACAAGTTTAACATTGCACAAATTTAAGTTAAACCAATT